>NC_056505.1:49960945-49964736 GCF_014905685.2 Nematolebias whitei | reverse complement strand
ACATATAAATATATATAAATAAAGTAATTTAGTTTGTTTCGGCTGCTCCCCACAGCGAGCAAACTCACATAAAAGATTTGGCAATTGTTTTGCACTGGATTTCCTTGTTCACACAACCTGGGTTTGCAACAAACCTCAGGATTGCAAGACAGAGCGTCACTGACCACCAAGTTACCGTAGCATTTCTCTACACATCTGTCTGTCTGTCTCTCTTCATGCATGCATGCCTTCCCAGTATATTAATATAGTGTGGTATTGGTATTTTTTCAACTATTTTGACTTTAAAATAGCATTTTTATAGTTTTTGATGATTTATTTCTTTTTATTTACCTGCAGCACGTCAGCGCCCACATTAGTCAGTCACGTTATCAAATTGCTCTTCTGAAAATGATCAGAACTACAAGCAGTTTGAACAGTCTGTTGGGGTGGGGACACATTTAGCTGGTTTTAGCTCACAGTTACATCCTCTGCAAACATAATGTTATCAAACGCAGGAATGGTTTGGAGCATACTCTGCTGCCCCTTTATTCCTGCTCTGTTTTCTCTGTTAACCACCTCACTGCAGAATGTGCATGAGAAGGTGGTTCCTACGCGCTGCTGTTTTCCAACTGCACCTGGCGCCGCTGTCTGCAGTGACTCCTGATTACTCACATAATACTTAATGCTGGGCTGAACCACCACTCTGCTTTCAATCATCAAATGTCACGCAGTGATCAATAATATCAACACTTCATGCATGTTTCTTGTAAGTCTTAAAACATACTGTATGTAAAATCCAATTTGTACATAAAAAGAAAAGTTGGCTGCAGACTAGTCTGTCATTGGCCTTCATCCATGACGGGTTCTGATGCATGATGTTAGCTCTAAAATGATAACCAAGAGATGATCTTGCAGCTTTATTTTGAACTATCTGCAGTTTATCCAGATCTTTTTGAAGCACT
This sequence comes from Nematolebias whitei, assembly GCF_014905685.2. NCBI lineage: Eukaryota > Metazoa > Chordata > Actinopteri > Cyprinodontiformes > Rivulidae > Nematolebias > Nematolebias whitei. The sequence continues at coordinate 49,963,795 of NC_056505.1, read as the reverse complement.
AGCCCAAACTGCTGGACAGTAGCCAAGATGAAACTGGACCAAATGGTGTCCTTGGTCATCATGGCTACTCTTCAGTCAACACATTCATTTGAGGAAATGATACTTTTAGGCAGTATGGGGCTGTGGTAGCTTGATGGCCAGTGCTGTGATCTTGGTTGTGGGTTTGAGCTCAGGTTGCATCAGGAAGGGCATCCAGCATAAAACAAGTGCCAAATCTTTCATGCAAGTTACTCACTGTGGTGACTAGGTGTTGAACGACTACATAATTTTAAAACTCGACATTAACACAATAAAACTTGAGTAGAACTCGAGTACTTGATGACATCATAGAATCTCAAGATGCAAAAATAAATAAAACCGCAAATAAAGTCATTTAATATTTACAATGGGAGAGTATATTATGCTCCTACCATTTATCATACTGCAAATAAGTCACAGGAAAAACTAAACTATTAGTTTTTATTATTAAACTGCAAATATGAAGAAACATGCGGCACGTCAAAAACAAAACTAAAAACAGGGGGGGGGGGGTCGACCACCCCGCACCACAAGCTGGTTCTGGTTCAGTGATTGGACCCGGTGTCACACCATATTCTGTGACCTGCAACAGTGCATGCAACACCGCCCCCTACAGTCACAATATACGGTAGTCACAGATGTGTGAACACCGGTTCACAATGAGCTCCAAACAGTCAGGAAGTTGTTTCATTTTCTGTTTCCTAACGGTAGTTGAACCAGAAGATTCATCTTTAGTGAAATATTTCCAGACCATTGATGCATTTCTACCTGTTTGTCAGGACTGGACCTGCTCCGCTCCATCTGTCTGCTTGAAGGAATCCATTTTGTAACCCGCGCCTGATTTCATTTTCATTTACCCTTTATTTATCCAGGTAGTCTCATTGAGCCACGAGAACTCATTTTCAAGAGAGACCTGTTTAGGGAGCACATGGTGGGGGTTAAGGGCCTTGTTCATGGGCCCAGAGTGGGGCAAATGAGGGTGGGGGCAAGTGTGGGTGTTTCACCTACCCCACCCACAATTTTGATGTTGTCGGGGCCGGGGCGTGAACACGCAATCTTTGGATCACAGGCCCACCTCTCTAACCACTGCGCCACCACTCCCCAAATCAGCCCGCGCCTGACGCAGATCACGTGACGCAATGACGTAACGGCGACGTAATGACGTCACCACGAATACTCTACATGAAATTCAAAAACTCGATAGATGTTCTAGGAATCGACGTGTCGATTACTCGAGTAGTCTGTTAAAGCCCTAGTGGTGACCCCTGAAGAAGGGAGCAGCTGAAAGAAACTTCTACTTTTAAGCAATATTGAAACTGTAAAGCATACATGCCTCAACTGATCGGGATGGCCAATTTACATAGATATAAGGCAACAGCCATCTTGGATTTTTACTTGGCAACCCAAAAGGAATATTTCTCACATCTACTTGAAGTCACACAACATCATGGAAGACAGTTCCTGAGTTAGTTTTGAAGTGATCATGCTCATAACAGGGTGAGTCTGATGCCTAACACATATTCTGAGCGCTCACACATAGTGTGAGATATTTGTTTAAAATGTTAGAGTTAGATATTTGAAGTGAATTCTCTCTATTAGAACATAATTCATGAAGCACTGTTTGGGCAAAACATCTATCATCAGAAGTCATCTTAGTTTAAAACATAAAATGTGATGTGTGTTCTTCAAGGATTCAAGCAATAGCTTTTTAATTTTTTTTTTTTGTGTTTGTATTCTTCATGTAGTGTAATTTGAAGAAGTGTCTTACTGATCATTTTTAATATGTTAATTATATTTTATTACATTCTTGTCATGCACAGTGGAAAGATGCAATCTGAGTCAATGTAATTGTCTGCTTAAAATTGCAGGTCATCTGTTTGTGTGTGTGTGTGTGTGTGGGGGGGGGGGGGATACTTCATGTAACATGTATGGGCCTGCACATATGTATGAGACAGAGCTTACCTGTACATTGAAGTTGGGTCTGTGCTCCCCTGGTGTGGAGGGCTTGGGATCAGGGCTAATTGGGTGTAAAGGGAAATGTGTTTGAGTGTGTATGTGTGTGTGTGTGTTTACCTGTGTGGGTTAGAGTGTGCACACGCTGTGAGACTACAGCATCAGCTGTTCCTGATCACACAGACTGATTAAGCTGTGTAATCTCTTGCATGAAACAACAGCTGACCAACTCCCTATGGGTGCTGGCAAAACACGCACACACACACACACACACACACACACACACACACACACACACACACACACACACACCTGTGCTGGTGGCCATGACAGCAGGCACCTTGTGCTCCCTGAGGACAGTACTCTCTATTACACACCTGGTATCCAGCTCAGTCTCAAAGGTGAGCTCACAGTGGAAAAACAGGTGAACTAACCAGCCATGTGTGTGTGTGTGTGTGTGTGTGTGTGTTTGTGTGGTGGTGATGGTGGTGGTGTGGGGGGAGTATATTTTCTATTTCACAGCTGAGATTGTGGGAAGGTTAAAACTGATCTCTGATTTGTCACACACACACACACAGACTGATGCAGTCAAGTACATGATTGTCCACCTTTCATTGCAACTGACATCAATGAAGCAGAATTTAAAAAAAAATTCAAATTCAAAAGAACTTTATTAATCCCAGAGGGAAATTATTTGTTGTTGTAGCTCGTTATCCTCATTTCAATAAGAGATGTTATAGATGCTGATGACTGTAGGCAGGAAGGATCTCTTGTAAAGGTCCATCCCACAGTGGATCCTAAGAAACTGGCTGCAGATGTCGTCCGATCCGTTCATCCAAACTTGGCTGGCCTCTCGGTTCCCCCGGGCTGCAGGACCGC
>NC_056505.1:49946812-49960845 GCF_014905685.2 Nematolebias whitei | reverse complement strand
CACACGCATAAATCGCGCAGAGTCAGGCACAGAGTCAATATCAAAACCACCGTGCCACCGTGCTGCCTGTATGTATATACAGTATGTATATTTATTATGTACTGTTTTGTATTTATTTATTTGTTAACTGTTAAGCTTCTTGATCTGGGACCTGAGTCCAAATTTTGTAACACAAACATGAAAATCAGAGCTGGTATGACAATAAAAATCCTTGAATCCTTGAATGTATGAATGTATATATACTATGTATTTTTATGTATATATATATATATATATATAAAAAAATATATATATATGTATATATATATATATATATATATATATATATATTGTTAAAGGTTTTTTATCTTATCATTTTAGACAGCTTCTATCTCATTATACTAAAACTGTTTCAATCTAACTCTAAACGTATTGAACAAAAGTTCACTTGGGTTCAGTTTCTTATCTTGCTGTATGCGAAGAAGCTCTGAATCACACCAAGTGGACATGTTTATCAGGAAACTGTTCGTTCAGACACAATCTCCTGAATGTTCCGACCATCATCGCTGATAAGTTTCTGTTCATGTGAAACTGACTTGTTGTTTTTTTGTTTTCCACTGTTACTTCAATAAATAGCAGACTCAAACAGCAAAGCTTCGAAGCTCACTCTGACTTACAATCAGTTGTGTCACTCCCTCTTTGCAAAAATCTGAGCACAAAAACTCATTTCGTTGTCTTGTGTGAATTTATTCATTTATAGGTCAGAGAAAAATACCCAACATAACTTGGTGCCGTGACCGACGCTTTCCAACATACCTGTTTGCTGGTGTGGTTCAACCGGACACACTGCAAAACCCGTGCGCATGGTGAATCCAAATTCCTGGGAGGTTCCCATTCCTGGCCTGGCCAGCGATTTGAGGTCTGTCACGAGCCCACCCACTGTAGATTGACGGAACCTGGACCGGACTTCACACAACAACAGCGACGTGAGTAAAGAAAAAAAAAATTTGTTGTAACGTTTTGTTAAATGAGTCAAGACCTTTTTAATAAGTGAGATTTACAGTTAAACTACAATATGTGGGACTTTCTAAATCAAGACCTTAATTGACAAAAAAAAAGTGAGACTCGTAGTCGAGACCTTTTAAACAAAGTTAGACTCCTGTCAAGACCTTTCTAAAACATTAAGTGAGACTCGTGAGCTGGCAGTTTCTAAAAATAGACATGTGCAAACTTCTGTCTGTCTCTGTGTGTGTGTGGGAGGAGGGCTGATTCTGTTGCGAGTCCTTGAAACCTGGCGGTACTAACTTACGGGACTCAAAACAAGTTTGCCTAAACCTCCATTAAGACTTTTTTTAGGTGAAGTGGTTTCATGAATCTAAAATCTCTTTGTTTTCGGGATTAGAACCCTAAGTGAAACACTGGATCAACTGATAGTGATTGACCTAGAAGAATGTGTTTCAGAAAGCGAAAGGAGGCCCGCTGGAGGAATTTTCATTTAAACCACTCACACAAATACTTCATTAAAAGACAATGCTTAAAACCATACCAACAAATTATGGGTCCAATAAAAGTAAGTCCTTTTCGGAGGCAGAGACAAAAGATATAAAGTTTATGGCCAAAAAATATCCAGACTCAACAAAATTTGTAGAAAAATGTAAAAAGGATTTGTTACGACTCAAGGTACCCAGATGATAACGAGAACCAAAACGACACAAGATTCAATAAAAGTGTACAGTGAAATTTATTTACAGTGGAATCTTATTTACATATATACATGTTGGTTGGCTGGAACCCCTAGAAGAGCAAAGGCACGGTCAGGATGGTCAGGCACGGAGGTAGTACAGGAATTGATTGTGAAGTCTTGTTTCTTTCTTACAGGTGGATTTGTAGAGTTACTCTGTGTAGAGTCCAGGGTTTCCAGAGGGGTCCAATCCTACAGGCAGTACGAGGCAGGCAAGTGCCTGGAGGGCAAGAGCGCAGGGAACGAGGCGCAGGACCAAAAACGAAGCAGGGATGGATCCAAACAGGTTGGCTGTAGGCACACAAAAACAAGGTAAGTTCTCTTTTCTCAATCTTAGCACTACTGGCTAGAAGCATAAATACCCAAAGAGGAATCAATGCTCCAGCGAAGAGTAGATCTTGACTGCAGCCTTAAGTAGTGTGGAAGCTCATCAGGTAGACGACCGTCAGCTGTGGGTAATCAACGGCCATCTTGGGGCTGCAGCAAGTGCTACTCCTACAGTACCCCCCCCTCAAGAATCGCCCCCAGACGACCTGAGGCGCTTCTCGGGATGGGCTTGGAAGAACGCAGTGATGAGGCTGGGATCTAGGATGAATGAGCGGGGAATCCATGAACGCTCCTCCGGACCATATCCCTCCCAGTCAACGAGGTACTGGAATCTCCTTCCTCGGCGTTGCACATCCAGGATGGTCCGTACGGTGAAGGCTGGATGATTGTCGATCAACCGGGTGGGTGGAGGGAGGTTGGCAGGTGGGCATAGTGGGCTCTCCAAAACAGGCTTGACTTGGGAAACGTGAAACGTGGGATGAATCTTCATAGAACTAGGGAGCTTTAATCGAACTGCAGAGGGGTTGATGATTTTGATGTTGGGGAAGGGACCGATGAACCTGGGGGCCATCTTCCTGGGGGTGTCTCTCAGATGTATGTCTCTTGTGGAGAGCCATACCCTTTGACCCACTTGGTAGGATGGTGCAGCAGAACGGTGGCGGTCGGCAAACCTCTTGTTCTGGGCAGCCGTGCGTAAAAGAGCCGCGTCGACATCGGCGGAAGTGGTGTTGAACGGAGGGTACTGTGATGTCTGTCTCTTGACTGGGGAACAACGGAGGCATGTAGCCAAGGGAGGCTTCAAAGGGAGACATACCTGTAGCCGAAGATTTGTACGAGTTGTGGGCATACTCCACCCATACCAAGTGTTGACTCCAAGCCGAGGGGTTGCGTTCCACAATGCACCGTAGGGTGGACTCCAATTCTTGCTTACACCTCTCCGCCTGACCATTCGACTGGGGGTGATAACCGGAGGTGAGACTGACAGATGCCCCCAAAGTATTGCAAAAACAACGCCAAACCTGAGATATGAATTGCGGACCCCGGTCTGACACCACATCTGATGGGATGCCATGGATCCTAAAAACGTGCTGAACAAGGAGATGGGCTGTCTCCAAGGCAGAAGGTAATTTGGGTAGTGGAATGAAGTGGGCTGCTTTTGAAAATCTATCAATGACAGTGAGGATGGTTGTGTTACCCTCTGATCGTGGCAGGCCAGTGACAAAGTCCACCGATATGTGTGACCAAGGACGGCTGGGCGTTGGTAGTGGTTGCAACAGACCAGCAGGGGGTTGGTTTCCAGTCTTATTTCTGGCACAGGTGGCACATGCTGCAACAAATTCCTTTACATCATGGGAGAGCGTAGGCCACCAGAAATGAGTCTTGGTAAGTGATAACATGCGTGAGGTACCAGGGTGACAGGAAAGTTTATTAGTGTGTACCCACTCGAGTACCTTAGACCTCATGGTGGAGGGAACGAACAGCGTCCCAGTGGGTCCTGTACCGGGATCAGGTTCGTCCTTATGAGCCTCGCAAACCTCTCTCTCAATAGGCCAGGTGAGGGCCCCAACAATAGACGGGAGGGATGATGTTCTCCTCAGAGTCAGGTTCATCTGGGGAAGAAAACTGGCGAGAGAGAGAGTCAGGCTTGGTATTCTTAGAACCAGGTCTGAATGTCAAGGTATAATTAAATCGATTGAAAAACAATGACCAACGTGCCTGTCTGGGCATCAGTCGTTTGGTGTCCCTCAAGTATGTCAGGTTTTTATGGTCAGTCCATATTAAAAAAGGAAGTTCAGTGCCCTCTAACCAGTGACGCCATTCCTCTAAGGCTAATTTTACAGCCAGAAGTTCCCGGTTGCCCACATCATAATTCCGTTCCGCTTGGTACAAGCGACGGGAGAAGAAAGCACAAGGATGCACCTTATTGTCGCTGGGGGACCTTTGGGACAGCACTGCTCCGACCCCAGTATCAGATGAATGAATGAACTGCCGTTTGGGATCTGGGTGACAGAGGATGGGTGTGGAGGAAAAAAGTTGTTTGAGCTTACCAAAGGCTGCATCTGCTTCAGGGTTCCATCTGAATGTCCTATTGGTTGAGGTAAGCTGTGACAAGGGTGCAGCGATGCGGCTGTAGTTCTTTATAAAGCGTCAATAAAAGTTTGCAAATCCCAGGAAGCGCTGTAATTGTTTCCTGGTCTCAGGAACCGGCCACTCCACCACTGCCTTGGTCTTCTCAGGGTCCGTTCTGTAATGTCCCTCCCCAAAGATAAATCCCAAGAAGGAAACAGATGACACATGAAATTCGCACTTTTCCCCCTTTACGAATAATTGATTCTCGTATAGTCTTTGAAGCACAGTCCTAACTTGTGTAGTGTGTTTGGTCTTGTCTGTAGAGTAGATGAGGATGTCATCGAGATATACAAATACAAAGCTGCCGATAAAATCTCTTAAAACGTCGTTGACTAATGCCTGAAAGACCGCAGGAGTGTTGGTCAGGCCGAAGGGTATGACAAGATACTCGAAATGTCCAAGGGGAGTTCGAAACGCCGTTTTCCATTCATCTCCCTGTTTTATACGGACCAAGTGATAGGCGTTTCGTAAATCCAATTTGGTGAAGATTGTGGCAGATTGTAATTGTTCATGAATAGAATCAATTAACGGGAGGGGGTATTTATTTTTTATGGTAATGTTGTTAAGTCCTCGGTAGTCGATGCATGGGCGAAGAGTCTTATCCTTCTTGGTTACAAAGAAAAACCCTGCTCCCATAGGAGAGGTGGACGGGCGAATAATCCCAGAGTCGAGGGATTCCTCTATGTAAGTCCTCATAGAATCTCTCTCGGGGCCAGAGAGGTTGCAGAGGCGACTGGTCGGTAGCGGAGCCCCAGGAAGAAGGTCGATGGAACAATCAAATGGCCGATGAGGAGGCAGAGATGAGGCCTTCTGTTTACTGAATACTTGGGCCAGGTCGTGATACTCGGGGGGGGAATAGATGATAAATCAATCTCCTCTGTGGGTGAGTCGGGTCTGAAGTGTTTGGAGATACCAGAACGAAGGCAGTGCTTAAGGCACCTGTCGCTCCATTTTTCTACCCTCCCGATCTCCCAGTTTATGTGGGGGTTATGATACTTCAACCAGGGGTACCCTAAAATACACTGGGTGTTGGGTGAATCGAATACAAAAAAGTCAACGTATTCGTGGTGGTTTCCAGAAGTTATAAGGTGCAGTTTTGTTGTTTTAAAACGGATCTGCGCCAGGGTCTCACCAGTGACTCCTGCTATGGAAACAGGAGGAATTTCTTGAAGAGGTAGTGAAAATTCTTGGACCAGATTTTGGCTGATTAAATTTTGCTCAGCACCAGAATCGATCAATATCACAACAGGGAAACGGTTTTGATTAATTTGGATGACTGTGGGAAGTGTAAGTCTATGAGAGGGAGTGAAAGAAGACGTACCCACCAGTATCTCCCTTTTTACCAGCGGGCATCTTAGTTTCCCTGAAACGGACAAGATGCTACATAGTGTCCATCTTTTCCACAATAAAAACATAATCTTGACTCCCGACATCTTTGTCTTTCATCAGGTGTTAGATGAGTACGTCCCACCTGCATAGGTTCTGGCTCCGGCAGCATTGTGTGTGTCATTGGAACCGGATTCAAGCAACCCTGGGATTTGTAGTCCTCTAAAACCGGCTTGTAGTTGCGAAACCCTCCTGATGACGCAGCAAGACCGGAAGAGGCGGCCCTCTGGGAGTTGTAGTCCCGTTCTCTACGTCACCCCTCGAAACGTTCGTCCAGAGATATTGCCAAATTTACCAAGGCGTCAAAACTAGGTGGCTCATCTCGTGCCGCAATCTGGTCTTTAATATACTCAGTCAAGGAATTTAGAAACGTACCTTCTAACGCTCTCTCGTTCCATCCTGTCTGTGCGGCGAGAATACGGAACTCGAGATCGTGTTCGGATACAGGTCGCCGGCCCTGACGTAATCCCAGCAAACGTTTCTCTGCATTGGGTTGTTGCAGCGGACGATCAAAAATCCTGCGGAACTCGGTGAGAAGAGTGTCGAAAGAAACAGTATCCATGTCATGTTGATGTAGAAATGAAGTTGCCCACCGGAGAGCGTTACCTTTGAGTTTGCTGGAAAAGTACGTGATTTTAGCGATGTCCGTGGAGAAGGGCTGAGGGGCCCCCTTGAAGGCGAGTTTGCATTGTAGGAGGAAGCCTTCACATAGATCGGGGTCTCCAGAAAAAAGCTCTGAAGGTTTGATAAACAGTTCTTCGTTAGTTGGTTTACTTACTGGGCTGGTGTCGTTGGGACTCGTTGCTGGTGGGGCAGCTGGGGCTGTAGAAGGAGAGGGTGCCAGTCTCTGATTAATAGAAAAAAACATTCCTCCAAGCTCCTGTAAGTTGGACTGAGTCTTTTGTAGTTGAACTAAAACTTGTTTTAACATCTCTTCAAGTTGGTAAATTTGTTCAGCTTGAGAAGAGGATGAAGCTTGTTCGTTTATGGTCTCGTTCTGGGTTTTGTTTGGCTGGAGCATTTCTGTTACGACTCAAGGTACCCAGATGATAACGAGAACCAAAACGACACAAGATTCAATAAAAGTGTACAGTGAAATTTATTTACAGTGGAATCTTATTTACATATATACATGTTGGTTGGCTGGAACCCCTAGAAGAGCAAAGGCACGGTCAGGATGGTCAGGCACGGAGGTAGTACAGGAATTGATTGTGAAGTCTTGTTTCTTTCTTACAGGTGGATTTGTAGGGTTACTCTGTGTAGAGTCCAGGGTTTCCAGAGGGGTCCAATCCTACAGGCAGTACGAGGCAGGCAAGTGGCTGGAGGGCAAGAGCGCAGGGAACGAGGCACAGGACCAAAAATGAAGCAGGGATGGATCCAAGCAACAGGTTGGCTGTAGGCACACAAAAACAAGGTAAGTTCTCTTTTCTCAATCTTAGCACTACTGGCTAGAAGCATAAATACCCAAAGAGGAATCAATGCTCCAGCGAAGAGTAGAGCTTGACTGCAGCCTTAAGTAGTGTGGAAGCTCATCAGGTAGACGACCGTCAGCTATGGGTAATCAGCTGCCATCTTGGGGCTGCAGCAAGTGCTACTCCTACAGGATTATAAAATTGAAGTTACAATAAAACAAAGTACCTGGACAATGATGAGTTCATTGTTGCAAGAAAAATTGCCATGACTAAAGGAAAAAACAGATTAATAAAGCTAAAGCAGAACGAAAAACTAAACAAAAAACGAAAACTTCAGCTTTGTTTGTCAGACCAAAAGATAAAACATAATGCATTATGGTAACTACTAAAACATAGGAATAGCTCTAAATACTTTGTCTTCTTCGTCTGTAGAATGAGAGTTTGCAGATCATGATTTAACCTTGCTGATAACTGTTCGCTACATGCTTGTGTTTCTGATTTTATGTTTTTCTTCAACTTTATTTTTGTTTTGTTGTTAACATACATGTGTTATGGCCAGAGTTATAAAGTCTAGTTGACGTTCTTTAGTTTTGTTAAATAAAATCACAGGGTCAGTTGTGACTAGTCCCAGAGCTGTTTTCCGACTGCAGCCGGCTCTGTGTCTAAAGGAACCGACACACACACACACACACACACACACACACACACACACACACACACACACACACACACACACACACACACACACACACACACACACACACACACACACACACACACATACACAGATTCGCACATGCCGCACTGCACTAAAACATACTAAAATGTGCTAAATAGTAACAGCTTAATAATTATAAACAGTATTTATGTTTGTGTGAGAGATATACTGAAGCTGTGAGCTACATGAAACTCGCTGCAAATTATGTAATCCAAATTTAGAATAATGATAATCATTGCATGCTGCTAAAGTTGACAAATGAAAGCAACAGATTTATTTTATTTTTATTTATTCAACACCATGAATTGTATGTCACTCAAACACTGATAATTAAATTAAAAACCCACTATTAAAACAAGTTAACTGAACTGTACACTGCATTACTGAAACTGGACTCAGCCCTGCTTTCGTCCTGGAATCTGGTCCCACGTTGTCCATCTGACTCGTTCAGAACCGATCCGCTGTAGTGATGTCTGAGCAGCTTTGCTGTTAGCTTCACTACTAATTAATTAATCTTAAAGCTAGTTCAAGCACAAAGAATATTAATTGTTAATTATAATTATATTATTTTCTTTTTCGAGTTAAATTTATGCCATGTGGCCAAGATAACTGTGAGTGGATTGTTTAATCAGTGACATGAGACGCCATTTTTTCTTTGACCCATCAGAATAAATGCGGTCATTTATTTAACAGAATCAAAATTTAACATGACAACATGTACACATTGATTTGCTGATCTGTTTCTGATTAATAAAATCTTGGCACGCTTTACTAACAAGACAACAGAACATTACTGATCGAGGCTGATTCACCTCTGAAGGCATCTAGATTACTGGCGAATAGAAGTTAAAGAGAAGACATAGAGAAGTTTAAGATGGATGAATGAAGATGTATGTTTGTTGACCAGAATTAGCACTCTTCTTTCAACGCCAGCTCAACCCCTGGTCCACTTAGTGCGTGACAACTCGTGACGTCTCTTTACCTTTGCAGTGGATGGACAGCTCCAGTATAGAGGTCCCTTTGCACGCTACCTTTCAGCGTCTCCGGTCAGGGTGGCTGGTCATCGTCTGAAGTCGTGACGATTTACTCCGTTCAACAGAACAAGCTTCCTTCGAAGTTGTAGGGCGTTACGCCCGGGTGAGTTCACAGCGAGGCGCTGTGACTCCGCTGGGATGGACGGACCCTTGTCTCACGGTCAAATCCATCAGCTATTGATTAAATCTGAAAGTTCCTTAGGAACTCTCAGTAAGACTCCAGTCAGAAATTCCACTCAGAAGTGGAAGACTCCTGGGAAGACTTCATAGATGAAGACTGAAAGAAGACTCCATAGTCCCAGGAAGAGTTGACTTTTTAAAGAGTACTCACTTCCTGTCACTTGGTACTTCCTGATTGGTTGAAACAACCAGCAGGGGGGTGGTTCTAGTGATGACAAGAGGGTCACTAGAAGTCAAAAAGACAGCAGGAATGTTTACGAACGGTTAGTACAGACAGAGGAATGTTATGACGATGTGAGACAAACACAGATGCCATTTGAAGTTATTTACTGTCTGCTGAGTTTTAAAACAAGGCACTTCGTTCTCATAACTTGCTTTCTGACTTCTGACCAACATCCCTGACTTCTGACCAACATCAAATCCACTCATTCAGACAGAAGATCAAAATGCACAATTACTTTGTAAATAGACATTTAACTTGATTTCTAAGTCTAATGAGGTTTAAAAATCATTAATACTGTTTCAGAGTTGATTTAAATGAGTGGTTCACTTCAACACTTAGAAATGGTATGAACTAAACACACTTTGGATTATCAAGATATCTTAAAATAGTAATGATAATGTAAAAAGGAAGAGTGTTCTTTCAATTGATTAATTCAGGATACAATTAAATAGTCTCGATGAAATAATTTGTATTTCTGGATTCAGATCAATGAAATAACAGTTCCTGTCCCCTGAAGGTCTTCAGAGACAGATTGTTGTCGGAGGCCTAGTTCACTACAGTCCCCCCTTTGGAAATCATCGCCTGTCCATGGGGATGAATTCCAACATGAACTTACGCCTCAGAATGTCCTTGATCTTGATGTAATCCAGCAAGAGGAAAACAAAAGTCAAAGAAGGTAATCCCACAACGGTTTAGGTAATTCCACAATGTTGTTGGTAATTCCATAATGTTGTTGGTAATTCCATTGCAGCAATGCTTTAACCCCTTGGAAACAAAGTCTATAATCCATTGGAAAAAGTCATATAATCCACAACGATAAATCCACAACGATTGGAGGTGTTGATTGATCAGCATGTAGAGGGGTTCCCTCGATTGAACTCCAGAGGCAACCACTGGATGGAGATTGGAGACCCACGTTGGCGTTGTAGGTCCCTTCAGTGAAGGTTGCTGCTGGTGGTTCCCAGTGGATGGCATTCTGGTTCTATGTGTTCATGCAATTATGTGGTTTTAGTTGGGCTTATGAGTGGGATTTTACATAAGACCTTAACCTATATGCACCTGGTGTGTAAGCAATCATGGTTTAGATCAGCTACAGGTACCAGTGAAAGGGTAGGTCATGCTGAAAAATTTATGTATAGGGATTAATACCTATAGAAGGGCATTCCAAACTATTCTTCCATTCCTAACTTGGTTTAAGTTAGATTTACATGGCAAAATATAGTTTGGTTCAATTATCTGTTGTCCCTTTAGACGAACGACTTGAGGTTTGGTTTTTTTAGTTTCCCCCTAAATGTTTTGGAGTCTATGCAGAGACTCAACTGAAGGATTAGCTACCCCCCCCCCCCCCCCCCAATAGGATTGTTCGAGTAGGTTCGGCTTAAGTGTCGTGAAACTAATGTAGGTTATGGTACTTAAGGTAGCATTAATCTACATTGACTCCTCAAAGGTTGAAGTTTAACAAATGAACTGCATGTTAGCATAGTTAAAGTCCTCATAGTCTCTAACTAAAGTACACACAAAATTCATTCTTGCTGGGGGTGTTCAAAAACAATACCAAAACCAAATAAACGATGTCTCAACATCGACAAAAGTAGTGATCAAGCAACCAGAAAAACAACGTTTCAACATAGACAAAAGTAGTGATTAAGCAACTAGAAAATGAAGTTTCAGTGCGTCACTCACTCTGATTGTCAGATTCGATCACTTTATCGCGTCTGAGTTGTTATCTTAACACTTAATCAAGCTTGGACTTATTTAGTTTCTGCGTGGACGACACTTTTTCCCACGAGGTCTGAGTTTGTGAGATCTTTGTCTCCTGTGGAGTTATTGAACGCCTTATGTAGTTTAACCTGGTTTCGATGTACCCATTTAACAATTGGCTCTTTTTGGCCTTTGCTGATTTTGATCTGGTAGACAACTGGAGACAGTTTGTCTGTTATCAGGTGGGGTCCAGTCCACCTGGGCATCAGTTTGCGGGCGAGAGTTCCGGTCCTGGACTCTCTTTTCCCAGTTGTGGGGGCGAACATGTATTACCAGACCCTATCTCCCACTTGGAGTTCCTCGTGAAAGGCCTTTTGGTCATAGTACACCTTTCATCCTTCAGCGGATTTTTCCAGGTTTTTCTGGGCAAACGCAAAGGTGTTTTTAAGGTGTTCTTCCAAGTCATTTATGTATTGTTGTGTGGTGTAGGCTGTTGCCATGGCGGCATCGCCTGGTTGGTACAACAGGTGTAGAGGGAGAGTCATTTGTCGACCCGTCATCATCTCGAAGGGAGAGATGCCAGTTGATGTGTGTGGAGTGGCCCTTATGGCCATGAGGACCAGAGGGAGTTTCACGTCCCAGTCCTTGTGGTTTGCGGCTACGTATTTCTTCAAAATACTTACCACAGTTCTGTTTGCTCTCTCCACTTGGCCTGAGGCCTGTGGGTGGTAGCCACCATGGAAGTTGACTTTGATGCCTAGCATCTTCCACAGTTCTTTCATCACTTCAGCTGTGAAGTGTGTACCTTGGTCTGAGTTCACCCTAAGGGGAAGTCCAAACCTTGAAAATACATGATTCATTAGTAACATAGCAGTTGTTTGTGATGTGTTGTGAGGAGCTGGTAAGCATTCTACCCATTTGGTAAATGCGCAAGTTACCGTGAGAAAATATTTATTTCCTCTAGTGCTCTTAGTAAGTGGTCCAACCCAATCGATCTGGAGGTCGGACCATGGGAATGCAATGCCTCTACTTTGCAGTGGTGCTCTGTGGAGTGGTCTGGATGGCTGAAACTGGCCACAGACCAGGCACCCTTTTATGTAGTTCTTGACATCCTTTTTCATTCCAGGCCAATAAGCAACTTGTTTTAATGCTTTCAGCGTGGCGTTATCTCCCTTGTGTCCTGCGGACGGGAGGTCATGCGCATGAACTAACATCACCCCCCTGTTGGCCTAGTTCACTACATCGCCAAGGGGAGGACACTTCTCCTTGTGGAAGACATATAGATAAAATAAAAATAAGAACTCAGTTGGATGTTGTGTGATCAAAAGTAAACACAAGTAAACATTATTAAGAACATTAATATACCTGCTGTAAATTCACTACTGATTATCATGTAGTAAAGTCTGACATCGTTGACTCGGTCCTGATCCACTCAACGACCGGTGTGGGATGTTAGACGAAGCGGTCCTGCTTGCCATCAAATCTGTCGCCTCCTCTCCACAAACCAGCCAAAATGCAGTTTTACCTCGTCACCGTTTGTAGCTGGGTTAGCTAAACGTTAGCTCACAGGAGGGGCAGGCCAGCACGTATGAGCATTAAGCGAAGGTACAAAAATCACAGCGGTAACTAATGACCTGGCATGGTAACTACAGCACCTGACACAGGTTGCCTTGCGTGTGGTCTGGGTACAATGAAATATGAAGCATCTGAAGTGAAACATGCTCCCATTTGTCCAAAAAGTTTGAGATAACGACCCAAAACAAACGCTAAAAACAAAATTTGCTCTTTAGAAGTTCTTCTATGAGATTTGATCTATGAAAGGAGCTGAAACATGGAGTAGGATTGACCCTTAAAATGTGAGACAGTTGAGGACGTTAACCAGTAAACAGAAATACCTGCTCCAGTTGCAGAAATCTTACAGAAACTAACAATCACTCATCTGTAGTGAATGTAGGTTGAACAAGACAATGTGAAGTTAAAGGCAACATCCTTTGTCCCAAGGCCAGTTTAAGTATCATTAATATTTTTCTTTCTTTATGACTCGATTGTAACTATTATCACATTTTTCAACAACCAAAATGGATTTTGTTTTTTAAATATTATGGCTATTTACTGTTATGGTAATTAAAAAAGAAAAAAAATAACATTTAGCCCTCCCCACTACCCAGTTATGTTGCTCAAATATATGACATTTGACCTCAATACCTCATGCTCAGATTAAACCAAAAAATCACCCATGGTCTTTGCCATGTGTCAACAGGAGGGAGGTATCTATTATACAGAAGCATTTTCATAAATAAATAAATAAATAAAAATTCTATAAATTATATAAGCAACTGAAATTATAGCACTTATACGTACATGTCAGTTGGCAGAAGTGTACACAGACAGCCAGTACACTGCTGACCTCTACTGGCAGACCAGTAACACATGCCACACCCTTCGCTCAGCTAGACTAAATGATGAATTAATTTATCATGTTAATGATAAACCTGTACTGCCTAAATCTTTATTTAAAGCAATAGTTGTAGTAACCCATGGCAGTTGCCATGTGTCATCGGGGGAAATGACCTCAAAATTATTCAAAATCAAAATTATTCAAAAACATTTTTTCACATACGGTCTCGAGTCCTACTTAAAAAAGGAAAGCCTGTCCACTATGCATCAAACATAATCCACAGGACAAAATGAATAAATTGCCGTGCTGAAGCTGATGGTGCTACAAAACAGGATGGTGTTAGACTTACTAACTGCAGCTCAGGGGGGTACATGTGCTCTCGTCAGGAGTAAATGTTGCATTTATATCCTGGGTGAAAATTACATCCACATCGAAGACGCCATGGCCTCCCTAAGGAACCTCCAAGCTGTACAGACTAAGGACTCCACGTGGATAGGCAACTCCCTCTGGGAATGGTTCACGTCCGGACCCTGGTGGCATCTCCTCTTCAAAATTTTCCCTCCAATCCTTGCAGTGTTGTTCCTATTTTGTGTATTTTTCTCCTGTATTGTACCAGGTTTTCAGAGAAGCTGCTGAAAATGGAGGTTCGCTTGATCTTGACCAATACACATCCTCAGTTCTGGGTTACATTAGTACATGTACTGACACAGTCTCCACTATCAGAAATGTTAAAAGCTACCCAAACAGAAAACCTTGGCTGAATGCAGAGGTGCGTACCCTGCTGGAAGCCAGGAACACTGCCTT
>NC_056505.1:49945451-49946712 GCF_014905685.2 Nematolebias whitei | reverse complement strand
TTCTTGGACTGTGAGGTCTCAGTCTCTGATAGAGGACATTTGCAAACCGAGGTGTACCAAAAACCCACCCACACCGACCAGTATTTGCAGTTTGACTCCCATCACCCTTTGGAGCACAAGTTAGGAGTCATCAGGACTCTGTACCACAGAGCAGACAGCGTCCCCACTAGCTCAGGAGCCAGGCAGAAGGAGAAATCCTACACAAAACAGGCTCTAGAGCAATGTGGATATCCTAACTGGGCCTTCCTGAAAGCAGAGAAGAAACCCAAACAGGACTCCAGTCAGTCATCAGGTGAAAAGGAGGAACCCAGACCCAGACCAGTGGTCATTCCGTATGTTGAGGGAGTATCAGAGAAACTGAGACGTTTATTTTCTAAACATAACGTCCCAGTGGCTTTTAAACCCCAAAATACGTTACGGCAAAGACTGGTTCATCCCAAAGATCCAGTCCTCCGGCACAAACAGAGTAATGTTGTGTATGCTGTTCAGTGTCAGGAGGGCTGTGATCAGTCTTACATCGGGGAAACTAAACAGCCACTGGCCAAAAGGATGGCCCAGCACAGAAGATCAGCATCATCAGGCCAGGACTCTGCGGTCTACACTCATCTCCAGGCCAGCGGTCACTCTTTCAAGGATGAAGATGTTCACATCCTGGACAGAGAGGAACGATGGTTTGAGAGAGGAGTAAAGGAGGCCATCTTTGTGAAAAGAAACCGTCCATCATTAAACAGGGGTGGAGGCCTCCGGGTTCAACTGTCCCCCTCTTACAATGCTGTGATTGCTAGTATCACTCAGCCCTCTGTGAATAGTAAGCAGCCATCAGTGTGCTGATGATCCTTTGTTAGGCTGATGGTCCTTCTTGAGCATGTGATCAGCTGGTTTTGGTTGTCAGCAGCAAAACTGGTTGATCCACTCTGAAGAAGGTGCTATTTAAGAGACTGAGCTGAAAACAGCAGCTCAGACTGAAGAAGTCTCTTGGATGAGAGACGAAACGTTTCTACATTTATTTTATTATTTTTTTGCTTTGTTTTGTTTTTTTGAATGTCCAGAGGACCAGATTGAACTTTTTTGGACTCTGAACAAAGTTAAAGGACTGGATGAGGTCTAGAAAGTCCTGAGCTAAAGGTTTAGCAGGGCAGCACACGTGGATATTAAAATCTCCTAAAATCAAAACCCGATCATATTGGAGCAGAATACCAGTTAGAAAGTCAGAGAGTTCATTTAAAAACTGTTTATGGTATCTGGGGGGTCTGTAAAAAAT
>NC_056505.1:49938431-49945351 GCF_014905685.2 Nematolebias whitei | reverse complement strand
AGAACTGGGTTGGAGCGGCCCAGCTCACAACAGAGCAGTTCAAAACTCGAATAATTAACTGAACCATGGAGCTGTCTGCAGTGCAAATGTTTCTTAAAAACAGCCAATAATCCTCCACCACGACCAGTTGTCCTAGGAGCATTGAAAAAGAACAATCTGGAGGCAGTAATTCCAGAAAAACACTGAACTCACCAGGGCAGATCCAAGTCTCAGAGATGAAAAGAAAGTCCAGTCGGTTGCAGCAGAAAAAGTCGTTCAAAATAAAAGTTTTATTAGCCAGCGATCTGGGATTTATCAGGGCCATCCTCGTAGAATCCACCACAGGAGGAGATGATTGCAGTGTCCAGTCCAGCAGCCTCAGATTTGCAGAGTTAGACGGGCGCCTCCGACAGGAAACCCAGCCGCGCACGGGCCCAATGTGATGATGGGACCCCGACAGTGGGACCAGACAGCGTGCCACAGGATATGTACAGCGCCAGGAGCGGAGGTGGAAACGCTCACCATTAGCTGGAGAGGATGATTCAGAGGCAGCAAACAGGGCTTTAAGTTTCACCAGCTGGCCAGCGCGTTTTCCACGGCGTCTGGAGCGATGTCTCCGGGGAGGCAGGTGCGCGCCTCACTACAGGTAAGCAGGCACATCCGCCAGCAGCGTGGGGAGGGGTGGGGGGGTCCAGAGGTACGCTCATATTGATCAAAATAAGCGACATTGGTGCCACAAAGTCGAAGATCCAAGAGTTGTTTTCTTTCATACACCAGCAGAGCGTTGATGTCACAGATGAGAAATGAAAAAAACACCAAAAATACGAACACCATCAGCAGAGGTGGATTGCAAGCCATGTACACAGGCGCCATCTTACTGGTCTTGTGCGAAATTTTTATAGAGGTCAAGGTCGAGAGCTTCATATCTTTTGTAAGATATTCTAGGAAACAGGAGCGGAGTAGGAGAAGGCACTTTTGCCTAGTTCAGTCTTCACTGAAGGGACACTGCAGGTAATAATGTCCTGAGAGCGCACGCTGTAGCTGCACTCATGCAGAGACATGTAGAAGGAGATGTATGAAGGCAGCAGACCAAGAAGTGATTTAAAGATGAAAATGTACCAGTTAGAGAGTCTCTGTGAAGTTAATGATGTCCAGTTAACCAGTGAATACTGGGTGCAGTGGTGGGTACAATAATCACAGCCAAATATGAATCTTAGTGCACCATGATAGACAGCATCCAACATCTGCAGCATTCTTGTAGGAGCGTTCATGTAAATAATGTCACCGTAATCAATGGAGGGAAGGAAAGTCATGGTTGCAAGGTGTTTCCTAACATTCAGAGTTAGACAGGATCCATTCCTGAAAAAGAAACCCAGTTTAACCTTCAGTTTCCATACTAGGTTTTCCACGTGACACTTAAAAGAGAGATGCGAGTCAACCAAGATACCGAAATATTTATAGGAATCAACAAACTCAATGGGGACACCATGTGACGATAAAATCAGAGGAAGAACTGCTGGGACCGACTTCCTGTTTGAAAAAAAAAACATCCCTTTGGTTTTTTCGGCATTTAGGACAAGTTTGAGGTGGAAAAAATCTGACTGGATGATGTCAAAGGCGGATTGCAAAAGCTGGAAAGCCTTAGCAACAGTTTTAGCTCGACAATAAATATCTGTGTCATCAGCATAGAAATGTAAGGATGCGTCAAGGATGCTCTGACCTACATTACCTATGTAGATTGTAAAGAGGGTGGGTCCTTAGACTGAGCCTTGTGGTACACCATTGTTGACTGTTAAATAACTGGAGGAAATATCTTTATGTTGAACACATTGCCTCCGGTCTGAGAGATAGAGAACCAACCCATGGTATGTTCTGAGAAATCAATTTCTGAGAGTTTATGACACAAGATGTTCTGATCCACAGTGTCAAAATCTTTAGACAGGTCTAAGAAAAGTGCAGCACAATAATCCTTAGCATCCAGTGCTTCAACAATGTCATTAAGAACCTTCAGTGAAGCAGTCGTTGTGCTGTGTTGTTTCCTGAAACCAGATTGATGGAGAGGTAAGATGTTAAATGAGTCCAGGTATTTTTTTGATTTTGAGAGTTGATCAGTTTTTCTAGAACCTTGGCTAAAATGCAGAGTTTAGAGATTGGCCGATAGTTGTTCAGTGAGGTGGGGTCACCTCCCTTCAGCAAAGGAAGAACAAAGGCTGTTTTCCAAGCATCTGGAATGGAGTTTTGGCTTATGGAGAGATTGAAGATGTGGGTCACAGGTACTGTGATGATATGAGCAGCCAGCCTTAAGAAATAAGGAGGAAGTTCATCTGGACCTGCAGACTTTTTAGAGTCTAGACCTTTTAAGAGTTTGTTTACCTCACTAACTGAGAACGGTGAAAGAGGAAAAAATGCTGACACTTTATCATCTGAAATTTTCTCATTGATGTATCATCATAATTGATTATGCAATAACTACTGTAGGATTTGAGGTGTATGCTAACAAATATCTGTTACAATTTCTGCTGACAACAGCAATACAAAGCATTAAAATAAAAAGTTTAAATCTTGAGCCGCAACTCATCACATGTGGCTAGATAAAGGGCTGGGAGTGTATCTAATGAATCTAATAATCTAATTAAACAAATTTATTCATACAAAAAAGACTTATTAATCAAATGAGCCTCTGTATGTTTGAAACATTGAAATGTTCTAAATCTATGTCCAAATGAGGGCATTTAGTGCATATTTTATGTTTTTTCTTTATCAGTTTAAAAAAATACATAAAACAATAATGTCAGTGCCTTATTTATAGGAGTAGAATCAATGAGATTTCAAATAAAATATAAAAGTAAGGTGTTCCCATTAACTGCTTTTATAGTCACAAATGGGATACAAAGGAATTTAAATTTGCAGATGATCTAAAAAGTCTGCACATCAGGCTTTTATAACACTTTAAACAATCCACCAGCAGTCACATGCCGAAGTGTCCCTGGGCAAGACACTGAACCCCTCGTTACCTCCGATGTATGTCCAATCAGTGTATGAATGCGATAAAGCTCTGATTAGTCTCTTTAGAATGATTTGTTTAATTAGCTTTGTAGAGATCTAGTAGAGTGCTGTATGAATGGGTAAATGAGGACACAGATTGTAGTGGAAAGCGATTTGAGTATCTTGATCAGATAGAAAGGTGCTATATAAGTACAGTCCATTTCCAATTTGAAATTTCGCTTTTATAAGCTGGGAAAAAATAAAAATCTTGCTGTTTGTACAAAAAGAATAAAAAGCAAGATTTCTCAAAATTACAGTATATTCTAGATATTTGTTTCCATTTTAATGGAAAATCTTGTCTGTTCTGGAGTCTGATTGAATGCAGAAAGCATCAGAAACAGTCTTCTGGCTGCACAACATTTCCCTCTGAGTGTGATTTTTGCACTTTTCCTCTTCCTGCGATGGGGCCGGATGCAGAGGTTTGTGGCAGCTGTGTGAGCGCGTGCGTTGCCCTGTGTGGGGCAGAAACGCTCCTACTGTACTGATTTTCGATAGGTCTTCACCTCCTCCCCGGCTCATGGCCTGCGGCTTCTTTCTCCTCCTCCTCCTCTTCCTCCTCTGAGTTTAATCAATTGACTGACGGGGCTGACCAGCTCCCACAGCTCATGGCTGAGGGAGGCCTGTTATTGGAGTCGTGTGTGTGGGTGGATGTTGCTTCAGGTGCATCCAGTGGGGTTCTGCATGCGCTAACCTTAAGAACAGTGGTGATTTTAGCCTCTTTTGAGGTGCACCCCTAAATTTTAGCTCAGCATCCCTGAAAAATTAAGAAACCATCATTAGGATTTTGTAAAGAAACTCAGTTCTCAAACCTTAGATTTGTCACACTCTTAATAAAGCTTCTATGAATACCCAGGAGTCAAACCAAAACACGAGATCAACAACAAATAAAAGTTAAGAGTTTATTTATATTGCGGGGCGGGAACTCTGGGGTGGACTGTGGGGAGAGACACAGGATGAGTATGGCAGCAAAAACAGGGAAGTTGTCAATACTTGTCCAATTGAGCTGACTTGTAAGGCTTACTTGAATGTTCGTCTTGCAGGCTTGGAAGTTGGATCCAGGGGGAGATTCAATGGGCAAGCCAGACCAAGGAAACCAGATTGGAGGAGAGAATGAGATTAAGGTGGCAGGGCGAACCTCTGAGCTGGATGCTGGATGGATAATTGGTTGTCCTGAGCAGAGGCTTGGATGAGGGAGAAGACTCACAGGGGAAGAATTCTGGTACGGGGAGGCACGAGACAGAACCAGGATGGCGAGGAGACTGATCGTCACAAAGAGCTACAGGAGGTAAGAGAAAACAGGTTTTTAGTCACAGTAGAGAACTCTGAATCTAGTCTGAGCTGGACACGGTACCGTAAGTGGGACAATGTTCCAGCAGAGTCCAAAAGCATCCCAGGCCTTAAGTACTTGAGTCTTCTCATCAAGAGAGTGGTAACAGCTGGGAGTAATCAGTTCCCTCCTGCCATTCAGGAAACTGAAAGTAAACCTGTACTAATATAAACTAGAATCCCGACAGTGCCTCCTCCTCAAGATTCGCCTCTTGGCGATCTCAACCTTTTTTCTGAGTGGTCCTTGTAAAAAGTTGAAATGAGGCTAGGGTCCAAAATAAATGATCGGGGAATCTAGGATGGCAGCACGGTGGCGCAACTGGTAGAGCTGCTGCCTCTCAGCGAGCAGGTCCTTGGTTCAAACCCCGGTCCAGGGGCCTTTCTGGGTGGAGTTTGCATGTTCTCTCCGTGCATGCGTGGGTTTTCTCCGGGTGCTCCAGTTTCCTCCCACAGATCAAAAACATGCCTGTTAGGCTGATTGGTAACTCTAAATTGTCCCTAGGGGTGAATGAGAGAGTGAATGGTTGTTTGTCTCGTTTGTCTCTATGTGGCCCTGTGATGGACTTGCGACCCGTCCAGGGTGTACCCCGCCCCTCGCACAGTGATTGCTGGACATGGGCACCAGCGACCCCCGTGACCCAAAATGGAATAAGCGGGTAAAGAAAATGGATGGATGGATGGATGGATGGAATCTAGGATCTTTCTTCTGGGCCATATCCCTCCCAGTCAACGAGATATTGGAACCCCCTGCCCCTCCGTCGAACATCCAGGATGTGGTGAACAGTGAACGCCAGATGGTCAGCAATGATATGGGTAGGTGGAGGGGGACAGGCAGGAGGGCACAAAGGGCTCTCAGAGACAGGCTTTGTCTGGGAGACATGAAATGTGGGGTGGATCCTCATGGATGAGGGCAGGGTAAGTTTCACAGCTGAAGGATTAATGATACATTCGATGGGGAATGGGCCGATGAATCTAGGGCAAAGTTTTTTGGGGGTGTCTTTAATGTTGATGTTGTGTGATGAAAGCCATACCTTCTGTCCATCATGGTAGGTGGGGGCTTAGGCTTGACGTTTATCTGCAAACCTCTTGTTTCGTGTTGCAGTGCAGAGGAGGGCCTCCTTGGTCTGTTGCCAGATCCTATGGCAACGGCATAGGTGATGCTGAACAGAAGGGACTGCCACCTCAACTTCCTGACAGGGGAAAGCGGCGGTGAGTAGCCAAGGGATGCTTCAAATGGGGACAGGTTAGTAGCAGAGGAGGTTAAAGAATTGTGTGCATATTCAATCCCGACCAGATGCCGACTCCAGGTTGAGGGAATATTATTGACAACACACCTTAGGGCCGCCTCCAATTCTTGGTTACTTCTCTCAGTCTGACCATTAGACTGAGGATGGTAACCGGATGAGCGATTGACCGAGGCCCCAAGAGCTGTGCAAAATGACTTCCATACCTGGGAGATAAATTGAGGACCTCTATCAGATACAATGCCTAGAGGGATCCCATGGATGCGGAAAACATGGTGAACCATGAGTTGGGCAGTCTCCAGGGCAGTAGGAAGCTTGGAAAGTGGAACAAAATGTGCAAACTTTGAAAATCGATAAACAATAGTCAGGACTGTAGTATTACCTGCAGAGGGTGGTAGACTAGTGATGAAATCTAATGCTATGTGGGACCAGGGTCTACTAGGGGTAGGCAGCGGTTGGAGGAGGCCAGCAGGCGGTTGGCTACAGTGTTTACTCCTGACGCAGACAGGAAAGGCCGCCACATACTCTCTAATGTCCTTGTGCATCTTGTTCCACCAAAAATGTCGCCTGAAGAAAGACAGCATGCGGTTGAAGCCGGGATGGCAGGTCAGTTTGGATGAGCGGACCCATTCCAGAAACTGTTTCTTCAATCTATTGGGGGGTCCAGTACCAGGGTCGGGATCAGTTTGTTGAGCTTCCTTGATAACCTTTATGATGTCCCAGGTGATCATACCAACCATGCACGCTGATGGCAGGATATTCACAACAAGTTTGTTCCACTTTGGAGTAAGCTGTGGGAGGAAGAATCAGTTTTGTTGTGTGTTTCCTTGACTGATGAAGCCTTCCGGATCGAAGGCGAAATGTTTCAGCACAAAAAAAAGAAACTGTCCAGATGACCAGACTGAACAGCTGTGTAGCCTTAAGAAAACCACTAACCAGTGACGCTAACTGGAAAAAAGACTTCAATTTGCTAGGGAGCATAAAGATTGGACTCTGGAGCAATGGAAGAAGGTCATGTGGTTTGGTGAGTCCAGATTGCCCCTGTTCCAGAGTGATGCTTGCATCAGGGTAAGAAGAGAGGCAGGTGAAGTGATGCACCCATCATACCTAGTGTCTAGTCATCAATGAAAGATCTTGGTGACAAATTAATGCAACACTGGATGAAATAGATCTTGTGACATTAAAGAAGTTTATTGAAACAATGACACAGTGAATGCATGATGTTATCACAGATAACGACGGTCCAACGAAATATTAGTGTGTGACCTTTTTTTTTGTGGCCACTTCTTTTTGACCAGGCAATGTAGATATATACATATATATATA
>NC_056505.1:49935152-49938331 GCF_014905685.2 Nematolebias whitei | reverse complement strand
TAACTCTAAACACCTGCAAAAGATTCCTGAGGCTTTTAAAAACTCCCAGCCTTGTTCATTACTCAAAACCACAATCATGGGTAAGACTGCCGACCTGACTGCTGTCCAGAAGGCCATCATTGACACCCTCAAGCAAGAGGGTAAGACACAGAAAGAAATTGTTGAACGAATAGGCTGTTCCCAGAGTGCTGTATCAAGGCACCTCAGTGGGAAGTCTGTGGGAAGGGAAAAGTGTGGCAGGAAACGCTGCACAACGAGAAGAGGTGACCGGACCCTGAGGAGGATTGTGGAGAAGGGCCGATTCCAGACCTTGGGGGACCTGCGGAAACAGTGGACTAAGTCTGGAGTAGAAACATCCAGAGCCACCGTGCACAGGTGTGTGCAGGAAATGGGCTACAGGTGCCACATTCCCCAGGTCAAGCCACTTTTGAACAAGAGACTGCGTCAGAAGCATCTCGCCTGGGACTGCTGCTGAGTGGTCCAAAGTTATGTTCTCTGATTACAGTAAATTTTGCATTTCCTTTGGAAATCAAGGTCCCAGAGTCTGGAGGAAGAGAGGAGACACAGAATTCACGTTGCTTGAGGTCCAGTGTCAAGTTTCCACAGTCACTGGGGTGTCATGTCATCTGCTGGCGTTTGTCCACTGTGTTTTATCAAGCGCAGGGTCAATGCAGCAGCTATCAGGAGATTTTGGAGCACTTCATGCTTCCATCTGCTGAAAAGCTTTATGGAGATGAAGATTTCATTTTTCAGCACGACCTGGCACCTGCTCACAGTGCCAAAACCACTGGTAAATGGTTTACTGACCATGGTATTACTGTGCTCAATTGGCCTGCCAACTCTCCTGACCTGAACCCCATAGAGAACCTGTGGGATATTGTGAAGAGAAAGTTGAGAGACGCAAGACCCAACACTCTGGATGAGCTTAAGGCCGCTATCGAAGCATCCTGGGCCTCCATAACACCTCAGCAGTGCCACAGGCTGATTGCCTCCATGCCACGCTGCATTGAAGCTGTCATTCATGCAAAAGGATTCCCGACCAAGTATTGAGTGCATAACTGAACATGATTATTTGAAGGTTGGCGTTTTTTGTATTAAAAACACTTGTCTTTCATTGGTGGGATGAAATATGCTAATTTTTTGGGACAGGCATTTTGGGTTTTCATGAGCTGTATGCCATAATCATCAGTATTAAAACAATTAAAGACCTGAAATATTTCAGTTGGTGTGCAATGAATCTGAAATATATGAAAGTTTCATTTTTATCATTACATTATGGAAAATAATGATCTTTATCACAATATGCTAATTTTTTGAGAAGGACCTGTATATAGGGTATTTTTCTCTGACCTATAAAGGAATAAATTCACACAAGACAACAAAAATGAGTTTTAGCTCTCAGAACTTTGCAAAGGGGAGTCACGCAACTGACTGTGTCAGAGTGAGCTCCCAAGCTTTGCTCTTTGAGTTCGCTATTTATTGAAGTAGGAGTGGAAAACAAAGAAACAACAAGTCAGTTTTACATGAACAGAAACTTATCAGCGATGACGGTCGGAACATTCAGGAGATTGTGTCTGAACGAACTGTTTCCTGATAAACATGTCCACTTGGTGTGGTTCAGAGCTTCTTTGCATACAGCAAGATAAGAAACTGAACCCAAGTGAACTTGTGTTCAGTACGTGTAGAGATAGATTGAAACAGTTTTAATATAATGAAATAGAAGCTGTCTAAAATGATAAGATAAAAAACCTTTAACATTCCCTCCTGTTTATCATTTTAGACTAAAATCATAGAAGAAAAAAGAAAAGTTGAGCTCTTTATGAACTCGCAAAATCAAAAACAGAAATTGAACACAGATAAACTTTTTTTTATATACACCATGGTAGGGTTGGAAAGAAGAGCAGGCATATCATCTCAGTACTCTTTATTACACATTTTCAGTACAAGAGTCATAGTGCATCTTTTACACAGCATTGTCATAGTTTAGGCTCACATCATCATCTTGGGTCATCTTAGCTTGATGCAAAGTGATAAGAACACCTGTAAAAGCTTTCATCATCATGTTTTTCAAAAAAGTCAGAGTCAGAGAGTCAGAGTCAGAGTTTCTTTATTGTCATTCGCACCTCATGTGGTACATGTGGTGGAGCGAAATTATGTACACGGGGTCCCAGTTACATCCAACAATAAAATGTATAAGAAAAACAGTAATAACATCTAAGATATGAACTAAGAAAAACATCAACTAAATATACACTAAGCACTCATAACATAAAACATTGAACATCAGCACAAACATGAACATGAGTCTGTGAGCAGATGTGCACGCATGAACACATCAACATTGAAACAGATCAGCAGCAACATGATATGGTTTTTCACAGTGATTATTCTAGTTAGAGATTCATGAGTCTAACAGCCTCAGGGTAGAAGCTGTTCCTCAGTCTAGTGGTTCTACACTTAATGCTCCTTAACCTCCTTCCTGAGGGGAGTGGGGCAAAAAGTGTTTGTGCTGGGTGGGTGGGGTCCTTCTTGATGCAGGTGGCCCTCTTCCTGCATCTGGAGGTGTAGATGTCTGTGATAGTGGGGAGACTGATTCCAACAGATTTCTGTGCAGCCTTCACCACTCTCTGCAAAGCTTTTCTTTCTGCAGCTGTGCAGCCTCCATGCCACACATTGATGCTCGAGCACAGGATGCTCTCCACTGCACACCTGTAGAAGGAGGTGAGGACTGAGCTTCCCAGACCAGCTCGCCTCAGCCGTCTGAGGAAGTAGAGTCTCTGATGACCTTTCTTGATCAGGCTGGTGGTGTTGTTGCTCCAGCTGAGGTTGTCATTCATGTGTACACCCAAGTACTTGTAGCTGGAGACCACTTCCACCGCAGATCCTCTTATGTTCAGGGGGGTGTAAGTGTTTTTGTTCCTTCTGAAGTCCACAATCATCTCCTTTGTCTTCTTCACATTGATGTGAACGTTATTCTCTCTGCACCAGCTCTCCAGGTGTTCCACCTCTTGCCTGTAGCTGGACTCATCATTGTTTGTGATGCATCCCGCCACCACTGTATCATCTGCAAACTTTACAATGTGACAGCCTGGATGGGTAGCTGCACAATCATATGTGAGCAGAGTAAACAGAAGGGGGCTCAACACACATCCCTGAGGAGAGCCAGTGCTGAGGGTTAT
>NC_056505.1:49927279-49935052 GCF_014905685.2 Nematolebias whitei | reverse complement strand
TGAACAGAGTGACACAAAAACCTAACTGACAGACGTGATTCGTGACACAAACAGAGTAATGTTGTGTATGCTGTTCAGTGTCAGGAGGGCTGTGATCAGTCTTACATCGGGGAAACTAAACAGCCACTGGCCAAAAGAATGGCCCAGCACAGAAGATCAACATCATCAGGCCAGGACTCTGCGGTCTACACTCATCTCCAGGCCAGCAGTCACTCTTTCAAGGATGAAGATGTTCACATCCTGGACAGAGAGGAACGATGAATTGAGAGAGGAGTAAAGGAGGCCATCTTTGTGAAAAGAAACCGTCCATCATTAAACAGGGGTGGAGGCCTCTGGGTTCAACTGTCCCCCTCTTACAATGCTGTGATTGCTAGTATCACTCAGCCCTCTGTGAATAGTAAGCAGCCATCAGTGTGCTAATGATCCTTTGTTAGGCTGATGGTCCTTCTTGAGCATGTGATCAGCTGGTTTTGGTTGTCAGCAGAAAAACTGGTTGATCCACTCTGAAGAAGGTGCTATTTAAGAGACTGAGCTGAATACAGCACCTCAGACTGAAGAAGTCTCTTGGATGAGAGACGAAATGTTTCTACATTTATTTGATTATTTTTTTGCTTTGTTTTGTTTTTTTGAATGTCCAGAGGACCAGATTGAACTTTTTTGGATTTTTCTACCTGGATTATTGAGCATGCATCAGGATATTTGTTCAGAGTGTTGTTGGTCCGACTCACCAGCAGGGCCACACTCTTGACTTAGTTTTAACACATGGTTTGTTTATTTCTGATTTAGAAATTGGTGACGCTGTTTGTTCCGACCACAAACCGGTTTTATTCAACACCTCTTTGATTTGTGAACCTGCACCTCTCCCCACACCCAAGCCCTGTAGGATTTTTAACCCTTCCACCGCCACACTCTTCCATCTTGCTGGTAATTCTGTTTCAGACTCTGAACTCTCTGCGGGTCTTACTACAAATGAGTTGCTTTCTCAGCATCAGGAGGCCTGTGTACAGATCCTGGACTCAGTCGCCCCATTAAAGCTCAGGAATCGAAAACGCACACCCCACCCTTGGGTAAATGAGACCACACGAGAGGTAAGACGCTTGTGCAGAAGAGCTGAACGTCGATGGAAAAAAGATAAACTTTAGGTGTCTTTTGAGATGTTAAAAACATGTTGGAAAGCCTATCAGACCACCGTTAAACAGGAGAAAAACTAATATTTCTAAAAAATTATCAACTCAAACATTCACAACCCCCGCATTCTTTTCAACACCATTAACACCATTCTAAACGTGCCTCAGTCTGCCACCACTGAGGCCTCTGTTGACACCTGTAATAAGTTTGTCAGGCATTTTGTTGAAAAGGTTGAGTCGATTAGATCATCAATTCCACACTCCACAGCCAACCCTTCAGTTCTTGTCCCCTGCTCAGCAGTCTTCAGTCACTTTGACCCCATCTCACTTTCATTTTTAAATGAGGTCGTTGGTCACATGAAACCCTCAGGCTCCCCTGCTGATCCCATCCCTGCTGCATTTTTTAAACAGGTTCTACCGTCAACTGGACCCTCTGTTCTTGCCATTATTAACAGCAGTTTGGCTACAGGTGTGGTTCCTGATGTTTTTAAACATGCAGTGGTAACTCCATTAATTAAAAAACCCAGACTTGACTCTGCAGCTTGTTCAAACTTCAGGCCAATCTCAAAACTTCCATTTCTTTCTAAAATCTTGGAGAAAATAGTTTTTAGTCAACTAACCAAGTTTTTGAATGTAAATGGAATTTTTGAGATTTTTCAGTCAGGATTTAAACAACTGCACAGCACCGACACAGCTTTAGTAAGGGTCTGTAATGACATTCTACTAGCAAATGACTCTGGTCAGTCTGTGATCCTGGTACTCCTCGACCTTACCGTTGCATTTGACACTGTTGATCACAGCATCCTTATGTCACGGCTAGAACACTGGGTTGGGATTACAGGGGTGGTGCTTGAATGGTTCCGTTCGTATCTGGGTGACAGGAGTTTCTGTGTTAACTTTGACAATCATTTTTCTGCTTCTGTCCCTCTTTCCTGTGGGGTCCCACAAGGCTCCATTCTTGGACCCCTTCTGTTCTCATTGTATCTGCTCCCCTTGGGGTCAATCCTGAGAAAACATGGTATTTCATTTCACTGTTACGCCGATGATTCTCAGATCTATCTGCCTTTAAAACCAAACAGTTCCTGCTCCATCCACCCTTTGCTAAAATGTCTTGATGACATCAAGACTTGGATGGGTGCAAACTTCTTGAGTTTTAATGATCAGAAGACTGAGGTTATTGTATTTAACCCAAGCTCTACCACTGTCACTGATCCTGTAAACCTGCACTCCCTTCAGCCACGTCTAAAGCAGTCGGTTACCAATCTCGGGGTAGTGTTAGACTCGGACTTTAAGTTTATTAAACAGATCAACTCTGTTCTACAAAAAAGCTTCTTTCAGCTAAGGCAAATAGCAAAGCTTAAGTCCGTTCTGTCCAGATCCGACCTTGAAAAACAAGTTCCATGCATTTATTACAACCCGGCTGGACTACTGTAACTCACTTTATGTTGGGGTTAGTCAGGCTTCACTTTCACGTCTCCAGCTCGTACAAAATGCTGCAGCTCAGCCACTAACAGGAACTCGCAGTTTTGAGCACATTACTCCGGTTCTGTCCTCCCTTCACTGGCTTCCTGTGCGTGTCAGAGTTGATTTTAAAATTCTCCTGCTGACATTCAAGTGCATTAACGGCGTCGCACCATCATGCCTTTCTGACCTTCTTCATCCTTATGCTCCTTCTCGGGCTTTGAGATCATCAGACCAGCTGCTTTTGGCCGTACCAAAAACCAGCTGAAGCTCAGAGGAGATCGAGCGTTTTCAGTCGTGGGCCCTAAATTCTGGAACAATCTGCCCATCAACATTCGACAGGCCACCTCAGTCTCTGCTTTTAAATCTCTCCTAAAAACACATCTGTACTCATTGACATTTAACACAGGGTGATTGGATTTAGATCTAGTTTTTCATTGATGCTGATTCTGTTTATGCTTTTGTTATTATTCCTATTTAACACAAGGTCATCAGATCTGATTTAGTATTTCATTGTTTCTAATTATGTTTTCGGTTTTATATTTTTATTCCATGTGCTGTAAATATATCTTGCTACTTTTTATTTGACGATGTGATATTTTTGTTAAGCACTTTGGTAACAGTTTCTGTTTTAAATGTGCTCTATAAATAAATCTGACTTGACTTGACTATAAGTGGCTTTAAACATCTGTTAAGTTCCTTACAAAAACCAAGGCAGTAATGGTCCATATACATTCAGGTGGTTCTTTTTTTTGTTTGAAACAAAAAATGGAAAAAACAAAAACACACATGTTTTTTCGTTTTCTGTTTATTAAACCAAAGATTGGATAATGAAGCGTAATCTGATTTCCGATGTTGTGCACAAAACGAAAATGGAAAAAATGAATAACGAGCGCACAGTTTTGATTTTCATGATTTCATTTTTGACAAGTGGCCTGACCCGGAAGTTCTCTCTGCTCCGCACCATGTAGCTTGCTGAATATTGACACGTTCAAAACGGCAGTGACTTAATATGAATTAATTTGATTTTTACCCACCGAAAACCTTATATCCTGACCTTTTTTTTTTTGTATGTAAAAACCCATAAGAACAGAGAAAATTCCGAAAGACAGTAGTTTTCTGAACCCGGAAGTAAGCCCAACTTGAACCATCTGATCTCCATGGTAACTGATGCTGGCCCCTGTCACCTAATCGGATTTATATATATATAGTGCCTTGCAAAAGTATTCGGCCCCCTTGAACTTTTCAACCTTTTGCCTCATTTCAGGCTTCAAACATAAATATATAAAATTGTAATTTTTTGTGAAGACCCAGCAACAAGTGGGACACGATTGTGAAGTGGAATGAAATTTATTGGATGTGTCAACTGTTTTAACAAAAAAAAAAAAACTGAAAAGTGAAGCGTGCAATATTATTGGGCCCCTTTACTTTCAGTGCAGCAAACTCACTCCAGAAGTTCACTGAGGATCTATGAATGATCCAATGTTGTCCCAAATGACTGATGATGATAAATAAAATCCACCTGTATGTTATCAAGTCTCTGTACAAATGCACCTGCTCTGTGATCGTCTCAGGGTTCTGTTCAAAGCACAGGGAGCATCATAAAGACCAAGGAACACACCTGGCAGGTCCGAGAAACTGCTGTGGAGAAGTTTAAAGCCGGATTTGGAAACAAAAAGATTTCCCAAGCTTTAAACATCCCAAGGAGCACTGTGCAAGCAATCATCTTGAAATGGAAGGAGTATGAGACCACTGCAAATCTACCAAGACCCGGCCGTCCCTCTAAACTTTCATCTGGAACAAGGAGAAGACTGATCAGAGATGCAGCCAAGAGGCCCATGATCACTCTGGATGAACTGCAGAGATCTACAGCTGAGGTGGGAGAGTCTGTCCATAGGACAACAATCAGTCGTACACTGCACAAATATGGCCTTTATGGAAGAGTGGCAAGAAGAAAGCCATTTCTCAAAGATCTCCATAAAAAGTGTTGTTTAAAGTTTGCCACCTGGGAGACACCAAACATGTGGAAGAAGGTGCTCTGGTCACATGAAACCAAAATCCAACTGTTTGGCCACAATGCAAAACGATTTGTTTGGGGTAAAAGCAACACAGCTCATCACCTTGAACACACCATCTCCACTGTCAAACATGGTGGAGGCAGCATCATGGTTTGGGCCTGCTTTTCGTCAGCAGGGACAGGGAAGATGGTCAGAATTGATGGGAAGATGGATGGGGCCAAATACAGGACCATTCTGGAAGGAAACCTGTTTGAGTCTGCAAGAGACCTGAGACTGGGATTTGAGACTGAGATTTATCTTCCAACAAGAAAATGATCCAAAACATAAAGCCAAATCTACAATGGAATGGTTCACAAATAAATGTATCCAGGTGTTGGAATGGCCAAGTCAAAGTCCAGACCTGAATCCAATCGAGAATCTGTGGAAAGAGCTGAAGACTGCTGTTCACAAACGCTCTCCATCCAACCTCACTGAGCTCCAGCTGTTTTGCA
Organism: Nematolebias whitei; assembly: GCF_014905685.2. Classification (NCBI taxonomy): domain Eukaryota; kingdom Metazoa; phylum Chordata; class Actinopteri; order Cyprinodontiformes; family Rivulidae; genus Nematolebias; species Nematolebias whitei. The sequence goes on along the minus strand of NC_056505.1, from coordinate 49,929,955 downwards.
GGAAGAATGGGCAGAACTTCAGTGTCTCCATGTGCAAAACTGATAGAGACATACCCCAAGAGACTTGCAGCTGGAACTGCAGCAAAAGGCGGCGCTACAAAGTAGTACACTTCACCACTCGCTCCCCACGAGATCGGATGCTTCTCTCCCTCCCTCTCCGCTTTGCTTTGCTGCTCTGTCTGTCTGTGAAATTGCAGTGAGACTCTCTTGCATTTCTTCCGAACCATAATTATGGACTTGTTTTTTAACCAGTTGGTCCCTCATCTCAATTTACAACATTTCTTCAAGAGAATACAGGCTTTGGGCGAGCCGATTTACCCTGTTGGCACGTATGCAACTGGATATCTCATCGACTGGAAAACTTGATTATGTGTCTATCTCTGCTGCCATCTGTGGATTTTAAGGACACATATTTAATTGGATTTTCGATAACTGGTTCCCGCTTTTTGGATTCAGCTGGTGCTGGTTTTATCTACAATCAAGGAAGTCATCAGCAGCAAATTTGGACCCGATCACGCCACTTGCCTTTATTGGGTTCATGTCTGGAGTACCCGGACTCAAATGCTTTGGGCCGAATGGATCAGATCTTGGGGATTTTAACTCAGACACGTTTCCATCGGTGTTGGCCATGTTAATTTGGACATTTCGGAACCGAGTGGACCAAACACCGACTCAAGGTTTATGTCATTAAGTTCTGCCTGTCCCCAAAACAACTGTGTGTTTATCTAAATTTTGGTCGCCTTGGTTGTCCTTGAAGGCCATCTTATCTAAAGTCACCTGGAGAACATGTGATCTGACACTCACCACCCCCTCCCTGAGGAATTTCCAACTGATAACCAGATGAAACCCCGCTGAAAAAACTTTCTGCCATCATTTCAGGACTCTTGGATTCTCATAGAGGTTATTCTTGGCCATTACTCGACATACCTCGAGAATGTTTATGGATCTCACCGGAGGACATTGACTGATTACAGTGACCTCGAGAGCATCTGTAGACGTTGTTGATCGGTCTCGTCTCTTCCTTCTTCCTGCTCTGCTCTGCAGAATGTCTACGTAAATATGTGCTTGTTTGTGCAAAGTGTTTTTTCAATATTAGGGGTTTTTCTCAGCCAAGAAAAAAGTCTGATAGGAATTTTATTCGCCTCCAATTCCTACATGTGTCCTGTTAACCACTGTTTTTTGTCTGTCCAAACAGGTCTCACTTGTAAATGAGTCTTCGAGGCTCAATGTGATTTATCTGTTTAAATAAAGGTTGAATGAATGAATGAATTAATTAACGCAAGGGAGCCGAATAATATTGCACGCCCCACTTTTCAGTTTTTTATTTGTTAAAAAAGTTTGACACATCCAATAAATTTCATTCCACTTCATGATTGTGTCCCACTTGTTGATTCTTCACAAAAAATGAACATTTTATATCAGTGGATATTTTATATTTATATTTTATATCAGAGTGGATCAGTCTGTGTCACTGCTCAGGTGTTCTGAGAGTCCAGGTTGCTCTGATAGTGGCCTTCAGCTCTTCTGAATTGTTGGATCTGGTGCATCACATCTTCCTCTTTACAATACCTCATACATTTTCTATGGGGTTAAGGTCAGGAGAGTTTGTTGGCAAATTAAGAACAGGGATACCATGGTCCTTAAACCAGGTACTAGTAGCTTTGGCACTGTGTGCACGTGACAAGTCCTGTTGGAAAATGAAATCTGCATCTCCATAAAGTTGGTCAGCAGCAGGAAGTATAAAGTCTCTAAAACTTCCTGGTAGATGGCTGTGTTGACCATGGACCTCAGAAAACACAGAAGCCTTCAGTCTGGTCCAGAAAGTTGAAAAGATTTTCAGAACAAGGACCGGACAATCTTTCATGGAGCTCCCCAACACCATGGATACTGTAGGGAGAGAAGCACGTCTGTTAGAAAGCATGCGTCCTTCATGTCATGATGTGCAAAGAAAAATAACCAGCAGGTTCATCAGGCTGAGACTAAGAAGAGCAGCAAAACATCTTTAATGAAAGTTAAACAGTTCTGCCCAGTGCTGAGCATCTTGGAAGCAGAAGTCAGACCAAAAACATGAAGAAAAAACAAACAGCATCTTGTACGACAACAAGCCAGCCCCCACCAAACACCTCGATTGTTGCCATGGAGGAGCTTGGGCTCTCCTTGGCAAACACCACACCACCCAGTGCAGCTTCAACACCTGTACATATGGATGTATGATTGGAGGGATTTTTATGTTCCTTACATTCATTTAATTTTACTGATTATGCAGAAGTTATATTCATGCTACGGAGCGCTGGAGGGGACATGGGGGATTTTTTTCTTTTGCGTTCCCACGCAAACATTTTTGTGTTCCCTCACAGACAACAGCAACAATGGAACAGACACCTGCATTTGAGATTCATGGAGTTTTGTTTTAAAATCAGCCTTAAATATAAAGATATCCAGTGTGTGCTGCAGTGGTAAAATTAATTTTACGTTGGATATTTCACGTTCATGCTACGTGGATTCAGCGGTGGCTTCCTCGTTCGAGCTGATGCAGGCAGTCTGATTTCCTTCAGCTGCTCTCAGTCTGTCCCTCCGAGGAGCGATGGTTCTCTTAGGGACCGTCAACAAATTACCGGGCTAATTCATTCAACCTTTATTTCTACAAGTTAATCCCATTGAGCCTCGAGGACTCAT
>NC_056505.1:49924752-49927179 GCF_014905685.2 Nematolebias whitei | reverse complement strand
ATAACTGATAACTGATAAATGATAACTGATAACTGATAAATGATAACAGATAAATGATAACTGATAACTTATAAATGATAACTGATAACTGATAACAGATAAATGATAACTGATAAATGATAACTGATAATTGATAAATGATAAATGATAACTTATAAATGATAACTGATAACTGATAACTGATAACTTGTAAATGATAACTGATAAAAGATAATTGATAACTTATAAATGATAACTGATAACTGATAAATGATAACTGATAACTGATAACAGATAACTGATAAATGATAACTGATAACTGATAACTGATAACTGATAACTGATAAATGATAACTGATAAATGATAACTGATAACTGCTAAATGATAACTGCTAAATGATAAATGATAACTGATAACTTATAAATGATAACTGATAACTGATAAATGATAACTGATAACTTATAAATGATAACTGATAAAAGATAACTGATAAATGATAAATGATAACTGATAAATGATAACTGATAACAGATAACTGATGAATGATAACTGATAACTGATAACTGATAAATGATAACTGATAACTTATAAATGATAACTAATAACTGATAAATGATAACTGATAACTTATAAATGATAACTGATAAAAGATAACTGATAACTGATAAATGATAACTGATAAATGATAACTGATAACTGATAACAGATAACTGATAACTGATAACTGATAACTGATAAATGATAACTGATAAATGATAACTGATAACTGCTAAATGATAACTGCTAAATGATAAATGATAAATGATAACTGATAAATGATAACTGATAAATGATAACTGATAACTGATAAATGATAACTGATAAATGATAACTGATAAATGATAACTGATAAATGATAACTGATAAATGATAACTGATAACTGATAATTGATAACTGATAACTGATAAATGATAACTGATAAATGATAACTGATAAATGATAACTGATAACTGATAAATGATAACTGATAACTGATAATTGATAACTGATAAATGATAACTGATAAATGATAACTGATAACTGATAAATGATAACTGATAACTGCTAAAAATAACTGCTAAATGATAACTGATAACTGTCTTTTCTGAAATTTTGACTGTTTTTGTGTCACTTCATCCTAGAACAAAACATTTACAACATAATAACAGTTGAGCAGATTCTAGTAATCTTTTCTTAGGATTCATTAAAGATCAAATGCAATTGGAAATTCTTCTCAACTTCCAGTATGAATTTAAACAAACACTATATGAACTTAACATTGTAAAATTTGTTTAGGAAATTTGATGTTCAAGGACACCACTTAAGAAAAAAAATTGTTTAATATAAGTAAGTAGTGAAAAATGTACAAAAATAAAAACTACTGCGTCCAACTAATGATTGTGTATCTGTGTGTCCCTTGTCTCACGGGCTTCATCCAGAAGAAGACACAAGTGTTGTTCCTGCTGTGTCCGCTTCAGTTCTTCATGTTCATTCAGTGATGAAATAAGACTTTTCTTTACTGGACACTTTTCTCTTTCTCTTCACTAGAAAGAAGAAACAGGTGGTTAATTCAAGCTACATACTGTTTTTGAATAAATGCATAAAACAAAGAAAGGTGCTGCTAACAGCTATAATAGATATATTAATAATAAGAAACTGATCAAATAAGAAAATGAAAAATAAATTGATTTAAAAATAATGAAAATAATATAATAATAACAGTGGATATATGAATCAGAAAGTATTATACAGATACAGATATTCTTTATTGTCATTCCACCACATGTGGTACATGTGCTATTAGAGCAGTCGTCCTCCAATGCAAGAATTGGGGGTTCGAATCCACCAGCAGTCACATGCCGAAGTGTCCACGGGCAAGACACTGAACCCCTCATCGCCTCTGATGTGTGTCCCTTTGGTGTTTGAATGTGATCTAAAGCTCTGATTAGTCTCTTTAGAATTATTTGTTCAATTAACTTTGTAGAAATCTAGTATAGAGCTGTATGAATGGGTACATGAGGCAGATTGTTGTAAAGCGGTTTGAGTGTCTTGATCAGATAGAAAGGCGCTTTATAAGTACAGTCCATTTACCATTCAACAAAATAAATAAATGCCTGTAGACAGTGCACGTTACGCACAGAAACATCTCCAGACAGCTCTAGCGCACGCCCATCAGCAGGTGTCTGAATTCCTGCTACATTTCAGACATAATAAAAAAAGCTTACTGTAAAAAATAAATAAAAAAATACAAAGATATAAATGTTTGATGTGTTATTCACATTATACGTCACGTTTCAAAACAACGGATGTAATTTGTCAAAATAACAACAGCAATCAAAATGTAAAAAATACAGTCCAATTTACTTTAATAGAGATGGATGGATGGATGGATGGATGGATGGATGGATGGATGGATGGATGGATGGAT
>NC_056505.1:49920066-49924742 GCF_014905685.2 Nematolebias whitei | reverse complement strand
GATGGATGGATGGATGGATGGATGGATGGATGGATGGATGGATGGATTGTCTTAGTTGGACAACAGAGAATTGAAGCCTTCAGGTGCTTCAAACGGTGCCACGAGACTGGAGCAGGAGCAGAGAAGAGTTCAGCTCAGAACCATGAAGTGAGGGGGGGGGGGGGGGGGGTAGGACACCTGACAGAATCAGAGCTGCTCATTCAACCTGCTGTTCCTCTCTTAAATATTAATTTTATTGTGTTTACAAATGTAGGTAAATGATGGTGTATAACAAAATGTTAAAATACACCAAAATGCACAAAATGGCATCTCTGTGATTCAAAAATGTCTGCACCCCCCCCCCCCCCAAATTGCTTCTACACAGTGCGTCTTCAACTCACTCACAACTCACTGTATCTTGCACCAAAAACATTAAGGTTTATTTGCAACCTTTGTTCAATTCTAATTCAGAAAAAACTTGATAACAAACATTCACTATTTAAATCCCTCAGCAAAAGGGACGTCTGTTCACTGCTTGTTTTTTCTTTATGTTTTTGGTGTTTTAACCTAAATTCTAAATATCAAAAAATGACAGTCCTCACTGTGTCTTGAAGCCCAACAAATGCTCTCATTGCATCTGTATTAAATCTAATTAATAAAAGAAAAATAGTAATCTCTATCTAGATGTTTGATGTGGCTAACCTTGGGCCTTCTCTCTGCACTCTCCTCTCAGTCTGAGCATCGCAGCCAACAGTTTCCAGCTCTCACTCTGGCGCTGTCGGAGGTTTCGTCCTGGTAAAACTGGCTTTTTCTTTGCCACCAGTGAAAGAGCGCAGCTCTTTTCACATGGGAACTGTTGGGATTCACTCTAATCCAAACCCACCTGGTGCTTTGAGGTGAGAGGCTTTTAGTTCAATCTAAAATGATGAGTGTTAAAAACTCAAATGAAATTCAGTGTTTTAAAGTAAATCAGAAGCTATTTTTTCTGTCCCTCTGCTCGTGGTAAAATCTATTTTCTCTCATTTTTGGACTTGACTCGACAATGAAATAAGATGTTCACACATAAAAGCGTATACATTTTTATTCAGTCACTTCTTATTTAAAAAAGCATGCATTGTATTTATTTTAATGTAATTGCAGCAAAAACATAAAATGCATCTTAGTAAAATAAAGAATAAAAATACAAACTTGTTTCATTTACATAATTTATATGCAGCACAAAAAATGCTAGGAAAAACTGAAAAACAATAATTTCCTCTTATTTTTAATCAATTTGTTGTATATTTTACAGCACAGCATCAAATATAATGTGTAGTTATGCAGTTATATAGTCTATTGGGAAAATTTGAAGTTCTGTCGAGTTAATCTCATATTACCAGTAAGTTAATTTTCTTATTATTCAGTTATATAAAATTATTTAAATTTATTTTATTGCTGCATCAATGTTAATAAGGCAAAAAAAAGTAGTTTCATTTATTTATTTATTATGAGTGAAAATTTGTATTGCTGCGTTATAGCAGGTTTTTCACATGTTCTTGTCAAGCAGGAATTCAATTTAAATTAATTAAATCACAACACATTTGTATCTGTTTCAGTTTTGTAATATTGTTAATGAAAAACTTAATAAGAACATTAAGTGTTTGTCACTTTGCAGTCGTAAAGACTTATAGATTCTAGTTTTGTGTTTTTTATCTGCATTTTGTTTTTCCACTTTTAATTAATTAAACCAAGTCACAGAGATGGAGGTCATATTCACAGAAGACATTTGTATTTTCTTTTTGGTTTTCTGAAATGTTTTTACCACAAATAAAAAGATTAAATTTATCCTGAAAAGTCTTGGCAGCTCTGTAGACTTCGTCGAGACAATTTGTCCTCTGGAGAAACAAATCAGAACCGTTTCTCTTCGTTTGTGGATTAAGTAAATAAATGTGAGTGTGGGGAATTGTTACTGCAGTGAGGCTTGTTGGTTGCCAGAATCACGGTTAGAAAATAAAATGGTTGAGTGATGCTGAGGTCCACTAGCACTGCCCCCCCTCCCCCCACGCCTGGTCCTCCTGCCGAGCTTATAGGCACCTCCTGTCCTGCCCGGATCACCCGGTCTCCATCCGCATTAATTGGCTGTCAAAAATGTGCTGAATTAGTAGATTAATGAGCATGGATTTGAATCCTAAGTTTGGAGAAGGGGGGATGTTTCCCTGCGCCCCCTCTCGTGTGCGCAGGCCTGTTACAGATATGCATCCAGGACATTTGAGCGGATTGCATTTCATTAGTTTGATTTGAGCGGACAGCACTAAGCTGCTGAGGGCTCTGCGCTGACAGCTAATTACAGGAATCAGCCTTGTCCACTGATAGAGAACAATGGGCTGGGATGAGCTTGCCTTGCCAGGGGGACCGGCCCTGCATACAGCCCCGGCACTTGGCTCCCGTATAGTCCCCAGTATGGAGAACTATTACTCGTGTTAAAAGAGATGGAAAGCCTAATTGAGTGCTACCTTCCTCCTCAGTTAAACCTGACTCTTAATTTGAAACAGTAACAGAGAGAGTGAAGGAGAGATGGAGAAAATGACCACCCTGGAAGCCTCCTTCCATCCCCCTGCTGCAGGCTCTGCCTCCACCCCTCATTGCAGTCACCTCCAACCTACGGCATCTTTAGCCAAGCCTTGATCTGCCCATTTGCATCCCTCTGTCCATCTTTCTATCATCAACAATAAAAGCCACCTCTCACTCGAGTGAACGCTTTTCCCCTTAAAAAAGAATTAAATAGATTAGTGCAAATGTCAGTAAATTTAGCGGTGCATTACCCCTGCATCAGTCCAAACGGCACTTTACAGCCAAACAGCTGAATTTATGTTCCCTGCCTGCCATAATCTTTTGCCAGCAATCATGTTTTTTTTATTTCTCCCCACTCATGCAAGTAACTAATTTTTTTTATTTTCATCTCCCATTGATCCACTTTGTTGAAAAAAGTTAAACTGTCTTTTGTGCTCTTAAGATGCCACTGTGAGTCGACGCAGTTTTTAAATTGAATCTCTGACTAGTTTGTGTTCCTCGGTCTTGTTTGTGAGGCACTGATATGGCCGGTGGCTGTGGCCAGGTGCGCTGACACAGACTATTATTTTAGGAGCGAGCAGCACTATCTCTCAGCTTTTTGTGCCATTTTCAGGTCAGACCTTTAGGTCATTTTCCCCTACAGATTCTACCAGTCTATTTCTGGTCGGCTGATGGAAGGTAATGACTGAGAGGCTGATGGTGGTGCATGCATGTGACTGAGTCATCTCGGTTCAGTGACAGGGCCTGCAGTGACCAGCGTCTTCCAGGGTGGAGCAAGTAGCATCTTTCAAGGAGGAGGTAAAACCTAATGCCTGGTCTGAGAGGTCAATGTGAGGTGTCCCCCCTCCCTTCCCCTCATGCTGACTGACAGGACACCTGGGTTTGTTAGGGAGATTTGTCCTTGCTGTGGATCTGTCGGCCCGGTTGTGGCACTTGTGTCAATTTGCACCCCACGCACGTCGCGAGTCTAGCTGACAGGTGAGCAGTGGTGTGGCGTCCTGTCCGCCTAATTGTACCCCGCAGTCCTGCCTGTGTGTGGGCGCAGAGAGGACGGCTGAGGCCCGGGCCTGTTAGTGCCCTGCTTGCCCTGGCGGCCAGGCCCAGAGCAGCATCCCCAGCATGTGAGTAATGTAAGGTGAGGGCCTGACGCTCTGTCAGCTGGTTGTCTACAGGATGCACACCATGATGGACACACCGATCTGCACAATGCACGTGTGTGTGTGTGTGTGGGGGGGGGGGGGGGGTGCGGTGGGGGGGGGGGGGGGGGGGGGGGGGGGGGGGGAGAACGGCTGTGGGGGGGGGAGGGGGGACAGAACAACACTTAAACAATCACCTGCTCACAGCACATGCAAAAGATAAATCATACTACATTTACATGGAAGTCAAAGACACAGACGTGCATTCATGTCATGCATGGTATACTCTTTAGGGAATCCAAGGCTTTCGATGTGAGGGGAAAGGGGAGTGGAGATGTACATGTCAAATTGCCCATATTTGAATTCCCCAAAGAACTTTGTATGTAGAATCTAGAGGGAACGCTGTGTTTTGTTGTTGTTGTTTTTTTACCTGTGGTACATGATAAATGAGGAAGAGCGAATGACAAAAATGTACTCGCATTCTTCATCCACCTTCATTGTGGAAGCTGCCGTCTCATTCATATAACTTTGAAACAAAACATGGAGTTTATGAAAGAAACAGCTCCAGTAATATTGCATTAAACTGTTATAGTATTGTATTGTAGCATCTGTAGCAGGGATAATACAGTAGTCCCTCGCTACTTCACGGTTTGTTTTTCACAGACTCGTTCTATCGCGGTTTTTCAAAATAAAATTGGCCATGACACATAATTGGCTGATTGATGGATGAGCTGCACGATCGGCATGGAATTTTTATTAAAAATAAATTATTTTAAATTACTTAGCACCTGCTGTACCTTTGTGCAGGATAAACTTCTTCCTCATGCAGCTGATCAGCTGTTCTCCCTGTAGAGCAGAGAAGTTGGCCTGGCCAAGCACACTGGCAGGTGGCTGAGAACAGCAGAGGCAGAGAGCTGAAATCATGACACTCTCTGCTCTTTTAGAGTGTTAAGAGTTTAGAAAACATTGTTTAGAAAATTGCAATAGTGTGGGAAGGGTTTAAAACACCTT
>NC_056505.1:49918438-49919966 GCF_014905685.2 Nematolebias whitei | reverse complement strand
CGGCCGCAGCAGATCCTTGGCCCTCCACGTCGGCCGCAGCAGATCCTCGGCCCTCCACGTCGGCCACAGCAGATCCTTGGCCCTCCACGTTGGCCGCAGCAGATCCTCGGCCCTTCACGTCAGCCGCAATGGCCTCCAGAACCCCCATGCCGGCCGCAACGGTTCCCAGGACCCCCATGTCGGCCGAAGCGGCCTCCAGGACCCCCATGTCGGCCGAGACTGCTTCCATGACCCCCATGTCAGCCGAAGCTGCTTCCAGGACCCCATGCTGGCTGAAGTGGTCTCCAGGACCCCAATGCAGGCCACAACGGTCTCCAGGACCCCCATGCCGGTTGAAGCGGCCTCCAGGGCTCCCATGTCTGCCGAAGCGGCCTCCAGGACCCCCATGTCGGCTGAAGCGGCCTCTAGGACCCCCATGTCGGCAGAGACTGCTTCTAGGACCCCCATGTCGGCCGAAGCGGTCTCTAGGACCCCCATGCCAGCCGTGACGGTTCCCAGGACCCCCATGCCGGCCGCAACGGTTCCCAGGACCCCATATCAGCCGCAACGGTTTCCAGGACCCCATGTCAGCCGAAGCAGCCTCCAGGACCCCCATGCCGGCTGCAACGTTCCCAGGACATCCATGTGGGCTGCAGCTCTGATCCTCCTGCCTGGTGTAGCACTGGTCCTGGTCTTGCCTTTGATCTGGCCCCAGCAAGGCTTACACGGCCATCTGACCTGGACATTGCCACTTTTTGGACAGTGGTCAGGCCGTCCACCAGAGTTTTGGGGCTTCTCTGGACCTCCAACCTACCTTTTTGCCCACCTCCAGTGCCCCCTCCACCCGCCCGGTCCTTAGTTCTTTTTCTTTGGTGGTTCCGTCAGGATGCCGGACCTTAAAGGGGGGGCTATGTTACGCTCAGCGGCCCCCGCTGCCCCCCCATCTGTTTAAGCCTCTGCTCCTCATACCACAGCCCCTGCTTTTAGATCATTCACGTTTTTTCCTGCTTTAGTTTTGAGTTCCCCTCTCATTCATTCAGCTCCTGTCACCCTGTGCCACGCCCCCTCCACCATGTATAGCAATCTACATTCATGAGCAATACCTGTTTCAGTTCACTATTTAAGCTCCCTGTTTCTCCTCAGTCGGTGCCAGATAATTATAGATCATTTCCATAGATATCTAGCGTTCCCTCTTCATATCATCGTTCTTGACCATAGCTTCGCCCACGACTTTTCGCTTTTACTTTTGCCCCCTGGACTGGATTTTTCTTTGGTTTTGACCCTTGCCTGTCCCTGGATAAAGTTCTGCTGCCCAAACCCCTCAGCGTCACAGCTCGCCCATCCAGCCTCACTGCCTGTTCTTGCTCACGCTGCACGCTGCTGCTCTGTGCACCCTTGCGTATGTTATCGGCTCCTGAGGTTCGGATCGGTACCGGGACCCACCTGGCCCACATCTCGGACTGGTTCCAGAGACAGGTTAGTGGCTTTATTCTTGTTTACTCTGCTCTGCTTACAGCCACTAATCTGTCTGTCTCCCCCAGAGCGGTCC
>NC_056505.1:49917305-49918338 GCF_014905685.2 Nematolebias whitei | reverse complement strand
GAGTCCTCGAGGCTCAATGGGATTAACTTGTAGAAATAAAGGTTGAATGAATTAGCCCGGTAATTTGTTGACGGTCCCTAAGAGAACCATCGCTCCTCGGAGGGACAGACTGAGAGCAGTTGAACGACATCAGGCTGCCTGCATCGGCTCGAACGAGGAAGCCACCGCTGAATCCACAGAGCATGAACGTGAAATATCCAACGTAAAATTAATTTTACCACTGCAGCACACACTGGATATTCTTATATTTAAGACTGATTTCAAAACAAAACTCCATGAATCTCAAATACAGGTGTCTACATTGTTGCTGTTGTCTGTGAGAACAAAAAAGGTTAAATCATGTCATTTAGACCCGTTTCTTTGAGGGAAGAATGTTTGTTGTCTATGAGGTAACATTACATATAGTACAGTACATTACATACAGTACAGTACAGTACATACAGTACAGTACATTACATATAGTACAGTACATTACATACAGTACAGTACATTACATACGGTATGGCATTGTGTGGGAACGTAAAAGTTTTTAAAAATAAAATAAAATCCCCCATGTTCCCTCCGGGGCTCAGTATCATACATAGTCTTGGCATCTTCAGTAAATTTTAGAAAAAGTTGTTGCAATTCTTGCATTTGGTATGTGACAAACTAATTTCTGATCACTTTGATTTGATTTTTATTCTGACAGCCTCACCATCACCCAGTCAGCTCCAGCACTCCACCATTAACTTACCAGCTCCATCATCACTGACAGGACTGACCAGTTCCACTAACATGGTCATTTCTTAGCTCAACACCCAGTCAGTCTGAAAACATGAAGATGGACATGAATGTAACATAGTTAGATAGTGATGATAGTTTAATACATTGTTTGTTACTCTTCTACAGTTTATTGATGCTGATATAGTGTTAGTAATAATTCTTATTTCTTGTTCTGGCTTGAAGAGATTCTCATCTCAACTTGACCCATGATTAACATACACTAGACTAATAATATAAAACAAATTTAACGCTAAACTAATAATATAAAACA
>NC_056505.1:49915680-49917295 GCF_014905685.2 Nematolebias whitei | reverse complement strand
AACGCTAAACTAATAATATAAAACAAATTTAACGCTAAACTAATAATCTAAAACAAATGTAAATGAACAGCCCTGCAGTAAATACCACCATTGTGAAGGTTATGGTGTTAAAGTAATTTTATTAATAATTTTTATTCAGTTATTATTGTTTAAGAGAAGACAGAAAATGAGATCTTGTACCTTGGTGATACTTTGAATGCAACATTCAGTTCACGAAGTCATTCTCCTCTGGTTTACCTGGAAAACATTTAAAAAATGGCTCATCTCCACGATCACGTTTATCTTTAATGATAATGTCCCCATTTATGCTGCAGTCTTTGATAAAGGATCTACAACTTGAACTAAATTAACCACGTCGATCTCTCAGAAAAACGTCCAACACAACTAGCAAGTTAACATGCTAACTAAAACTGGTGGCATGAAGTATTAATGTTGATGAACTGTGGTGCAGAACAGTCAGATAACGCTTCACAGTGGAAAAACAAAGGTTGTATTTTCATGAACTTACTGGAGAAAACATTTCTGGAACACAGAGAATGAACTACGTTCAATGCTGGACCTGCTGCTGTTTGGAACTATTTGGCACCAGAGCTGCTGCATGACCCACAAGACTTCCACATTCCATTCTTGCAAGAAGTCTAACGGTGCGGGGCAGAGACAACTTCCAGGTCAGGCCAATTGTCAAAAATGAAATCATGAAAATCAAAACTGAGCGCTCATTATCCGTTTTTTCCATTTTCGTTTTGTGCACAACATCGGAAATCGGGTTACGCTTCTTTATCCAATTTTTGTTTTAATAAACGGAAAACAAAAAAGCAAGTGTGTTTTTTTTTTTTTTTTCATTTTTTGTTTCAAACGAAAAAACGAACTGCCTGAATGTACACGGACCAGATATGTTCCTGTTTTTAATTTTCTACACCACCTTTAATCTAGCTTTTTTTGTTTGGGTTTTTTTTTTTGCTACTTTTCCTTTTGACTGTCCAGTTGGTTGCTATTTTGTTTTGATTTGTTTAAAAAAAGAAATTTAAATGTTGTTTGCCTCTTTTGTGACTGTGTTGTCGTTGTTACTCACTGTTGTCATCACTCTTTGTTAAGATCTCAGGTCTCTCTTGTAAATGAGTCCCCAAAGCTCAATGGGATTAACCTATCTAAATAAAGGTTGAATGAAAAAATAAATCTATGTTTACGTTTTAAAAATATATCAATTAATCTTGCAAACAGTTTTCCCCACATTACTAGTAGATTTTTGTGAAATCCTCATTTTATTAATGCAGATAAAATTTATTATCATTTAACAATCACATTTTTTACAGAACCCCCCCGAATGGTTAAAAAAACCGGTAATAATAAAAGTGCATTTAATAAATCACTTGTTTCCAGGTGAAATTAATCCACTTTTTTAATCTGTTTGTATTTTTTCAACACAGGTAAGTGTTTTTGAGTAGGATTTATCCAGTTTACTTATTTGACCTATATGACCATAATTAAAAGAATTCCTGATTTAAATACATTAATAATATTGAGAGTCCCCTGCAAAATATGACAAAATGCGCACAAGGGCTGTGAGGTGTGGGTGTGTGTGTGTGTGTGTGTGTGTGTGGGGGGGGGGGGGGGG
>NC_056505.1:49911639-49915580 GCF_014905685.2 Nematolebias whitei | reverse complement strand
GGGGGGGGGGGGGGGGGGGGGGGGGTAGTTATCTGTATGGCCTCTAGATGCCAGTGTGGTGTAGGAAACAGCCCATCTTCGAGACGCATGGGGGAGACAGAGGTAATGGGTGATGAAAGGAGTGGACGAGCTGCTCGAAGGTGAGGAGGAGCCAATTTTCAGAGGCAAAAACGTGACCGTTCTCCTCATTTTCTCCTTTTCTGTTGTCGTCTCCAGTCACACCTCCCAGAACGTCAGAAACCAGCTCTGAGTTGTGCCTCTCCGCCTGTTTTTCCAGCAGTGTGATGGAGATAGACCGTGGTGTGGCAGACTTGGAGGCTGCCTAATTAATGCTTTGGAGCTTGGAGCCTGGATAAGTGTGTGTGTTCGCAGTTAGTTACATGAGCTTTGTGTGAGCTTCCGGGGGTGGGGGTGGGGTGGGGGGGTAGTTTATGTGTTTATATATGTGTCTCCCCTGTACCCCCCACCCCCCACAGTCTTCCTCCCCCCACCCCCCACCCCACCCCCAGGCGTGAAACAGACTGCAGGGGCTGGTGCAGGAGCAGAGCTGAGATCAGGGAGGCAGCACTGCAGGCATCTGCCCCCAGGAAGCACCACCATCCCAACACAGCTGGCACCAAGGCCTGTGTGAGCCAGGAAATGGCACACCTCCTCGACTGAAGCCCACCCCTCACCCACCACCCCCTCCAAACACACACTTTTCAAACTGTTCATCAAACAAACAGCTCATAGATTTTTTGGGAAAAAAAAGTGTCATGAGGAAACCCATGTTTAAAAAAGGCCCAGGAGTCATTGAAGGAATGCATATCACCTGCTGTTTTCCATGTGGCCTTTCCAGATAAAATCATTTTGTAATGATAAATGACAGCGGTAAAGCTGTTTTGATCAAACTGAGAAAATAATGTTGCAATCTCGTGCAATATCACAGAGAATGTGTTGGAGATTACTCTAAACTACTACCACGACAAGTTTAAAGAAAAGTTCGTGCACAATCTATTAGTGCTTAAAATGTGTTAGGGATCACCACACCAAGAAATTTGCTCAATGTCTGATAAAATTTTTACAATTTTATGTTTTAAAGTCAGCTGGCTGAGGCAGCCATCTTGAATGGGGTTGGCTTTACAGCTTAATAAGCTATAGTCATAAAATGTTCTCAAAGTTTCATCAAAATTCATTCATTGATTTGTGAGATATATTGGAATCAGAAAAACACATAGAGAAACACATGCAACATCAACATTGCCCTCTTTCACTATTCCAACCAGAGCAATAACACAATTTAATTTACTTCTTCTACTTTTTCTTTTGGATTTGCCTTCTTCAGGGGTCTCCACAGCGAGTCATTCTCCTCCACCTCACTCTGTCCTCTGCATCCGCTGTCCTCACTCCAACTACCTCTATGTCCTCTCTAACTGTATCCATATCTCCTTTTTGGCCTTCCTCTTTGTCTTTTTCCTGGCAGATGCATTTCTAAGATCTTCTACCAGTATACCCACTGTCCCTCCTCTGGACAAGTCCAAACCATCTCAGTCTGGCCTCTCTAACTTTATCTCCCAGTTGTTCAACCTGTGCTGTACCTCTAATGATCTCATTCCTAATCTTCTCCATCCTTGTCACTCCTAACGAGAAACTCAGCATCTTCATTTCTGCCACTTCCAGTTCTTTCTCCTGTCTTTTTTCAATGTCACTGTCTCCAGACCATACAACATAGCTGGTCTCACCACTGTCTTGTAAACTTTTCCTTTGACCTTTGCTGACACCCTTTTGTCACAAATCACTCCTGAAACTTTTCTCCATCCATTCCATCCTGCCTGGACTCTGTTTTTCACCTCTTCACCACACTCCCCATTTTCCAGGACAGTGGACCCCAAGTACTTGAAGTTCTGCACCTAAGTGATCTCTGCTCCTTGTAGCCTCGCTGTTCCACCATGCTTCCCTCTCATTCACACACATGTACTCTGTCTTACGACAGCTGACTTTCATTCCTCTTCTTTCAAGTACATTCCTCCACCTCTTCAAGTTATTTTCCATCTGTTCCCTGTTCTCACCACAGATCACAATGTCATCTGCAAACATCATAGTCCATGGGGATTCCTGCCTGACCTGATCTGTTAATCGGTCCATCACCAGAGCAAACAAGAAGGGGCTCAGAGCTGATCCTTGATGCACTCCCACCTCCACCTTGAAGCTATATGTTTATTTCTAAACCTCCACTGGTATGTCATCAGGTCCTCCTGCCTTCCCCTTCTTCATTCTTTTCAGAGCTTTCCAGACTTCACCCTCACTAATCTTTACCACTTTCTGGTCCACAGTTTATGACCAATACTCCTTCCATCTTCCCGTCACACTCTCCTCACTTGTAGAACATTACCATTCCTATCTTTAACAAGCCTAACCTGCACATCCTTTCCAGCCTGATCCCTCTGTTTTGCCAATTGGTACAAGTCCTCCTTGCCCTCTTTAGTGTCCAGCCTCCCACACAACTCATCATACGCCTTCTGCTTTGCCTTAGCTACCTCCCTCTATGCTTTACATTGCATCTCCTTATATTCCTGTCTCCTCTCTTCAATCCTCTCACTGTCATATTTCTTCTTGGCTAACCTCTTCCTTTGAACGGTGTCCTGCACTTCACTATTCCACCACCAGGTTTCCTTATAATCCATTCTCTGTCCAGATGACACACCAAGTACCTTCCTACCTGTCTCTCTAATTACTGTTGCTGTAGTAGCCCAGTCATTTGGAAGCTCTTTCTTACTACCCAGATTCTGTAACAGCTCCTCTCTGAATTTCTCACAACATTATTCCTTCTTCAGCTTCTACCATTTGGTCTTCTTCTCTGATTTTTACTATTTTTCTCTTCTTCACAACAACAGTCATTCTACACACAACCATTCGATGCTGTCTGACCACATTCTCCCTTGCCACAACCTTACAGTCTCCAATCTCCCTCAGGTTTCCTCTTCTACACAGAATGTAGTCGACCAGCGTACTTCTTTCTCCACTGTTATAGGTCACTCTGAGTTCCTCCTTCTTTTGGAAATAGGTGTTGACTACAGCCATTTCCATTCTCTTGGTAAAATCCACCACCAACTGTCCTTCCTGGTTTCTTTCCTTGACACCAAACCTACCCATCACATCCTCATCCCTTCTGTTCCTTCACCAACATGTCCATTCAGGTCTGCTCCAATCACCACTCTCTCCTCCCTGGGAATACTCTATATCACGTCATCCAGATCTTTCCAATATGTATCTTTCTCCTCCTCATCACATCCAACCTGTAGAGCATAACCACTAACTGTCACGCTCAGCGGCCCCCACTGCCCCCCCCCCATCTGTTTAAGCCTCTGCTCCTTATACCACAGCCCCTGTTTTTAGATCATTCATTCACGTTTTTTCCTGCTTTAGTTTTGAGTTCCCCTCTCATTCATTCAGCTCCTGTCACCCTGTGCCACACCCCCTCCACCATGTACCACAATCTACATTCATGAGCAACACCTGTTTCAGTTCACTATTTAAGCTCCCTGTTTCTCCTCAGTCGGTGCCAGATAATTATAGATCATTTCCATAGATATCCAGCGTTCCCTCTTCATATCATCGTTCTTGACCATAGCTTCGCCCACGACTTTTCGCTCTCGCTTTTGCCCCCTGGACTGGATTCTTCTCTGGTTTTGACCCTTGCCTGTCCCTGGATAAAGTTCTGCTGCCCAAACCCCTCAGCGTCACAGCTCGCCCATCCAGCCTCACTGCTTGTTTTTGCTCACGCTGCATGCTGCTGTTCTGTGCACCCTTGCGCATGTTATCGGCTCCTGAGGTTCGGATCGGTACCGGGACCCACCTGGCCCACATCTCGGACTGGTTCCAGAGACAGGTTAGTGGCTTTATTCTTGTTTACTTTGCTCTGCTTACAGCCACTAATCTGTCTGTCTCCCCCAGAGCGGTCC
>NC_056505.1:49903892-49911629 GCF_014905685.2 Nematolebias whitei | reverse complement strand
AAACTGTTAAACCTTTTTCTGAGTCTGTGCTTGTCCGATCCACCCCATTTAGTGACACTAACGATGTTTAGCATCAGACCATCTATTTTACCTCCAGGCACATCACCGTAGCTGACACTTTTTTACCTCTATTACATTCTTTGTCAACTCGTCCTTCAGAATCACCCCTACTCCAATTCTCTTTCTATCTACACCATGGTAAAACAGTTTGAACCCTGCTCAAATGCTGTGAGCCTTGCTCAAATGCTGTGAGCCTTGCTTACCTTCCACTTGGTCTCTTGGACACAAAAAATATATACCTTCCTTCTCTGCATCATGTCAGCCAGCTCTCTACCTTTGCCTGTCATTGTCGCCACATTTGGAGTTTCAACCCTCAGTCCTACATTTTATATTATCCTCTTCTCCCTCTGTCTCCTTACACTTTTCCCTCCTAGTAGTCTTTGACTAATAGTTGCACAATTTCTGCCGGCACTCTGTTTGTCAACAGCACCGGTGGCGGTCGTTGTTAACCTGGGCCTCGACTAATCCGGTATGGTTTCGCTTTGATGAACTCACATTATGGTTTTGGCAAAAGTGTTTTACATCAGATGCCCTTCCTGACACAACCCTTACCATTTACCTGGGCTTGGGACTGGCACAAGAGCGGCACTGGCTTGTGCTCCCTAGTGGCTGGTTTAGACAATTTAATTTACTTAAAGAACATTAACTAAAAAATGTATATTGTTTAAAGTTTTCTCGAAGCTCCTCACCATATCATACCATACCAACCATAACATACATACCATACCAAACGCAACATACCATACCATACCCAACCATACCAAATGATACCATACCATAGCAAGTCACACCATAAAATGCCATACCTTACCATACCATACCATACCATACCATACCATACCAAACCATAACACAGCATAACATAACATACCTCATCACACCACACCATACCAAACCATACCATAACAAACCAAACCATTTTGTACCAAACTAAACCATACCAAACAATACCAAACCATACCATACCATAACAAACCATACCAAACTATACCATACCAAACTATATCATACCATACCACACCAAACCATACCATACTATACCACACCACACCCCACCAAAACATACCATAACATACCATACCATACCATACCATACCAAAGACCAATCAAATTGCTGTACAATCAAACAAACAAGCAGAAGACAGTATAAAATACAAAAACCTACAGAAAAAAAAACAAGAAATAATTAAAGCTGCAAGCAGCATCGGAGGCAAAGCGCCACTCCGGCCTTACGGCGACCGCAGGAGCTCCAGCTAGTCCACCTAGTCGCCATCGCAAACTCTCTCGTACCAATCCCACACACGTTCACCACGGGGCACATTTCCCGAATCTTTGACATCGCCTTCCATCCATGTTGACGAGCTGCAGGTCTTACAAGTATAGTCAAAATCTGACCTTCCAGACAGGAGTTATTGTGACCTGCTGTTTTGTGACAAATGTTTGACAAGCACTTCTTTTATGCTTTTCAACATGTCATGTGTGGTAATCAACAGTTAGCGAACCAAGCTTCAGTCTAATATCTTACACAGTGCGGAGGTGGAAGTGTCATCCAATAATCAACAGTTTTTTTTCTCTGAGTAGGTGGGGCTTAAGTGATATCATGAATCAACAATACCAATATGTCTACAAGTGCTCACTGATCAAGCACAAAAAATCAGGTGCAGATCAAATGATGTATCACTGGGTATGTTTACATGGACATAAGTAACCGGATCAAATGGCCGGTCGGAATAAAAGTGTGTCATGTAAACGCTCCGTTCGGGTTATTTTTTGTGTATTCGGCGTGATCCGATATAATTTGTGATCAGAACAAAACGGGTGGTTTACGCCGATCCGAAACGCGATCGGTGCGCATGTAAACGCTTGATCTGTTCGTTTTTAGCTGATCGTGAAAAACTGACCTAACTGCGCATGTGCGACTTTGTCATTTCTGCCTGGCTAACGCTAATAATATTAGCATGTCAGGGGAGCAAAACTGGTCAGTGAGCGACACAACATTTCTACTAGAAACTTTGAAAGAGCTCAAAATGATCTGTATTACCTGTAGCTCAGTCAGGGAGTGCAGTAACGTCTCCACCATCATTAAAACCTGTCGCGGGTCCATTTTGGGTGCTCAGATTTGTTTACCTTCACCCGGAAGTAGAACTTCTTCTTCTGTGTTTTTTTTAAGGAGAGTTTACCACTCTGAGCATTTCAGTACTGCTGTTCAGAACAAAGCCCGCTGCATGTAAATGCTCGTCATGAACAGATTGTGCCCATGTAGGCAATACATTTGAATTATTCAAACAGAATACATTTCAATCAGGTCAAAGAATTCTGCGCATGTAAACATAGCTACTAAGATATAACTGTTGCAATAATGTAGGGGACGCACTTGAGTCAAATTTAAATAATAACAGCAATATGTGTAGAAGTGCTCACTGATTACACAAAATAAATCTTGTACATATCGGATTATGTATCACTGAGATATAACTGTTGGAATACTCTAGGGGGTGCACTGGAGTCATATGTTAAACTACCATATCAATGTGTCTAGAAGTGCTCACTGATTACGCACAAAAAATCTGGTTCAAATCATATGATGTATTACTGAGATATAACTGTTGGAATTATCTAGGGGCGCACTGGAGTCAAATGTTAAAAAACATTACCAATGTGTATACAAGTGCTCATTCATGGCGCACCAAAAATATGGTGCAGATCAGAAGATGTATCATTGAGATATAACTTTTGGAATAATCTAAGGGGCACACTCGAATCAAATGTTAAAGAATAACACCAATGTATATAGAAGTGCTCACTGATTAAGCATAAAAAATCTGGTGCAGATCGGATGATGTATCACTAAGATCCAACTGTTGGAATAATCTAGGGGGCACACTGGTGTCATGTGTTAAACCACAATATCAATGTGTCTAGAAGTGCTCACTGATGATGCACAATGAATATGGTGCAGATCGGATGATGTATCACAGAGATATAACTATAGGAATAATGTAGGGGGCGCTATGGAGGCTATTGACCACTTATCATTGATTCCTGTTCAAGGGTTGGATCGATCATAGTGTTTTTGGTGCACCTTGGCTCAAATCTGTACAATTTATAGCCAAACGTATTGCAACGGTGTCACTTCTTAATCCGTCACTCTGCCATGACTAGGGCATTAACAGAGTACTCGAGTAATCTACACATTGATTGCTAGGACATCTATCGAGGTTAAAAATGTTATGTCGAGTATCCGTAGTGATGTCATATTATGTGACCACCGTATGACCGTAGGGGGCGGTGTTGCACTGTTGCAGGTCACAGAGTATGGTGTAACACCGGGTCCAATTCACCAAACCAGAACCAGTTTCGGTTTAAGTTTCGTTTTTGACGTGCTGCATGTTTCTTCACGTTTGCAGTTTAATAATAATAACTAATAGTTTAGTTTTTCCTGTGACTTATTTGCAGTATGATAAATGGTAGGAGCATAATAGGAGCAAACCCAATGTTTTGTTGGTCTTTTTTTTGTAAATAATTACCTTTTTTTGCGGTTTTATTTATTTATGTATCTTAAGATCTATGACATCATCAAATACTTGAGTTCTACTCGGGTTTTATTATGTTAATGTCGAGTTTAAAAATTATATACTCGTTCAACCCCTAGCCATGACCACATCCTCCAGCTAAAACTGTTTGTAATTTAAATCAAGTCAGACCAACTTGTTATATGTCTTCTAAGATGGGATCATCCTGAATAGGTCAAGGGTGTCAGAGAGGGAGCATTCCAAGTAAAAAGTGACTTCCTGTTCTGAGGGGGCGGGGCTTTGATGACATCAGAATCTGACCTCAGAGGATCGTTGGGCATCCAACAGGGATGACTCATGCCAAGTTTGGTGCATTTCGGTCTTCCTTTTTTTTTTTTTTTTTTTTTTTGTGATGGCCTCCCTTCTCCCCTTACAGCCATCCTCTCCACACCATTATTATGAAATATTTATTATAGTGACTATCTAGTGTAGGTTTTTTTTTTTTTTTTTTTTTTTTTTCCAATAGGATAGAAAGAAAGAAAAGACAAAGTAAGACTCCAAAATATAAGAAATATATACAAATAGAGCACACGTCAAAACACCCGGCCACTGTCTGTTCACCTGCAAAGAACATGACAAAACATAGCAACAAAATACATATGTATAAAGAACTTAAAATATTCATGGCTTTGCAGTAAGTTTCCATAAATATATATACCCATACCTACGCCTATATACATACATACATACATACACATGAATATACACTCACATACATATCTATATATCTACATATAAAGCCTAAATAAGCATCCCTGCTTCTATTTGTGTGTGGTTGTGAGCATGCATAAGTGTATAAGGCTTCTCTAATAGAACATTTATTAGTAACTGTGAAGCAGCAGAGACCCGACCCCCAAGACCAGAGGCAGATGAAAAAGGGGGGACCAGAGTCCAAGACCCCAGGAGGGACCCCGACCGCGGAGCCCCCAGAGCCACCCACACAGGACGAACCACTCACCCACCCCCCAGAACGGACCACAGGGGAGAACCGGAAGATCCCCACCAGCAACCACATACAGTGACCCCCCGGGGCCAACAGCGACAAACTCATAGGCCCCCGTCGGCACCCGCCGCACCGATGTAGGTCCAGGTCCAGGCACCGAGGCCCGGGCACTGAGGACTCACACCACCCAGGCCAAGGCCTGACAGGGCCAGAGGACCCGAGCCCCACCAGGCAGACACCAGGCCGAGCCGACACACGCCCAAGCGCCCAGCCCCCGATACCAAGGGCCCCAAGCGCGCCGGCAGGCAAGGGCACACCCCACCAGGGGGCCGCGCGATAGGGGCGCGATGCCAAGCACCCCCAGTTGTATCAAAGAGGGGGCAGTCCGAGTCTTGGCCTAACAAATATCCACTCATACACAGACACAATCACACTATCCCAACCTCAATCTCACATTCATTCACTCAAAGACATACAATAACGATACATTTCATTCTTATTCCCGATACACACTCTAAACCCCCCAGGTCCAAGACATGTACCCGCCCTCTACAGGGGGCAGCCCATGCCCAAACCCAGGAGGTAAACCCATTCATTCCTGAGCGGAGAAGAGCCAATACCCCAGAACCGGCCCAGGCCATGCCCCGCCGACAGGACACACCCCACCATGAAGAGGACACGCCACCAACCACCCCCACACACCGTCAACAACCAAACACGCACCCCCAGCCGACCGCCTGCCAGGCCCCGGCAGCCACCCCGGTCAGCGGGCCAACCATGGCACCCAAGAGCCAAGCTCAGGGGGTCCAAACAACCCCAGGGAGAGCACAGTGCCAGCACCGCCCACGGCAACCCCCAGACCCCGAACCCCCACATAGTCCTGGTCAACACCCGACGGCCTGCCCTTCTCCCGGACCCCACCCCCGGAATGGCAGTCAGGGAACTAGGTGGGTAGGAAGAGGAGAAAAAATAAATAAATAAATAAATAAAAATAAGACCCCGACACATACACCCCCACCCCTAGATGTGCTGTTGATGTGTGTTGTTGTAGAGTGCCATTAAAAAGGAAAGAAGAAGGAGCAAAGGCTGGCAAGGTGCCAGTTTCCCCTCCACCCCAACTCTATCCAAACCCTAGTGTCTAAATGTAACCGTTGTAAGTGAGCACAGGCACAGGGGGTGAGAGTAAAGTCATCCCACCACCCATAGCCATGTGCCCACTTCAAATTCCTATATATGAATGTCATGAGGATGTTATGAATGAATGTCTAAGGTGTACAATAAAATTGAGTCCCAGGTGGCTATGGTCAACAAAGATGTAAAATTGTTGCAGCACACCCGAGCCCAAACAACCCTAAATGTGTGGAATTGAAATGAAGAGGGTGGAGGTGCATGGTGAGGGATGGGGAGAAATAACTGTGAGAGCAAATGCTCCCACAGGGGGTCAGCTCCCCCACTGACCCAACAGCCCCCCCCCCCCAGCCCCCCAAGGTCCACCCAGGGATTGAGGCCAAGACACCTCTCCATCTGGACCGACCGCCAGGCCCGCTGAGCTCCAGACCAGAGAGGGACAGAGCCCCGAGGGCCGCCATAAGCCGCACCAGCAGCCTACACACCCGAGGGCCACCAGGACCCCCAGACCGCAGTCAGCCCGCTACCAGATGGAGCCAAACCCCACCAGGACGACCCGGCCAAGAGCGCATTTCGGTCTTCCAATGTAAAAGTTATAGAGTTTGGAAATTAACGGCGTGAAGCGCAACTTTGAGGCCTGGCCACGCCCCTTTAGCATAAACGAAAATGCAAGCTTTTGATAACTTTTACTCCCCAATGTTTTAAGGGCATAATAACCAAGTTTGAAGGCAGTCACTCAAAATCCCTAGGAGTTTGTTAAAATTTGCCATTAGAAATGCCCCAAAATTACCTTTTGACCCAAAATGGCCGACTTCCTGTTGGTTTTGGACCAGGGCTCCAAAAGACTTTTTCATATGTCCTGAGACGATACAGATGTTCACAGAGTTTCAAAATTATCGGTCAAAAAATGGCTTTGGGCTGAGGTTTTAAAATATTCTAGGGGGCACTGTGGAGGCTATTGGCCAACTATCATGGCTTCTTGTTAAAGGGGTGGGTAATGATCGATCATACTGATTTTGGTGCACCTCGGTTCAAATCTGTGGAATTTAGAGGCAAATGTATGGCAACGGCGTTACGTCTTACTTCGCCATGTCGCAACGCCCACACGCTCCACCCCAAACTGTCAGTGTTGGAAAACAAGTTACACCAACATGCTTTTGGTCACTGGACACTATCATGCTGATCAGGTGACAGGGGTCAGATAGGGACCATTCAAGGTAAAATGTTACACTTCCTGTTGTCAGGGGGCGTGGCTTAAGTCTTGTCATGATTTAACATTCAGTCTTGCAGGGTACTGGATGTGGATCAATCCCTGAAGGTTTGATGTCTCAGACAGTTTTCGTGTAGGAGCTATTAGCATTTTGTTTTTCATTTCGAGATGTCAAACTTTAAGGTCCAGCCCCGCCCCTTCAGCATGCTTTGGCTTGCACTGTTTTGATAACATTTCGTCCCCCATGCCTTTTGACCAAAATGGCTAAGTTTGAACCTGATTGAGTGAAATCCCTCGGAGGAGTTTGTTCAAATGCGTAGGCTGTAAACCGCCAAAAAGGTGTGAAAATTGGGATGACATTCCAAAATGGCCACCTTCCTGTTTATCGTACAACGTTGGTGCCAGAGGGTTTTCTGTGCATCTGGACAAGAGTACCCAATTTCATGTTTCTATGACAAACTAAGGTTAATGCGGAGGGTATTTTGAAAATTTTCAGGTGGCGTTCTTGAGCCGTTTCTGTTGCGATTTTTGCCACGCTGCGATTTTTTCCACGTTATCTAAAGAAACCAAAAAGAGTACATCTATCGTTACTTAAAAAAACAAAACAAAACAAAAAAAAAATATATATATATATATATATATATATATATATATTATTTTTTTTTTGCTTTGTTTTATTTTGACTGTACAAACATATTGCCTGCTTTGTGTTCAAAGATGTGTCTATATGGATGGTTGATTGAAACTTGGTTGCTTGTGGTGTAGTAGATCGACTTCTTTTTTCTTCAGACTACTCCTTTTCATTCAGAACTTTTGTTTTATGT
>NC_056505.1:49863537-49893892 GCF_014905685.2 Nematolebias whitei | reverse complement strand
TTATCAGTTATCAGTTATCATTGATCAATTATCTGTTATCAGTTATCATTTATAAGTTATCATTTATCAGTTATCAGTTATCACTTATCAGTTATCAGTTATCATTTATCAGTTATCTGTTATCAGTTATCATTTATCAGTTATCATTTATCAGTTATCGGCCGTACAATTGTGACCCCTGAGAGATTGAGCTGAAAGTCCTGGTGCACCTTTTATTTGAACCTGCAGAGATTTGAACAGCTGATCTGAAGCAAACAGGCAGGAGTTCACCTGAACTGACCACTCCTGCTGTGTTTGATGGTCTTCTCCTTCACCATCCATCCATCCATCCATCCATCATCTTCTGCTTCCGGGTCTCGGGAGGCACAGACAACAGCCACCTCTTCAACTCTTCTAGGAGGACCCCATGGTGTTCACAGACCAACTGACTATTTATTAAATAATATCCTGATGCTGCTCAATAATTCAGGTAGAAAAAATCTAAAAAGTTAAGTCTGGTCCTCTGGACATTCACAGAACAAACAATACAGTTTATAATAAATAAACAATAAATGTTTTTTTTTGTTTGTTTTGTTTTTTGAATGTCCAGAAGACCAGACTGAACCGTTTTAGATTAATAAGTAATACATTTTTGTTTTTAAATTTAATGAAAGGCAAATCTTTAAAATTTAAGGACAAAATTTAATCTAATTGTTTTCAAGTCTGTATCTTATTGTAAAAGCAGTTTCAAAGATTACAGCACAGTGTGATGTTTTGCAATTTTAACATGAACCTTGTGCATATCTGTAAATAATAAAAGTGAAGATATTTTTAATACATCTTTATTGTAAAAATCTATACTAAAATGAAAAACACATGTGTTTAAAGCAGCAGGAAGGCAGTAAGGTAGGATTATGAATCAGGTTTAAAAGTTACAGCTCATGAGGTACTCCATTAGAACATGACATCTCTTCCACAACATCTTGTGACAAAATCTTCAGGGTGTTCTTCTTCTAATACGTTTAGTGGTGGCTAGTAAGTAGCTTAAGGGAGCACTACCGCCACCAGGTGGTAAGACGAGTTGGATTCTAGTCCCCGCCTACAGAGCCGGTCTAGAGGTGTAAATGGAAACACAACAAGACTCAAGCCAACCTGAGCTGACCCGAACTGACCTGATCCGCACCGTAACAGTAGAAAAGGGGCATTAGTTTACTGTCTCATCCAGCCTCTGTGCTCTTTGTCAAAACTTGTGACGTTCAGCAATGACATTCATCTTTGGTACAAAATATTCTTTTAGAGCATCAATAGCAGCAGCAAACTTGTCTCCAGCATTCGGTAGGGTGTAGAAATATGCTGACACTCCACATTCAGGGCATGAAGCAGAACTGCGTGCTTTCTTGAATCAGGCCAGCCGTCCCCCAATGCTGCGATCACCAACATGTGGTTTTCAAACATATTTAGACATGTTGGAAATGTTATCACTGGTTACCCCAGGCATGGCATGAATGGAGCAGGTAAAGGCACATAAATAGACATCCTCATCGTCTTTGTTGTGGGTTGCAAGATTGAATTAGGCCCTCGCAGCAAAGTGCCAGTCCGGCCTTACGGAAACTGTGGAAGCTCCAGCTAGTCCACCCAGTCGCCATCGTGAATGCTCTTGTGCCAATCCTGCACGCGTTCAACATGGAGCGTATTTCCCCAATCTTTGACATGGCCTTCCGTCCATGTTGTTACTTGTCCAGCTGCAGGTCTTACAAGTATAGGCAAAATCTGACTTTCTAGACAAGAGTTATGGTGACTTCCTACTTTGTTGTGGATGTTTGACAAGCACTTCCTTTATGCTTGTCAACATGTCATGTGTGATAATCAACAGTTAGCGAACAACGTTTCAGTCTAATATCTTACATAGTGCCAAGCTGGAAGTGTCATCCAATAATCGACAGTTTTGTTTCTGAGTAGGTGGGGCTTAAGTGATGTCATGAATACACAATACCAAAGTGTCTACAAGTGCTTACTGATGAAGCACAAAAACTCAGGTTCAGATTGGATGATGTATCACTAAGGTATCACTGTTAGAATAATGTAGGGGGCGCATTGAGTCCAATGTTAAAGAACAATATCAACGTGTCTAAGTGCTCACTGATCACACACATAAAATCTGGTGCATATTGAATGATATTTCATTGAGATTTCATTGAGATATAACTGTTGGAATAATCTAAGGGGTGCAATGGAGTCAAAAGTTCACCAACAATACCAGTGTGTCTAGAAGTGCTCACTAATTACGTCTCAAAAATCTGGCTTAGATTGGATGACATTTCACTGAGATATAACTTTTGGAATAATCTAGG
Organism: Nematolebias whitei; assembly: GCF_014905685.2. Classification (NCBI taxonomy): domain Eukaryota; kingdom Metazoa; phylum Chordata; class Actinopteri; order Cyprinodontiformes; family Rivulidae; genus Nematolebias; species Nematolebias whitei. The sequence goes on along the minus strand of NC_056505.1, from coordinate 49,891,562 downwards.
GGGCGCACTTGAGTCATATTTAAACTACAATATCAATGTGTCTAGACATGTTCACTGATTATGCACAAAAATTCTGGTTCAGATTGGATGATATATCACTTAGCTATAACTGTTGGAATAATGTAGGGGGTGCACTTGAGTCAAATGTTAAAGAACAATACTAGTGATTCTAGAAGTGTGCACTAATTACATACCCAAAATCTGGCCTAGATCGGATGATATATAACTTAGATATAACTGATTAAATAATCTAGGGGGCACACTTGAGTCATATGTTAAACCACAATATCAATGTGTCTAGACATGTTCACTGATTATGCATAAAAAAATCTGGTTCTGATTGGATGATGTATCATTGAGATATAACTGTTGGAATAATGTAGGGGGCGCACTTGAGTCACATGTTAACGAACAATACAATGTATTTATAAGTGCTCACTGTCATGCACAATATATCTGGTACATATTGGGCGATATTTCACTGAGATATAACTTTTGGAATAATCTAGGGGGCGCACTGGAGTCAAAAGTTAAAAAACAATACCAATGTGCCTATAAGTGTTCACTAATGACACACCAAAAATCTGGTTCAGATCAGATGATATGTCACTGAGATATCTAAAAAAGTTAAATCTGGTCCTCTGGACATTCAAAAAAACAAAACAAAGCAAAACAACAAAAAAAAATGTAGAAACGTTTCGTCTTTCATCCGAAAGACTTCTTCAGTCTGTGGAGCTGTATTTAACTCAGTCTCTTAAATAGCACCTTCTCAGGGTGGATCAACCAGTTTTGCTGCTGACAACCAAAACCAGCTGATCACATGCTCAAGAAGGACCATCAGCCTAACAATGGATCATTAGCACACTGATGGCTGTTTACTGTTCACAGAGGGCTGAGTGATACTAGCAATCACAGCATTGTAAGAGGGGGACAGTTGAACCCGGAGGCCTCCACCCCTGTTTAATGATGGACGATTTCTTTTCACAAAGATGGCCTCCTTTACTCCTCTCTCAAACCATCATTCCTCTCTATCAAGGATGTGAACATCTTCATCCCTGAAAGAGTGACCGCTGGCCTGGAGATGAGTGTAGACCACAGAGTCCTGGCCTGATGATGTTGATCTTCTGTGCTGGTCCATCCTTTTGGCCAGTGGCTGTTTAGTTTCCCCGATGTAAGACTGATCACAGCCCTCCTGACACTGAACAGCATACACAACATTACTCTGTTTGTGCCGGGGGACTGGATCTTTGGGTTGAACCAGTCTTTGTCGTAATGTATTTTGGGGTTTAATCAAATCAAATTCAAGGCACGTCATTATACAGTCCAGAAAAATGAAAGAATCCGTTTAATTTATGAATATATACAGCATATGTTCATCTACAAAAGCCACTGGGACGTTATGTTTAGAAAATAAACGTCTCAGTTTCTCTGAAACTCCCTCAACATATGGAATGACCACTGGTCTGGGTCTGGGTTCCTCCTTTTCACCTGATGGCTGACTGGAGTCCTGTTTGGGTTTCTTCTTTCAGGAAGGCCCAGTTAGGATATCCACATTGCTCTAGAGCCTGTCTTGTGTGGGATTTCTCCTTATGCCTGGCTCCTGAGCTAGTTGGCAAGTTGGCTTTCTTGGACTGTGAGGTAGTGTCTGATAGAGGACATTTGCAAACTGAGGTGTACCACAAACCCACCCACACAGACCAGTATTTGCAGTTCGACTCCCATCACACTTTGGAGCAGAAGTTAGGAGTCATCAGGACTCTGTATCACAGAGCAGACAGCGTCCCCACCAGCTCCTCCTGAAAACAGCTCCTCAGACTGAGGAAGTCTTTCGGATGAAAGACGAAACGTTTCTACATTTTTTTTTGTTGTTTTGCTTTGTTTTGTTTTTTTGAATGTCCAGAGGACCAGATTTAACATTTTTAGATTTTTCTACCTGGATTATTGAGCATGCATCAGGATATCACTGAGATATCATTTTTGGAATAATCTAGGGGTGCACTCGAGTCAAATGTTAAAGAACAAACAAATGTATATAGAAGTGCTCACTGATCACGCACAAAAAATCTGGAGTAGATTGGATAATCTATCATTGAGATATAACAGTTTTAATAATCTAGGGGGCACACTTGAGTCAAATGTTAAACAACAATACCAATGTGTGTAGAAATGTTCACAGATGAGGCACCAAAAATCTGGTACAGATCGGCTGATGTTTCACTAAGATATTACTGTTGGATTAATGTAGGGGGCACACTTGAGTAATATGTTAAACCAAAATATCAATGTGTCTAGAAGTGCTCACTGTTCATGCACAATAAGGGGCCTTTTCACAATAAGGAACATTAAGTGTGGAACCACTGGACTGAGGAACAGCTTCTACCCTGAGGCTGTTGGACTCATGAATCTCTGACTATAACGGTCACTGTGAAAGACCATATCGTGTTGCTGCTGATCTGTTTCATGTTGCTGCTGATCTGTTTCATGTTGCTGCTGATCTGTTTCAATGTTGATGTGTTCATGCGTGCACATCTGCTCACAGACTCATGTTCATGTTTGTGCTGATGTTCAATGTTTTATGTTATGAGTGCTTAGTGTATATTTAGTTGATGATACTTTAGTTTTTCTTAGTTCATATCTTAGATGTTATTACTGTTTTTCTTATACATTTTATTGTTGGATGTAACTGGGACCTTGTGTACATAATTTCGCTCCACCACATGTACCACATGAGGTGCGAATGACAATAAAGAAACTCTGACTCTCTGTGACTTTTACACGGCGCATATTTTGAGTGCATCTGCTCCTTTCTCTCTGCGGTTCTGCTGATCATTTACACGACACCAGTGGCCCCCCTCTTTGAATCCAGATGTTTCTGAACCCACCTTCCAGAGTGGAGGTTTTTTGCTGACCGCCCGCTGATAATGTAAACATCTCCGCTGAGGCTTTGTGTTAAACCACATGCGCACACGCACGCGCGGACAGACGCTATATTTCTATCAACATGGTGACGGGCACACTGCTTTCTGAACTACGACTGATGGAATATATTTTTAATCTCGTAGTTTATCTACGGCAGATTCCAGGTGCTGTGACCGACATCTGTGTTGGAAGAGACACAATCTGATCCAGTTCTAATGTCACTGTTTATAGAACGAGGCACACGCACACGTCGCGCTGCACTATAACATACTATGTGCTAAATAACAAGTTTAATAACAATAAACAGTATTTATCTTAAGTTTGCGATATATAATGAAGCTCTCTGGACATTATGTAATTCAAATTATGTGATTAAAATGATGCTAAACATATTGCATGTTATTAAAGTTGAAAATGAAGACATCAGGGTTAATTTTAATTTTATTTATTTATTCAACACCACAAACAGTATTTCAGACAAACACTGATAATTAAACTGAACACACTATTAAAAACACATTAACTGTAAACTACGTTAATGAACTGGACTCTTGTTTTCATCCTGGATGTTCCACGTTGTTCATGTGGCTCGTTCAGGCTGTCACTCCTTTGATTAATGCAACTTAAAACATTCAATGGATTGAATAAAAGAACTGAGGTGAATTTTAAATAAATAGTTCATCCAACATCTCTCTCTTCACCGTCCTCCTGCAGTTCATCTGGGCCTAGCCTCGTTCAGAACTGGTCCGCCTGGTGGAAGGACAGCTCCTTCTTCTTTCAGGAAAAATAAAAACTCAGTTGGTTGTTTTGTAACCAAAGTAAACACAAGCTAACATTATTAAGAACTCTGATTTACCTGCAGTAAATCAGCTACTGATTATCACGGAGTAAAGTCCTAAATCCTCCGGATGCATGTAAACCCAAAATCCAACCGTGTCAATGCAAATCTTTTCCTCTAATTAACATATGAAAAAAACCTACGTTTCCCCCCCATTGTGTCTGTGTAAATAGGGCCTAAATTTGGTGCAGATCAGATGATGTATCACTGAGCTATAACTGTATGAATAATGTTGGGGGCGCTGTGGAGGCTATTGGCCACTTATCATAGACACCTGTTCAAGGGGTGGATAATGATGGATCATAGTGATTTTGGTGCACCTCGCTTCAAATCTCTGGAATTTAGAGCCAAACGTATTGTAACGGAGTCACTTCTTAATTCACCACGCCGCCACACCTAAATCCTCCAGCCAAAACGGTTTGCACTTTAAAGCAAGTCAGACCAACTTGTTAAATGTCTTCTAATAAAGGATCATCCTGATTAAGTCAAGTGTGTCAGAAAGAGAGCATTACAAGTAAAATAAGAAACAGCAATTACAATAGGCCTTCGCAGCGCTTAGCTGATCGGGCCTAAAAAGTGACTTCCTATTCTAAGGGGGCGAGGCTTTGATGACATCAGAATATGACCACATAGGATCATCAGGCATCCAACAGGGATCACTCATGCCAAGTTTGGTGCCATTCTGTTTGTCATTGTGAAAGTTACAGCATTTGGAAAATTATGGCGAGAAGCGTAACTGTGAGGTCTGGCCACGCCACTTTAGCATATAAGAGAATGCACGCGTTTGCTAAGTTTTATTCCCCAATGTGTTAAGGGCATATTAACCAAGTTTGAAGGCAATTCATCAAAATCCCTAGGAAGAGTTCATAAAAATGCGTGATTAGAAACACCCAAAACTGACCCTTTGACCCAAAATGGCCGACTTCCTGTTGGGTTTAGACCAGGGCTCTAAGAGACTTTTTCATAGGTCCTGATAAAATACAGATGTTCACAGAGTTTCAGAATTATAGGTCAAAAAATGGCTTGGGGCTCAGGTTTTAAAATATTCTAGGGGGCGCTGTGGAGGCTATTGGCCAATTATCATGGCTTTCTGTTCAAGGGGTAGATAATGATCAATCATACTGATTTTGTTGCACCTCGGTTCAAATCTGTTGAATTTAGAGCCAAACGTATGGCGACGGTGTTACGTCTTACTTCACCATGCCACCACGCCCACATCCTCCAGCGAAAACGGTTTGCGCTTTAAAGTCAGACCAACTTGTTATATGTCTTCTAACACAGGATCATCCTGATTCGGTAAAGGGTGTCAGAGAGAGAGCATTCCAAGCAAAAAAAATGACTTCCTGTTCTGATGGGGCGGGGCTTTGATGACGTCAAAATATGACCACAGAGGTTCGTCAGGCATGGGACAGGGTTGACTCATGCCAAGTTTGGTTGAATTCGGTCTTTCAACGTGAAAGTTATAGCGTTTGGAAATTTATAGCGTGAAACATAACTTTGAGGTCTGGCCCCGCCCCTTCAGCATGCTCCGAAACAAACTGTTTTGATAAATTTTCGTCCCCCATGCCTTTTGACCAAAATGACCAAGTTTGGAAGTGATTGAGCGAAATCCCTAGGAGGAGTTCGTTCAAATTCGCCGTGTATGAAAAGTGAAAAATGCCCAAATATGACCATTTGACCCAAAATGGCCAACTTCCTGTTGGGTTTAGGGCATACCTCCAAAATACTTTTTTTCTTGATTCAGTGGGCTCTACCTATGTACCAAATTTCAGCTCTGTACGACTTATCAGTTGTCTTATCTCACATTAGGGGGTGTTGTGGAGCAGTTTGGCCACGCCCACTTTTGATTCCATTAAATTACTAAAATTTCACGCGGGGGACAATTTTGGGTAAATTTTGGTGAGTTTTCAGATATGTTAAACCCTCCAAATTACCGTTTCGTTTGGCCCAAGAATTAAAACAATAAACAGAGCTATACAATACATCTTCATCCCTGAAAGAGTGGCCGCTGGCCTGGAGATGAGTGTAGACCGCAGAGTCCTGGCCTGATGATGTTGATCTTAACCTTGGACTCTGCGGTCTACACTCATCTCCAGGCCAGCGGTCAGTCTTTCAGGGATGAAGATGTTCACATCCTGGACAGAGAGGAACAATGGTTTGAGAGAGGAGTAAATGAGGCCATCTTTGTGAAAATAAATCGTCCATCATTAAACAGGGGTGGAGGCCTCCAGGTTCAACTGTCCCCCTCTTACAATGCTGTGATTGCTAGTATCACTCAGCCCTCTGTGAACAGTAAACAGCCATCAGTGTGCTAATGATCCATTGTTAGGCTGATGGTCCTTCTTGAGCATGTGATCAGCTGGTTTTGGTTGTCATCAGCAAAACTGGTTGATCCACTCTGAGACGGTGCTATTTAAGAGACTGAGCTTAATACAGCTCCTCAGACTGAGGAAGTCTCTCGGATGAGAGACAAAACGTTTCTACATTTTTTTGTTGATTTGCTTTGTTTTGTTTTTTTGAATGTCCAGAGGACCAGATTTAACTTTTTTAGATTTTTCTACCTGGATTATTGAGCATGCATCAGGAAACATTAGTAGACATCATGGTCAGAACATTGAAAGAAAAAGAAGTGCAAAAAACAAATTTTCTGCCCTCTGACTGTCTCCACAGGAAAGGTCGCCCATCGAACCTGGTGACTGGATGTTCATCAAAGTAATCAAAAGGAAAACTTGGAAAAGCCCACGTTGGGAGGGACCATACCAAGTACTACTATCCACTCCGACCGCTGTGAAGATAGCAGAAAGACCGAGTTGGGTACATCTGAGTCACTGTAAGTTGCAAAAAGTACTAGGTTCTTAGAAACATTGGGGCAGTGGGGAAATCTGGTGTGCAAAGGGGGCTTCTTTTGTAGAAGAAGTCGTCGCAAAACCAGAGAAGAAACCAACGATCCCTGCTCCATTAGAGTTTCTCTGAATCTGGCGTTTTTGTACACTGAGCAGCTATGAGGGGACGACAAATCAGGTGGACCCTCTGCTGTGTGGTGACTACAGCATGTTATCTCAACATTTCCAGAGAACTGCAGCCCCTTCATAGTAACGTAGCAGACTCGCTGCAGAACCTCTCACCAGACCATGATGGGGATGGAAACCTGTGGAAGGCTTATCTCCAGTACCTGAGGAGCAACTACACCAAGGGAGGTTGTTACGCTTGCTCCACCATGCCACACAGCTCACATCAACCAACTTTTCATGTACGGCCCATGGCTATAGATGAGTCCAGATGTGTCTACAACCTCTCCCTAGGCCGCCCATGACAAAACCTCGCTGAATGCCAAAACACAAATCTGCAAAGCTTGGACTGGACTATGACCTTGACGCCACCTACTTACTGGACCAGCGTGCCACCTGACTAAAAGTATCCATTGTGTTACAGCCCCTCTCCAAGCATAACATACTTCACTATCAGAAACACGAACATCACTATAACAACCATACCGGCTCCAGGGCCTTTCCAGGGGAACACCACAGGCTGTAATGTCACCACAGACTTTCCCAGGTACACAGCCATTACAGTCCAGAAATTCTAGTGTATCAACAGTGACTCTCGTTGATGCTATGTGGCTGTGTGGTCGCCACCTGTACCCTTCCTTATCTCACTATTGGATTGGCACCTATGCCCCAGTCTGGGTATCAGACGGTACAATCTTCATCCACTACAACAGAAACCAACTGTCTCCCTCATCCTCTTCGTCCCACTGTAATTGCTCCCACTGTTCAAAAGAAGTGTTGGACTTTGCACCACACGACCCCATCGGTGGCTCCAATGTTCCACACAAACATAGGTATTGGAACGACCACACCGCACACTCTCTCTTTCCATTGGTGGGAGTGACCAAGGTTGCACTGTACATAGAAACACTATCATATAGGTTCCACTCTTATGTGAACCTCTCCCTGACCGTGGATTAAAGGACAAAATGAAGAAATCGCCACGCTGAAGCTTATGGTGCTACAAAACAGGATAGTGTTGGACTTACTGACTGCAGCTCAGGGGGGTACATGTGCCTTCATCGGGAGTAAATGTTGCATTTATATCCCGGGTGAAAATGACACCCACGTCGAAGAAGCCATGGCCTCTCTAAGGAATCTCCAAGTTGCACAAACCAAGGACTCCATGGGGAGGAGTGGCTCCCTCTGGGAATGGCTGACATCTGGAAAATGATGGCAGCTGTTGTTGAAGATCTTCGCCCCTGTCCTCGCAGTCCTCATCTGTCCTGTATCCTTTTTTCTTGTGTTATAACGTGTTTGAAGAACATGGTGATGAAGACTTTTACAACTGCTCTTGTCAGTCTCCATCAGGCTCACGCTCAGGGGGAAGACCTGTGTCAGCCACTGAGACCAGATAAGGCATTTCCCTGGTCCGACATGCTGAGAGAAATGGCATAATGATTCCTACATCGAAACTCTCACTGATGCTGTGATGAGGACCCACAATGCTTTACTCTCAGACCTAAAAACCTGTTCTAGATTGTTCATGCCTTTGTAAATAAAAAAAGAACACTCGAGTGTGTCACCTTGCTCTTCTGCTGATTTCTCTATCTTCATTATTTTAGATTAGCTTAAAGTGATAATTTAGCCAAACAGATTGCTGTTTTTATACTATACAGAATTTCAACAGCATTTTATTTATCTCACCTGATTATCTTTGCAGTTTTGCAGTTCATAAAGAACTACTGCTCATAAAGATCCCACATAACTCTCTTTTTCTTGGTTTTTCTTTTTGAACGATTTCTGTTCTATTTTCTGTTTTTGATTTACTTGTTCTGGGGGCCCACAAGCTGGAGATGCTGAGTGAGCCTGTCCAAGGTCACCGTCAGAAGGGCCTGAGGTGATGACGTGTTTTCCTTCCACGTGCTCAACATCAGCCCTGGGAGTTTTTCCACGTCATTCACACAGAATCTTCAGCTAACCGTGATGCCCACATAAATTTATGACTTATTTGTGGTAAAACTTAGTTTAAATGATAAACAGTAGGGAATGTTGGGTAATTAAAAAAATGTTATCATTTAAAACTGTTTTCTATTTGCTAAAACTCCAGTCGTGTGAACTCAAGCCCAGCTGAAACACCAAACACCCAGAGTTTCTGTTTGCATCTCATGTGTGTGTACTAAAACCAGACCCTGGGTTTCTACAAACAACAGATGGCTGTTGTTTAGTTCTGACCTTGTTCATCCTGCCTCTGTATCAAATCTGTCTCTGTTACATTTCGTTTATCATATTTGTGTAATATTTGTGTCTCTGCTGTGACCAGAGAAGCTGAATTTGCTGCCTTGTTCCCACACCCACTCCACCCAATAAATACGAACGTCACAAGCAGGAAGTCGGACTTCTTCTCTGACGCTTGGTCGAGCAGAACTCCCACCTCTGCAGAGGACTGTTCTAAAAACTTACACTTTGTCTTGTGCGAATTTTTTCATGAAGGTGTTACGAGAAAAAATACCTTTCACTAACTACAGCCGGCTTGCCGTAGTGTTGCCGTATTCTGACACATTCGCAAAACGCTGTGTTCCGTCAAAAGTTTTTTTCATTGAAAGTTAAATTAAGCGTTGGTGAGCTTTAAAGAAACCTGCTCTCTAATATGTGAAAAGAACGCTGTGTTGTGTTATTTTACTGCAAGACCCTCTCGTCAAAGCCACAGACTCATTTTGTGTCAGCTCTCCTTTTAAACTGAAGGCATCGCCCACTAGAGGGTTGGAGGGTGAAGTGTTTCAGTGTAAAATGCTGCTCTGTTGTTGTTCATTTCTTAAGTGAGACTGGAAACTGTTGAGTTAACAACATATTATTTTGTTTAAAACATATGGTTAAAACTACATTTGACATCTTTTGCACTGTTTTGTACTACAAGAAAGAAGCCTAATACTTGATTTGTTTATTATTTAAAAACTCTCTGGATGTCATAGTAGAATTTTCTTAATTCAAAATAAATGATGGCAAAAGGACACCCTATGCATTTTTTCATTCCTATTGCAAGTTTTATATCAAAAACATATCGTGATATATATCGTTATCGCCACCCTTCACAATACATTTCGTGATATGAATTTTATGCCATGTCGCACATTCCTAGTGTCAGGTCCTTTACGGACATTAGCCAAGATAGGGTCCCACTGCCGTCATATGCTCTGGAGATATTCCTCGAGCGACCCAAGGGGAGGCCTCCCAGAAAGGGCTCTGGGAGCGCCTCTGTGCTGCGCTCGGGCTGCAGGCTCACTGATGTGAGCTGACGTGCACTGAGGAGAGGCATGAGCGCTTTCAGAAATGCAATGCTGTTTGGGTGGAGATTGTAGTTGCCGTTGGGAAATGCATTTGTTCCCGCTGCGGTCAGAAAAATCAGAACACAACCTGGGCTGAAAGCGAGGTTTTTTTCTAGACTCGGTCTGCTGAAAAAAATCATTTTTAGCTGCTGTGTCAAGCAAGCATTTTGTGTGGTTTCTCGAGCTGCGGTGACTTTTAAAAACCTGTTTCGAGGTTACCAGCTTGATGAAGAGAAGAGAAGCCGCAGTGAGATCATTCGATCTGACAGTCAGGCTGGAATCAGACACTTTATTCTCTGAATTATGTTTTTGTTTTATTTTAAAACTCATATCATCATTATACACATACATATCCTCCACAAGGAGTCATTTCTTGTATCTTCTCCCCCGTGAGCCCTGCGACTAGTTGTTCCAGGGCGGCACCTGTTGGCGGTCTCTGGGGAAATGCTAAGCTGCTTGTTGCCGCGATGAGAAGGACTGTTCTCTGGCGGGAGGGGCTGGCGGCGGAGTGGAGAGTGAGGACGCTGCTGCAGCTGAGGAATGTCTCTGCTGTTGCCTCTGGCCATAATGATCTATCCAGCGGGCAAGGGGGCGGGAGGAGTGGTGCGGCTTCAACAGGTGGCGCACAGTCTCCAATACCTCCTCCGACTTCTTCGACATTTCAAGCATGGCCTTGAAATTGGCCCCGAACAGCACGTCTGTCTTGATGGGGCCTTCCAGCAGGTCTTTCTGCAGTTTCTCCAGCAAGGAGGGGGAGTGTCGGAGCCAGGTGGACCTTTGGATCATTGTCATACAGGTGGCGATGTGAGACAGGCAGACTGCAGAGGAGGTGCACAGGTTGAGGATGACGTCAGACGCTTTGCAGTGCGAGCTCCTCATCTCCTCAGGCAGGTCTGAATCCTCCAGCCTTTTGGAGATACTGTAGGCCAGCAGGGCAAAATTTTTGTTCACTGCAGCCGCCTGGAAAGCACACTGGTGGGCTTGGTTGGAGAGCGACGTCACCATCTGGTCGTGTCTCCCTGGAGGGACAGGACAATGGTCTAACCTGGACACTTTTGCTCTGAGTGCTTCCACCAGGCTTGGCTCCAGGGGGGGTACCTAGGGAAAGTTCCGTTCAGTAAACCCCTCCACTCTGGTGATGGGAACGAAGGTGGAGACGGGCACCTTCATCCTACCAGGTCCGGCCGCAGCCTCGTTCCAGTAGGACGTCACTGCTGGGAAACGAGGCCAGATGGGGTCAGGGCAGCGAGCCGGGGTGGAGCCAAATCTTCCCGCTAGATCATCCGATCTGGGCGGGGGAAGGAGAGGGATGGAAAGTCCCTTCGTGTCAGCCGCCTCCTGAATTATGTTGAGCAGCTCCGAGAGGAGAGCACCGACGGCTGGGAGCAGTGTGTTTGCAGATGCGGAAAGGGCTGCGGGAGGGTGTCTGAGCATCCGCTCGGCCTCCCCATTCCAACACTATGCTCTCCAGAAGGGAATAAGCAGCGGGGCTGCTGCTGATGTCGCCTGTCCTGGAGGAATCATCCGATTCGCTCCGTGACTCGGCGTCGAAAAAAGGCGATGGCGTCGTCCAGCGAACAGTCCCCCCTCTCGGAGAGGCACTCCTCGGTGTTAGTCTTGAACAAGGCTACTCGCCTCTGCCTCTCCTCAGGAGGGAGGAGGTCACAGAGACGGCAGGAGTAGGCGAGGTCGGCATGGCGGGGACCCAGGCATCCTTCACAGATGTCGTGCTGGTCGAAGCTCAGCATGTAGTCGGTCTTGCAGGCACAGGCGGATGGTGCTGGTGCTGGACATCGTGTTCTTGTAAAAAAAAACAGTGCTGGTTGCTTGCTGAAGAAAAATGGGAGCCGATTACCCGGTCTCACCGTAATTCATACCACCGGGTGAGGCCCACACAGTAGGTGGGCGTGGACTAAAGTTTTCAGTGCTGCGCTTCGCGCGACGGGATGAAACCCACCAGCGACAGCCTTAAAGGGTGAAGCCTACATGAAATAGAACTGTTTCTAGTTAAAATCATAGCAGACAACAAAATAAGTGTTAATTCTGCCAAAATAAATTACCAAACAATTTATTATAACATATTTAAAATGTAAAACAAGCTTTAATAAAGTACTTTTACTTATACTGTTTATTAATTACATCTGTAGCAATAAACTGCATCTGATCAAATTTGGACAAAGTGGAAATGTGCCCAAGTCTGAATGAGGGTCCATCTTCCTTGGCATCATTCATAGCAGCTCCCTTTGAAGTCAACCACCACGTTCATTGGAAACCAGTGCAAACAGGAATTGTGATGGCAACATCTACAATTTTATATATTCAAAAAGACATGCTTGACCATGGACACATGTTTGTGTTGACAAGCAGGTTTATTCAGGACTGCCTCGAAAAAATTGTTCAGCTGCGTAAGGCAAAGGAATCCTGTCCCAACACTAGGGGTTGAACGACTACATAATTTTAAAACTCGACATTAACATGATAAAACTTGAGTAGAACTCGAGAAGTTTATGACGTCATAGGATCTCAAGATGAAATAATAAAAAAAAATAAAATAAAACCACAAAAAAAGGTAATTTATTATTTACAAAAAAGAGACCAACAAAACATTGGGAGCAAATATTATGCTCCTACCATTTATCATACTGCAAATAAGTCACAGGAAAACTAAACTATTAGTTCTAACATTTTTCAGTCAGGTCATCTGGACAGTAGGAATGCGCGTTATAAACAGTATATGGTAGAAACGATAGAAATTTAGCCTACGATAGAGATCTGTCGTCTACCGGCTAACCGCAGTAATGCTGTGTCTGAAGTAAAATCAGAGTTGTCAGTTTAATCGTTACTTTTTTTTGTTGAAAACTGTGCATAAGTGGTGTTCAAGTGTAAAATCAGAGCTGTCAGATTTAATCGTTACTTTTTTTGAGCTGAAAACTGTGCGCAAGTGGCGTTAAAGTCTTTTCTTCGAGAGCTAAGTAGTGAAGCTACAAGCTAACTACAGCCGGCTTGCCATAGTGTTGCCGTATTCTGATGCATGCGCAAAATGCTGTGTTCTGTCGAAAGTTTTGTTGTTTTTTTTCCATGGAAAGTTAAAGTAAGCGTTGGTCAGCTTTAGCGAAACCTGCTCTCTGATCTGTGAAAAGAACGCTGTGTTGTGTGATTTTACTGCGAGACCCTCTGGTCAAAGCCACAGACTCATTTTGTGTCAGCTCTCCATTAAAGCAGAAGGAGTCGCCCACTAGAGGGTTGGAGGTTGAAGTGTTTCAGTGTAAAATGCTGCTCTGTTGCTGTTCATTAAGTAAGACTGGAAACTGTTAACATATTCTTTTGTTTAAAACATATGGTTAAAACTACATTTGATATCTTTTGCACTGTTTTGCACTACAAGAAAGAAGCCTAATACGTAATTTTTTTATTATTTAAAAACTCTGGACCTAGTAGTGGAATTTTCTTAATTCAAAATATATGATAGCAAAAGGACACCCTATGCTTTTTGAAAAATTCTTATCAAGTTTTATACCTAAAACATATCGTGATATATATCGTTATCGCCACCCTTCACAAAACATATCGTGATATGAATTTTATGCCATATCGCACATTCTTACTGGACAGTTTCTTTTTTTGTGCTGAAATATTTCACCTTCAATCCGGAAAGCTTCATCAGTCAAGGAAACACACAACACAAAACTGATTCTTCCCCCAGCAGCTTACTCCAAAGTGGAACAAACCAGTTATGTTGGTGCTAAGTTGGTCTCTTTGGTACGCCCCCTCCTCCATTGCCGGCCCTCTTCCTTGTTGGCACTCGTGTCAAACTGATTGAAAACAGCAAAGTCACGCATGTGTGTTTCCTTGACTGATTAAGCCTTCTGGATCGAAGGCGAAAGGTTTCAGCACAAAAAAAGACAGTGTCCAGATGACCTGACTGAAAAATGTTGGATTGTATACCTGCATTATTGAGCATGGACTTTACAGTATATTCTGTGACCTGCAACAGTGCATGCAACACCGCCCCCTAGGGTCACAATATATGGTGGTCACAGAATATGGTGTAACGCCGGTTCGCAACGAGCTCCAAACAGTCAGGAAGTTGATTCATTTTCTGTTTCCTTACGGTAGTTGAACCGGAAGATTCATCTTTAGTGAAATATTTCCAGACCATTGATGCATTTCTACCTGTTTGTCAAGACTGGGCCTGCTCCGCTCAGTCCATCTGCTAGGAGGAATCCATTTAGTAGCTTCTACTAGTAGCCCTGTGCGGATCACGTGACACATGACGCAATGACATCACTGTGAATACTTGACGTGAAATTTAAAAACTCGATAGATGTCCTAGGAATCGACCTGTCGATTACTTGAGTAGTCCGTTAAAGCCCTACCCAACACCAGTGGAGTTTCACCAAGCAATGGGATCAATCCCAGTTGGGCAGTTTCTTACGACAGTCAAGTCCAGAAGCTATCAGGAGGACGATGGCAGTATTCTGGCAGAGTTCCTGGACATTACGGAGACATTTCCCAGTCCTGGCCTGAGTATAGTGCAGCTGATTGGAAACACAGGTACTTCTGATTTCACCAATAGTGAAACCTGTATTCCACTCTGGAAGTAGAGCATGGTATCCTACTCCTTCAGCAGTTCAATGAAGTCATTCTCCTCTGCTTTACCTGGAAACCATTAAAAAAAATCACCGGTACTCATGTCCACAATCACATTTTTCTTTAATTATAATTAGGTATGCGTGATATATACGGTACACGGTAGAAACGATAGACATTTAGCCTAAGCTAGAGATCTGTCTTCTACCGGCTAACCGCAGTAATGCTGTGTCTGATGTAAAATCAGAGTTGTCTGATTTAATCATTACTTTTTTGAGTTTAAAACTGTGCATAAGTGGAATTAAAGTGTAAAATCAGTGTTGTCAGATTTAATGGTTACTTTTTTATTTGAAAACTGTGCGTAAGTGGTGTTAAAGTATTTTCTTCGATAGCCAAGTGTCTAAGCTACAAGCTTACTACGACCAGCTTGACGTAGTGTTGCCGTATTCGGATGCATGCGCAAAACGCTGTGTTCCATCGAAAGTTTTGGGTTTTTTTTCCGTCGAAAGTTAAAGTAAGCGTTGGTCAACTTTAGAGAAACCTCTCCTAATCTCTGATCTGTGAAAAGAACGCTGTGTTGTGTGATTTTACTGCGAGACCCTCTGGTCAAAACCACAGAGGAAACTGGTCGCCATTTTGTGTCAGATCTCCTTAAAGCAGAAGAAGACGCCCGCTAGGGGGTTGGAGGGTGAAGTATTTCAGTGTAAAATGCTGCTCTGTTGCTGTTAATTTCTTAAGTGAGAATACTGGAAACTGTTAAGAGTTAACAACATATTCTTTTGTTTAAAACATATGGCTAAAACTACATTTGATACCTTTTGCACACTGTTTTGTACTACAAGAAAAAAGCCCAATACTTTATTTGTTTATTATTTTAAAACTCTGGACCTAGTAGTGGAATTTTCTTGATTGAGATTATTTTGAATATGTAAGAGAACACCACCTCAGAAACAGTTCATCTCAGCTCAAACAGAAAAACAGATCACCTCATCTCAAACAAACATCTTTTATGTGTTTTTTGTGTTTGAAACTGTTTAAAATAAGATGCATCTATTCTCTTGGGAACAAACAGACTTTGTTTTACAGGTGTTCAACTCAGCTCACAAACTTCTTAGTTGACACTTATGTGAATGTATTTAAAAAAAAACTGTCACTGTGTTAACCTCTGCCAATATGAACTCATTTCCCATGAAACGGACAGATCGTTTTAATGATAGTTTTGGTTCAACTGACTTCAAAGTGTCAAAACATCCGAACTAGCTATGTTGACTTTACCTTTATCAAAAAGGAGTATTACTCCCAGGACTCGTTCCCATGAAGATAACAAATTTTAAAGAACCCTTTGTTAAAGACATTTTCTTTTCAGGAGATGAACAGCAACACCTTTTGATGAACATTGATTCTGTTTTTTTTTCATACCTGAATGTGAAGAATATATTTGGTCTTATTTTCTCCTTTGAAAGAGTAACTTTTAAGGTAGACAGAAAAATGAACTTTAGAATTTATTTAACAAAGCAAAGAGTTAGGACTACCCCCTCCTGAGGTGGACCAAAGTCAATTTGTAACACACAGACAGTTAAGTTAAGTTTCACTTCTTCTTCACTACTTCTTCACAAGCACATCTACTTCTACATCATCTTTCACTACACGCTTCTGGAGCTCGGAACTGAAGAAACCCAGTTTCTGCACTGAACTCAGAGAGGAGAGAAGCATCCTTTCTGCAGACGTCTCAGGACGAGAAAAAGACACAGAACCTGGCATTAACTGAGATTTGTTACCAGAAACGTTGGTTACGTACTGTAACCCCATATTCTATGAGTATAGGCGTAGCCCTTTAAGGCTTTCGCTTAGTGGGTTTATCCCGTTATGCGTAGCATTAGCACTGAAAAATTTAGTCCACGCCCACCTGCTGTGTGGGCCCCACCCGGTCCGTATAAATTACGTTAAGAGCGGGAAATCGGCTCCCAAAATAGCTTTTTCTTCAGCCATTTAGGAGCCAGTGAGGCCCGACGCTTAAAGGGCTACGCCTATACTCATAGAATCTGGGGTTACAGTACATAACCAACGTTCTATTTCGTATAGGCTTCGCCCTTTAAGGCTTTCGCTTAGTGGGTTAAGGGCGAAGCAGATGTGGTCCTCGCCTCACTGGGTCCATTCGAACACCGTATGAAGCAGAAGCTTGCCCAAAAACGTCTTGTCACTCAGCTCCCTATGTGCGTAATTACGCATTGCGTAATTATGTGAGCCATGCACAGACGTATGTTGTGTAACTATGCGTTCATGGCTGAGCAGTATAGACAGATTAATAATAACAAATGACTGATTATCAATCAAATGAACTGATTGGTAACAATAGTCATGAACTGATTAGTGACAATAGAACCAAAATAACAGACACAACTTGTGACTGATAACACATCTCACACTGTGAAGCATGCAGACAAATGTGAGCTTAAACAGAGTTCCATGAAAACAACAATATTCATTCTGTTAGAGCACTAAGGACAGAATGTGTCATGGAACGGGCCGTCACATCACGTAGATAAGAGCGAATGAATGAGCAGGGTGTTGACCACGCAGCCGCAGTGCAAAAATCCTGCATTGTCATACCATTATGCAAGGCAGTCGAAGATGCAATACCCCTGGTCGAGTGCGCCCTGAGGTTGACAGGAGGCTCTAAAACTGATGCTTTGTAGGCTTCAGAAAGAGGCCTCACACAGCCAGTGTGACAAGCGCTGGGTGGATAACGGGCGACCTGCAGGTGCATCTCTATAACGCACAAACTGATGTTGAGTTTGGCGCATTACAGCCGTGCGCACTATGTAACACGTCAACGCCCGCACCGGACAGAGAAGATGGAAAGATGCTTCTTCTTCTGATCTGTGGGGGGGAGGGAAAAACCCCTCCAACGATATCGCTCTTGATTTAAAAGAGCTCGTGATGTTTTTAGGCATAAAAGCTGGGTTTGGTCTTAAATCAGCTGAACTACCGTCAGCCTGAATTCTGAGACATGACGGAGCGACAGAGAGGGCAGATGAAACACTCACCCTCTTAGCGGATGTTAAAGCCAACAGCAGGGCTGTTTTAAGAGACAAGAATTTAATTGGAACCTGATCCAGAGGCTCAAATGGAGCTTTGATCAGGGCTCGCAGGACCAGCGTTAAATCCCACTGTGGCACAAGTGGGCATGAAACAGGCCTGCGTCTCTGTACGCCTTTTAGAAACCGCTTCATCAGTGGGTGATTAAAAGCTGTTCTGTCTCCGAACCCTTCGTGGCAGGAAGAGATGGCTGCAGCGTACCTTTTAATCGTGCTGAAATGCCAACTTCCTGTCTATCAGCTGTGTAGAAAAGACAGCACGCCGCCTAATGGACATGAGGTGGCCTCTACACCTTTCTCTGTACACCAGCGCTGAAAAAAAAAACTGTCTACTTTGATGTGTATAGCGCTGTGGTAGATGCAGCACGTGAATCCTGGATTGTGTGCACTACCTCCTGTGGGAGACCCATCCTCTCTAAGCGGGACCGCTCAGTGGCCGGACCCACAGGTGCTGGCCTATTTCTGGGTAACTCCTGATCGCTCCTCCTGCTTGGAGGAGAGCGTTCTCCCTTCATGGCAGTTTCCACGGGCACCCCAACAGCAGGCGTTGTAGGGCTGAGAACCATGGTGTGTTCACGTGCTCGGGGGCCACCAGGAGAGCTGTCAATCCCTCCTCCTGAACTCGGTTCAGGAACCGTAAAATCAGAGGAGGTGGAGGAAATGCGTGCAGGAGCGTTTTGGACCATGGGCTGTGGGCAAATGCATCCACCCCCAGCGGTGGTTCGTCTCACGGGCTCAGGGAAAACCATAGTTGACACTGAGCGTTCTCTCATGTCGCAAACAGGTCCACAGCTGCTTTGCCAAATTTCTGCCGCATCTGAGCCATCAGGTCTGGATGGAGAGTCCAGTCCCCGTGACGTGGGCCGCCCCTGGACATCACATCCGCCCCTTTGTTCAGAACACCGGGTATGTAAACTGCTCTGCTGGAGAGCAGATTTTGGTGAGCCCAACACAGTAGCTTTCGCGCAATGTGTAATATCTGGGCTGAGCGCATACCCCCCTGCTGGTTTATGTACGTAGCAGTAACCTTGTTGTCTGTGTGAATCAACACATGTTGATTCTATAGCGTGGGAGCAAAGTGCTGAATCACATTCAGCACCGTGAAACACTCCAAAAACATTTATGTGGGCTGATGTGTGATGGGGCCACAGCGCCCCTACTGCTTGAGATACATGTCCCCCCCAGCCTGACAGCGATGCGTCCGTGAAGACTGACACATGACGTGGGTCTGCTGACGGAGGCTCCCTCCAACAGAACCAGGGTGTTTCCCCAGTGTCGGAGGTCTGCCCTCACGGAGGGAGGGACAGTGATCATCCGTCTCTATGTTTTACTGGATCCACACGCAGACGCACATACCACCTCTGGCGGCGTCTCGTGTGTAATAAACCCAGCGGGACCACTGTGTGAGCTGATGACATCATTCCTAACAGCTTCATGACGGAAACAGCTGTTACCACTCTGCCAGGTCTTACGTGGCAGAGCTGGTCTCTTAAAGTGTCGATTCTCGTTTGTGATAAACAAGCCTTCATGGTGGTTGACTCTAACTCCACTCCCAGATAAACAATTGTCTGGGCCGGGAAAAAAAACTAGCTTTTCTTCCAATTTATGGCAAAACCCAGATTTTACAGGTGTGATGTCAACACCTAGGCCTGCATCACTGTTTCCTGTCTGGAACGTGACTGCCGCAGGTGGTCGTCCAGGTAAAACAAAACTCTCATCTCTGCTCTGTGTAACGGATGCAGGGCTGTCTCCACACACTAAGAACGTACGAGGCGCGAGGGAATACCCGACCGGCAGCCCTTTGTACTGATACTTCATCCCCTGAAAGGAGAAAACGCAGGATTTTTCTGTGTTTTGGGATGATCGGTATGCGTTTCTCTGGATGTTGTTCAAGAGCTGTCTGGTTGTCAACATGTGAAAATGGTCTGTCCATGATCGCCTTGTTGAAAGCTGACAGATCCAAAATCGGTCTCATCCCTCCGGTCCGTTTGGGAACCAGGAAGTAATGTGAGTAAAACCCTGTGTTTTCCTCTCCATTGGGAACCCTGGAGATTACTTTTATCAGAAGCACTTGGACTTCTGCATTTAGGGATGAGATTTGGTCTGGTGATGACAGGACCGTCTCTATAACTCCTCCGAACGGAGGGGGTCGGGTTGCAAACTGTAACTTGTAACCATTTGCATAACCCCCTGTCCATCCATCTGACCGGCGAGCATGTTTTAGCCACTCTACGTAACGTTCGTGGAGTGAACGTGCGTTTAAGTGATGCGTCATGTTTTGTACGGCTGTCACCAGTCCGCCCCTCAACCGCCATCATGCGTCGCGGGAATGTTTTCCGCATGACCCAAGGCGAGGCTTCCTCGAAAAAAGGCTCTGAACGTGCCCGTGCGCTGCGTTCGGACCGCAGACCAACCTTCATGTACAGGTGGGCCGGTGTGTGCTGAGGCGAAGCGTGTGACAGCTGATGACGCCGTGGGGCTGCGCGTTCAACGTCGCTGTGCGAACGTTGAGAGGCGGAGGGCGTGACTTCATCTACGCCGTGCTGTTGGAGTGAAGGCTGCGAGCCCCGCGGGAGCACACGTTTTCTCTGGAGGGACGCGCGCCACTCTCGCTGGAGGGATGCGCGCCGCTCTCGCTGGAGGCGAGACTCGTCACCGGGTTCATTCAGCTGTCTCACGCTTATGCTGCCGTGAGCTGCCGAGCGCAGAGACGCGACGGGTGACGGCTGCCCGCGTTTGCTTCGGTGAGGCGTGTGTTGCTCTTGTGAGAGCAAGGACCTCCACCGGACCCGGCCTGCGGTCCCACATTTATACCGATGTGAGCCGGTGAGCGCCGGGCAGCTGTGTGTGTGCGCCATCATTAACGCAGCGCCCTTGGATGAAGACTGTTTTCATCGCACGAGTGCGTGTTTGACACCGCTTGGGTGAGGATCGTGCAGCTCGGATTGACAACGAGTTATTTTGCTTATCATTGTGTCGTGTGAGCGACTCGTCATGTCTTGGAACGACGGTGAGTTTAAAAAACCTTTATTTAAGGACACCGGCTCATTATGTGTGGAGGATGTGTGCGCAGCCACTGTGAGTTCATCTGAGCTTACAGACTGGCTAAAAACAGACACTTCGATCATTGAATGATGATTTATTTCAACTTTCGTGTCACTTTTACACACACCCTCCGTAGACCGTCAGTTTTTAAAACTTCTCCCCTTTGAGCTCTGCGATTTGTTTGCCCAGAGCGCTGTCTTGCAGGCGGTCTCTGGGGAAATGCTGAACTGCAGGATGCCGGGAGGAAGAGGGCTGGACTCTGACGGGCGGGGCTGGTGGTGGAGCTGAGCAAGACGACGCTGCCATGGCCGGGATGAGCCGCACGGCTTGATGAGGTGGCGCACAGCCTCTGGCACCTCCTCTGACTGCTTCGAGTTCGCCAGCGTGGTTTTGAAGCTGCTCCCTAACAGCGCGTCCGCCGTGATGGGGCCCTCCATCAGTTCTTTGTGCAGTTTCTCCGGCAGCGAGGGGGAGTGATGGAGCTAGGTGGATGTTGAATCATCGTCATCCACGCTGCAATCCTGGACAGGCAAACTGTAGAAGAGGCACATATATTGAAGGATGACGTCGACTGCTTTACAGAGGGAGCTCTTGGTCTCCTAAGGCAAGTCTGCGGCCTCCAGCCCCCACATGCTATATGCTAGCAGCACCACGTTGTTGTTAGCTGCGGCTGCCTGAAAAGCACATTGATGGGCTCGATTGGAGAGCGTGGTCACCGTCTGGTCGTGTTTCCCAGGAGGGACGGGACGCTGCTCCAACCTGGACAGCTTCGCTCCGAAAGCTTCCACGAGGCTTGGCTCAAGGGGGGGTTACCGAGGGATAGCCCCGCTCGGTGAACCCCTCCACTCTGGTGATGGGTGCGGACTGGAGACCGGCTCCCCCAATCTACCAGGAAAGAACCGTCTGTGGCCTCGCTCGTAGGACGTCCTGTTGGAACACGAGGCCATATGGATCAAGACGGTGGGCCGGAATGGAACCAGGTAAACAACCTCCCACCGGATCATCCGAACTGGCGGGAAAGGCGTGGGACGTAGAAAAAGGTGTCCCATCATGTCAGCCTCCTCCTGGGTTACGCCGTGCAACCCCTGAGGGCGCCGTCGGCCAGGAGCAGTGTGATCGCCGATGCGAAACGAGGTGGGATGGGGTGAGCATTCACTCAGCCCCCCTCCACCGACACTACGCTCCCCAGGAGGGAATGAGCAGCGGGGGCTGCAGCTGAGCGCACCTGTCCCGGAGGAACCATCCGATTCGCTCCGAGGGTCGGCGATGAGGAAAAATTACAAGATGGCGTTGTCCAGCGTGTAGTGACCTGTCACTGAGAAATACTCCTCGGAGCTTACCTTGAAATAAGACTGCTCGTCAGCTTCTCCTCGGGGAGGAGAAATCACCGGACGACCGGAGGTCGACTGCCGGACCAAGCATCCTTAACAAAGGTTGGTCATTTACACAATTTTCCTTCTTGTTCTTCTGACAGTGCTATTTTAGCTCGCTGAAGAAAAAATGGGAGCCGATTTCCCGCTCTTAACGTAATTGATACGGACCGGGTGGGGCCCACACAGCAGGTGGGCGTGGACTAAATTTTTCAGTGCTAATGCTACGCATAACGGGATAAACCCACTAAGCGAAAGCCTTAAAGGGCAAAGCCTATACAAAATAGAACATCACACCGCAGAAGGAGTGGAAAAATCCCAGCTGTCTCCCATATGGACCCTCGTCCCTCTAAGATGACAGGTGAACGGTCAGGAAAAATCAGCCTCTCAGTCACCAGAACATCTGGGCTGGTACCATTTTTAAGCAGCTGTTGGACCATTCCTGACCATCTCATTCTGGTAGGAAAGAGACTTTTAATGCCTTTCTTGTGACCCGACATCACAATAATCTTATCAGACAAACTACAGCTCACCTTAGACACAATTTTAACTACTTCACAAACGAAATCAGTCCAAAAATCTGTCTTTTAAGTTTTCTCATCAATTAGACCTTTGATACAAAGCCATTTGATATTCTGTAACTTTTGTTATGCAAATTTTTCATCACATATATCACAGCTTATTATTTTTATAACCAAATACATAAAGTCAACTGAATTGGTGATTATTTTGGCATATCTGTGTGTATTAACTGATTTGATGCCCTTTAAACATGAGAAAAGAATTCACGTTTCAGTTTACATTAATTTGGGGTTAAGTAGAGACTGATTTTTCCTCTAAAAGAGAGGTGGTGCCCACACAACGAGGTTATTTGCATAATAAATGCACATCTTATGAGCTTAACTCATAACTGATAATTTATAATATATATCCAGCCCCATATCACCCTACATTGGTATAGCAGTTTTCAAAATAAATCATGGCAAAAGGACATCCTATGCTTTTTTTTTCATTCCTATTGCAAGTTTTATACCAAAAACATATTGGGATATATATCATTATCGCCACCTTTCACAATACATATCCTGATATGAATTTTATGCCATATCAAACATCCCTAATTATAATGTCACAGATTATACTGCAGTCTTTGCCGAAGGATCTATAAATTGACCTAAAATAACCACGTCAATCTCGCAGAAGAAGGGCTTAATATTTTCTAGTTGAGATAGTTCAGTAACTGGAATTAACACAAAAATTAGAAAATTATCAACTTTCAAAATGTAAGCTGCAATGGATATTTTAAAACGCTGAATTAGACAGAAATAGACCCGTTTAAACCCGCTATGTTGGCAGTTAAAGCACAACTAGCGATTTAACATGTTTAATTAACTAAAACTGTCGACATGAAGTATTAATGTTGATAAATTGTGGTACAGAACAGTCAGCTAACGCTTCACAATGGGAAAAAAGTGTTGTATTTTCATCAACTTAACGGAGAAAACACTTCAGAAACACCGAGAATGAACTACGTTCAATGCTGGAACCGCTGCTGTTTGGAACTATTTGGGACTATGTGCGCCTCCATGACCAGGGCCAGATTAACACTTCACTGTACCCTGGGCAACAGTCTTCAAGGGCCCCATCATCATGACCCCAGAATCACCATAATCTGACAAAATACAGAATAAATGACCATAATATACAGTAAATATACTTAAAATTCGTGAGTGAGAGAGTGAATGGTTGTTTGTCTTGTTTGTCTCTATGTGGCCCTGTGATGGACTTGTGACCCGTCCAGGGTGTACCCCGCCCCTCACACAGTGATTGCTGGACATGGGCACCGGCGACCCCCGTGACCCAAAATGGAATAAACGGGTAAAGATAATGGATGGATGGATACTTAAAATTCTAACTATCAAGTGTATTTTTATGTATAAAACTCCAAATGCTCATTGACACAAATTTAATAACTATTTTAGAGTTAATGGCACAACAAGAAGTAACCTGACCAACAGCTGATTCAATGAATTAAAAATATTATATATTCAAAGGTGACGATTTGATGCCCACATTAAAATTAAATAACTGTAACTTTGTTGACTTCAAATGAAATAAGATTTATCAATGAATGTTTGCGACAAAGGATTTACTGATTATAACAAAGATTCCTTCAAGAAACCTCCCAATAAAAATCATGAAAACCATAATGACTTCTGCTCATTCTAAATTTGTCAAATGGCCTAAATCTCCTAAAGTGAACTTCATTAAGTAGATTAAAAATCTGCAAAACTGCTAAAATCATCTCACAACAGAAACAAACTTATTGTTTTAATTAAAACAATGTTTCTCTAGAAATAAAACTGACGAGCTTGTCAGCAGGTAAGGGGCATTTACCTTTGGGACAAATTGAGGTTGTCAATTGGTCAGTTACTGACACGCCTTCTGAGTTGATTGACAGGTCGCACCGTCGAGGATCCGATTGAAAAAAAAAAACTGAGAGCTGCAGCAGCCGCGCTGGGAGGAGGCGGGGCGGCCCAAATGCAGCGGCAGTGCAGCAGTTTCTGTGCAGTGCAGGGCTCCAAGTAAAGCAGGAGATAACCAGATATTTTGCTTTTGCCCTCACTGCCCTGGGCCTCCTACAGATCATGGGCCCCTGGGCAGTTGCCCAGTTGCCCATATGGTTAATCCGGCCTTGTCCATGACCCACGTGACTTCCGCATTCCATTCTTTCTATAGAAGTCTATGGGAGTGTTACAACTCTCTCTTTATATGGCTCTGATCGGTACTGATTGGTACAGTTCGTCTGTGTCCCCAGGCGCAGATATCTGCACCCCGAATATTCCTATCTCTTGTATTGGAAGGGGAGCTAATGCGCATGCACAAATGTTAACTAGAGTTTATGGGCTAAGATTCGTGCACCCCCAGGGGCAGTAAATACGTCAACAATCAGAGACAGTATTTTTGAAAGACACAACTTAACTCATCATTAACTATAAAATATTTATCTAACACAACTCAAAATATATATACATATATTTTGAAATATTTTTATTTTATTGTTTCTCTTATTTATTTTTTTGTAAGTCTTCAGTGTATGGTAGTGAGTTGTTTTCAGTGGTGGGGCAGTGCCCTAGTGCCCCCTACTGATGAGTCGCCACTGTAAAAGATGTCCTGATCAAAACTAACACCAAGGTTTTTACATTAGAACTGGAGGCCAAATTAATGCCATCTAGAGGAACTGAAAGGCTGCAAAGTTTATTCCTGCTCAGGTCCAAAAACCACTACCTCTGTCTTGTCTGAGTTTAAAAGTAGAAAATTAAATGGACTGCACTTATATAGCACCTTTCTATCTGTTCAAGATACTCAAAGTCATTTACAACACAATCTGTGCCCTCATTTACCCAGTCATTCAGACTCTACTATATGTTTTACAAAGTACTTTGGATCACATTCATACACCAATGGGACACGCATCAGAGGCAATGGGGGGTGCAGTGTCTTTCCCAGAGACACTTCAGCACGTGATTGCCGGTGGAATCAAACCCCCAACTCTCGCATTGTAGGACAACTGCTCTAACCATTCAGCCGCAGCTGCCCAAAAATTACCTCAAAATAAAGGGTCATCCATGTCAATCAATGTCTTCAAGACATGTTTGTAATTTAAGTAACTGATTGGATTCATAGGGTTTCATGCATAAATATGTGTATCATCAGCATAACAATGAAAATGTATCCGATGTTGTTTAATAACTTTACCTAATAGAAGCATATACAGATGCTGGGAATAAAATTAGAATATCATGAAAAAGTTGATTTATTTCATTATTTTCATTCAAAAAGTGAAACTTGCATATTATATTCATTCATTACACATATTTCAAATGTTTATGTCTTTTAATGTTGATGATTATAACTGAGAACTACTGAAAACCTCAAATTCAGTATCAGAAAATTAGAACATTGTGAAAAGGTTTACTATTGAAGACACCTGGTGCAGGCAGCACGGTGGCGCAACTGGTAGAGCTGCTGCCTCTCAGCGAGCAGGTCCTTGGTTCAAACCCCGGTCCAGGGGCCCTTCTGGGTGGAGTTTGCATGTTCTCTCCGTGCGTGCGTGGGTTTTCTCCGGGTGCTCCGGTTTCCTCCCACAGACCAAAAACATGCATGTTAGGCTGATTGGTAACTCTAAATTGTCCCTAGGTGTGAATGAGAGAGTGAATGGTTGTTTTTCTTGTTTGTCTCTATGTGGCCTTGTGATGGACTTGTGACACGTCCAGGGTGTACCCCGCCCCTCGCACAGTGATTGCTGGACATGGGCACCATCGACCCCCGTGACCCAAAATGGAATAAGCGGGTAAAGAAAATGGATGGATGGATGGATGGACACCTGGTGCCACACTCTGATCAGCTAATTAACTCAAAACACCTGCAAAGTTCTTTAAATGGTCTCTCAGTCTAGTTCTGTAGCTACACAATCATGGGGAAGACTGCTGACTTGACAGTTGTCCAAAATATGACCATTGACACCTTGCACAAGGAGAGTAAGACATAGAAGGTCATTGCTGAAGAGGCTGGCTGTTCACAGAGCTCTGTGTCCAAGCACATTAATAGAGAGGCGAAGGGAAGGAAACGAGGGGAAAAAAGTGTACAAGCAATAGAGATAACTGCACCCTGGAGAGGATCGTGAAACAAAACCCATTCCAAAATGTGGGGGAAATTCACAAAGAGTGGACTGCAGCTGGAGTTAGTGCTTCAAGAACCACGACGCACAGATGTATGCAAGAGAAGGGTTTCAGCTGTTGCAGTCCTTGTGTCAAGCCATTCTTGAACAAGAGACAGCATCAGAAGCGTCTCGACTGGGCTAAAGACAGAATGGACTGGACTGCTGCTGAGTGGTCCAAAGTTATGTTCTCTGATGAAAGTAAATTTAGCATTTCCTTTGGAAACCAAGGTCCCAGAGTCTGGAGGAAGAGAGGAGAGGCACAGAATCCATGTTGCTTGAGGTCCAGTGTCAAGTTTCCACAGTCACTGATGGTTTGGGGCCATGTCATCTGCTGGTGTTGGTCCACTGTGTTTTCTGAGGTCCAAGGTCAACGCAGCATCTACCAGGAAATTTTAGAGCACTTCATGCTTCCTGCTGCTGACCAACTTTATGGAGATGCAGATTTAATTTTCCAACAGGACTTGGCACCTGCACACAGTGCCAAAGCTACCAGTACCTGGTTAAAGGACCATGGTATCCCTGTTCTTAATTAGCCAGCAAACTCTTCTGACCTTAACCCCATAGAAAATCTATGAGTTATTGTGAAGAGGAAGATGTGATACACCAGAGCCAACAATTCAGAAGAGCTGAAGGCCACGATCAGAACAACCTGGACTCTCAGAACACCTGAGCAGAGACACAGACTGATCCACTCCATGCCACGATGCACTGCTGCAGTAATCCAGATACAAGGAGCAACAACTAAGTATTGATGCTGAACATGCTCATACTTTTCATGTTCATACTTTTCATGTTCATACTTTTCATGTTCATACTTTTCTGTTGGCCAACATTTCTAAAAATCCTTTTTTTATTAATGGTCTTAAGTAATATTATAATTTTCTGAGATACTGAAGTTTGGGTTTTCATTAGGTGTCAGTTATAATCATCAACATTAAAATAAATAAAAACTTGAAATATATCAGTTTGTGTGTAATGAATGAATGTAATATACAATTTTCAGTTTTTTAATGGAATTACTGAAATAAATCAACTTTTTCATGATATTTTAATTTTATGACCTGCACCTGTATAAAGAGTATTGGTCCTGAATGCTGAGGAACTCCATGACAATCTTTGGTGTACAAAT
>NC_056505.1:49852709-49863437 GCF_014905685.2 Nematolebias whitei | reverse complement strand
GTAGAGCTGCTGCCTCTCGGCGAGCAGGTCCTTGGTTCAAACCCCGGGACCCTTCTGGGTGGAGTTTGCATGTTCTCTCCGTGCATGCGTGGGTTTTCTCCGGGTACTCCGGTTTCCTCCCACAGACCAAAAACATGCATGTTAGGCTGACTGGTAACTCTAAATTGTCTCTAGGTGTGAGTGAGAGAGTGAATGGTTGTTTGTCTTGTTTGTCTCTATGTGGCCCTGTGATGGACTTGTGACCCGTCCAGGATGTACCCCGCCCTTCGGACAGTGATTGCTGGACATGGGCACCGGCGACCCCCGTGACCCAAAAATGGAATAAGCGGGTAAAGATAATGGATGGATGGATGTATGTATATATATAATATATATACGTGTGTGTGTGTGTGTGTTTGAATAAATAACACGCTAAGAACTGTGTGAATCCACAAGAGACAACACTTGGGAAAAAAAAGTCTTGATCCTGTGCTGGACCTAGGCCTACATGGAAAGTTGGTCCTGTTCTGGCTTTCATTCCTATGTTCTGGTTCTAGATATATAAATACGCAGTCACAGCAAGCTTCATTAAAATCTACCCATTGATTCATGAGATGTATTGCTAACAGATAAAGTCAAAGTTTACTGCAAATACTTCAATGGAAACTTTTAAATAAAGGTCTTACAGTCTTTTGGCACTGAGTGTGCAGCTCAGTTTCAGCTACAACCACACTCGATTTCAGGTCAACATCTGTACAACTGTCTGCGTTTTAACCATTGTGTGATTTTTAAGAGGTCATATTATTTAAAGTTCTCGTCTCAAAGTCAAACTCCAAGAAATCAACAGATAAGTGAAGCTGATCACTTTATCTTTTCTTTTTGACAAAACAGACAACCCTGCTAGTTTTATTGTCTGAGCAGAATCAGAATTAGACTCATTGTCTCATTCATTTGATACTTTTTGCTGTTTAAAATTGTCAGTAAAATGAGTAACTGAGTGCGCTCTAAAAGCGTTTGTTTCTCAGCGCCTGCAGACTGGAGTCAAATCCCACTTAGCTCATTTGTGTTTACATATCTCACTAACATTGTTTGAATTCCATTTGTTTTGCATATTAACATGTGTGCTGTATCAAATTATACCGTCACACCCTTATTCATCTTCTCCCTCCATCTCCACTCTTTTTCATCAACTCTCCTGTGCAATGGTGCTTGTGTGTCGGTGTATGCAGAATGTTGTGGGTTTGATGCAGGCCTGAGGGCATTAAAAGCAGTTGTGTTGGTGGGCTTGCAGTCTCCACTGAGCCATGATCAGATGGGTCTGGGCTGCTTGGGGACTTGGCCTCAGGCGCTCAACAACACAGCCAGCCAGCCCCGCCATGTGTGAACACTTGTTCTCTTCAATTAAAACACTCGTCTGAATATTTAAATCACCCTGCTTATTGACAGCTTTCCAGCATGTCTGTCTGAAATCCAAACAGAGGTCCATCTGCCTCAGCCATGAGCCCGGATGGGTCCGCAGGCTGACCCAGAGCGCTGGCCTACACAACTACTCAGACAGGTAAGTTTTGAAAATAGTTTTTAAATTTTCTAGCAAAATAAAATACATGAACTCAAAAGGGCTTTACCACAATTATATCTACTGGCTCTTATTAAAGTAAATATGAAAAATAAAATTATCCCCATAAACAAATAGAAGGACTAAAATTTCTTGCAGTAATGCATATCACCCACATCCTTTCTGATGGTTTTAGACATATCTTTTTCTGATGAGAAATGACCTAGTTGTAGCTGCTTGGTAAAACCTTGTAAATAACATCATGAAATATGTGGTCCAAGAATGTGTTGAGGATGACTGTCAGCTACTACCACACCAAATTTTAGATCAATGTCAATATAGGTCATGACTTTTTAAAACTTGCTACACATTGCTGCATGACTTGTTGGTCCCAAACAGTCAGAATCAGTAAGACTGCAGGTGCAAATGTGCCTTTTTCTTACCCTCACAGTTTTGTTAAAACAGTCACAAATGGTCTCAGTGACATACTGGCTTTAAAGATTCATGCTGTCTTAAAACTCAGCATCAATTTTGTGAAAATACCATTAATTCCTGTTGAAACATGTTTATTTACCAGAGACATGAGGCACACTCAGGTCGTTTTCACACCAGATAGTCCGGTAGACTAGTTTCGGTTCGGGACCAATATTCATGAACTTTTGTTTACATTTGAGCTGGTGCGTTTGCATTCACACTGCACTGTGCAGTCGAGTCAACCTGTTGAACCAACCTATACCCCCGCTCGTCTGTGGGGGCGCTGCACCTAGAACTACTGAAAGAAACAACACAAAAACCTCTGAAGACACGTCTTCTTCTTCTTCTGTAAATAAAAATAAAAAGGAAGTGGCATTAAGTTTTAGCAGTTTTAGGAGTTTTATTTTGTCATTTTTCAAAAATGGACTTAGCATGAGCAGAAGATGAGACAGAAGACCATGGAGAATATTGTTTTTCCAAACAAGGCTGCTGACGGCTCCATATAAGATAAGAGAAATGCGTGTTTGTTTGTCCTGCGGAGCGGGGCTCGGTCTGTTTACATTCACACTGCACTCGAACCGTGCTGGAGTTCTCTTCTACCGGACAGAGACCTAGGTTTTAGCCTGGGCCAGAGTTCGCCTTTTTGTTCCGTGACAGAGTTCAATGGTGCGTTCACACCTCCCTAAACGAACCGGACTTTCTAGGAAAACGAGCTAGAGTTCGATTAAAGCGGACTAAACAGGGCTGGTGTGAATGCACCCTCAGAGGCTGCCACTGTCAGGGTTTCTGACAGGGCAGGGCAGGAGTGAACATAATGTGCAGGCAGAGACTCAGGAGTTACAAAAATAAATACTTTAATAATAATAAATAAAAAGGGCTGAGTGGCAGCATAAACTCACAAAACAGAATCAGGATGGGATCAAGGCAGGATCAGACGGGACAAGGCTATACCCAACGACGACGTGACAAAGGACAAGACTAACAGACAGACTTATATACACAGACAGGACAGAACATAATTACAAACAGCTGGGAACAGAAGGAGCAACAAATCAAGAATAATGAAACACACAAGGTGCACAGACAAGGAAGGCCCACTAGATGGTGCCATCCTTAGAGTTACCCCCCCCCCCCCCAAGGACACCCCCTGGCATCTCAAAAAGGCCCACCCCAAAAGACTTGGGTGGGAGGAGGGAGGAACTGAAAGGATGGAGGGCCCAAAGAAGACAAGAGGACAAAACAAAAACTGACAACACCTGGAAGCTAACTAAACATAAACTGAAAACACAAAAATGTCTGGGTGGTCAGGAGACCATCCCTAGAAAAACTGTCATTCCTGGGGGCGGCCAGGAGGTTGTCCATCAAGCCAGAACGAGTCAGGGGAGCAGCCGTCCATCAGGGCAGAATGGGTCAGGCGGGAGGCCGGGAGACCGTCCATTAGGCCGGAGCAGATCAGGTGGGCGGCCGGAACAGGTCGGGTGGGCGGCCGGGAAGCCATCCATTAGGCTAGAACAGGTCGGGTGGGTGGACGGGAGGCCATCCATCAGGCTGGAACAGGTCGGGCGGGTGGCCGGAAGGCCGTTCAGGCAGGATCAGGTCAGACGGGTGACCGGGAGACCATCCATCAGGCCAGGGCCGAGGCCGGTCAGGCAAGCAGTCGAGAGGTCGTCCATCAGGCTATTCAGACAGGCAGCCGGGAGGCCGTTCAGGCAGGATCGGTCAGACGGGCGGCCCGGAGACCATTCATCAGGCCAGGGCCGGTCAGGCAGGTGGTCGTCTAACAGGCCATTCAAACAGGTCAGACAGGCGGCCAGGAGGCCGTTCAGGAAGGATGGGATCAGATGGGCGTCCGGAAGACCATTCATCAAGCCAGGGCCAGCCAGTCAGGCAGGCGACTGAGAGGTCATCCGATAGGCTGTTCAGGTGAAGACAGGTCAGACAGGCGGCGGGGAGGCAGTTCGGGCAGGATCAGGTCAGACGGGTGGCCTGGAGACCATTCATCAGGCCAGGACCGGTCAGGCAGGCGGCCGAGACGTCATCCAACAGGCCGTACAAACAGGATCGTCAGATAGGTGGCTGGGAGGCCTTTCAGGCAGGAGCAGGTCAAGTGGGTAACCGGAGAGTCGTCCATCATGCTGGCGCAGACCCGGCGGGCGGCTTGCGAGTCGTCCATGGCGCCGGAGTAAACCACACGAGTAACCAAAGAGTCATCCACATTGCTGGATCAGACCAAGCGGGCGACCGGAGAGCCATCCATGATGCCGGAGCGGGCCAGGTGGGCGGACTGGATGGGACATGGAGCCTGGGTGGGTCTTGGAACCTGGACGAGGCGTGGACCTGGGAGTGAAGACCTCATCAGGTGGGCCAGGGATGAAGACCTCCGGTGGGCCAGGATCTTCTGTGGTCGGGTCAGGAGCGAAGACCTCAGGTGGACCGGGAGTGAAGACCTCAGGTGGATCAGGGACGAAGACCTCAGGTGGGCCAGGGACGAAGACCTCAGATGGGCCAGAGACAAAGACCTCAGGTGGGCCAAGGACGAAGATCTCAGGCGGGCCATGGGCAAATAATAATAATAATAATGAATTTAATTTGTAACGCACTTTTCATTAACAAAAATCTCAAAGTGCTACAGAGTGCAACTAAAATTGATAAAATCAACTAAAATCAGCGATAAAATCAACTAAAATCTGTGATAAAATCAACTAAAATCAATGATAAAATCAACTAAAATCAATGATACAATCATGTGGAGGCAGAATAGGCTTGCTTAAAAAGAAAAGTCTTTAAGCCTTTTTTAAAGTCAGTCAATGATTGTAGAGCTCTCAGATATTCAGGGAGGGAGTTCCAGAGGTGGGGGGCAGCCACACAGAATACCCGATCTCCCATTGTTCTTAATTTAGTTCGTGGAAGGTGGAGGAGATTACTGTTCTGTGATCATAGGGACCGGGTGGATGAATATGGAGCAAGAAGGTCCTTCAGATAATCTGGTGAATTTCCGTATAAACACTGATGGGTGATGAGAGCAATTTTGTACTGAATTCTGTAAGTGACAGGAAGCCAATGGAGGTTGTGGAGAATGGGTGTAAAATGTTAAAATTTACGAGCTCTCAATAAAATCCTGGCTGCACTGTTTTGAATATATTGAAGCTTCTGAAGGTTTTTGCCGGGTATTCCAGTAAACAGGGAGTTGCAGTAGTCGAGCCTGGAGGAGACAAAAGCATGGACGAGTTTCTCTGCATCAGCAAAAGTGAGAGATGGGCGCAGTTTGGAGATATTTCGAAGATGGAAGAAACAGGTTTTAAACAGATGCTTAATGTGATTTTCAAATGTAAGATGAGAGTCCATTTTTATTCCAAGATTTGTAACAGAGGTGGAGAGGGGGATGTCTTGTCCAGAAAATGAAATAGTCGTTATAGTTGAAGTTTGAACCTGGTGAGGGGTGCCAATCAGTATGGCCTCTGTTTTGGAGCAGTTTAACTGAAGAAAGTTCTGATTCATCCATGCCCTTATCTCCTCCAGGCAGGTAGAGAGGGCAGCGAGTGAATATGGAGATGACAGTGGTGAAGATGATGCTCCGGTCCTGATGTAAAGCTGTGTATCGTCGGCATAACAGTGAAAAGAAATGTTGTACTGATTAATAATTTGACCTAAAGGCAACATGTAAAGGGAAAATAGCAGGGGCCCTAAAACTGACCCTTGAGGGACACCACAGAAGACAGACAGTCTGGGACTTGGCATTGCCAAGACTAACACATTCCAGCCTATTGGAGAGGAAAGATTTAAACCAGTCCAGGGCAGTGTCACAGAGACCGACCTCCACATGAAGACGGTGGAGGAGGATACTATGGTCCACAGTGTCGAAAGCTGCAGTGAGGTCAAGGAGAACAAGAAGGGAGGGGGAACCAGTGTCAGCAGCCATGAGGACATCATTGGTGACTCTCAGTAGTGCGGTCTCAGTACTGTGAGCTGCACGGAAGCCAGACTGAAACTTCTCATATAGGGAGTGTTGTTGTAGGTGGATCTGCAGCTGAGCAGCAACTGCTTTTTCCAGCACTTTTGACAGAAATGGGAGGTGAGAAATTGGGCGGTAATTAGAAAGAATGTCTGGATCCAAATTAGATTTTTTCAGAAGAGGCCTAATGATGGCAGTTTTAAGAGGCAGTGGAACTTGACCAGATTGCAGTGACTTATTTATTATTTGTGTGATTAATGGGCTTATTGCAGAGTGATTGGATTTAATGAGAGACGAGGGGAAGGGATCCAGGGCGCAGGATGAAGGCTTCATTTTCTTGATGATGGTCTCCACTTCACTCTCAACAACCTCATCAAAGCAGCTCAGGGACCCAGAATGCAGACGGGTAGATGGCAGATGAAGATCAGGGAGGCTATGGAGCTGAGATCTAATGGAGTTAACTTTGTTTTTAAAAAATGAAAGGAACAGGTTGCATTTTTGAACAGAGTCCTCATGAGACTGTTTAATGGGATTAAGGAGAAGATTTATTGTGGAGAAGAGTTGTTTCCAGGGCAGTTGTTGATGATGTTAGAATAATATTTGGCCCGTGCTTCTTTAAGAGAAAAGGCATAGGCTTTCTGATGTTCTTTAGATGCCTGCTGATGTACAGAGAGACCAGATGATTTTACACGTCTCTCAATAGCACGGCCAGCTGCTTTCATCTTGCGCAGCTCAGCAGTGTACCAAGGGGCTGAACGGGAGAAAGACACCAGCCTTGCTTTAAAGGGAGCATGGAGGTCCAGAAGCTCCTGGAGAGATTGGTTGTAGTAATCCACAGAGTCATTTGCAGTTGAATGATTGACAGTGGTCAGGGAGTGGAGATCAGAGGACAGAACCTCAGGGGAAATGTTTTTAAAGTCACGGAACTGGATAAGTCGTTTAGGATTAGGAGCAGATGAAGTTGAAGGCACTTCCTGGGAGATGACACTGTGGTCCGAGACACCCAGGTCATATACAGATAAGTTATTGATAGGTACAGTGTCTGTAATCACTAAATCCAGAGTGTGCCCCCTGTTGTGCATAGGGGCGTCAACATACTGAGTGAGATTGAGAGAGTCCAAAAGAGACTTAAACTCTGCTGCCAGAGGGGAAGAGGAATTATCAATGTGGATATTTAAATCTCCAAGAATAATATTTTTCACAGGAGATTCGCAGAAAAAAGTGAGGAGGTCATGCATCTCTGAGTTAAATGAAACATGTGGTTTGGGAGGCCGATAAATCAATATAACATTCATCAGGAGGGGGGCTTTGAGGTTGAAGGCCAAACATTCAAAAGACAAAAAGTCCCGAGAAGCTAAATGTGATCATTTTAAATTACTGCGGTAAATTACAGCCAGACCACCACCACGGCCAGTGCAGCGGGCTTTCTGCAGATAACTGTATCCAGAGGGACAGGCTTCATTCAGAGAGCTGTACACATCTGGTTGATGCCATGTTTCAGTAAGGCACACGAGGTCCAAATTTTTCTCCAGAATATGATCATGAATAAGACATGATTTATTGGATAGTGATTGAGCATTGAAAAGTTCTTTTTTAATATTGGTTGGAGTAGAAGCCTTTAGAAGAGGTTTAAGCAGCTTGAAGTCCACTCCACATTTTCCTTGCCACTTCGTGCGCTGTGTTCTTTCAGCAATATCAGGGACTACAGCGACAGCGTTCTAATTGATATGCGGCAGGACCGGTAGACCAGATGGAAGGGATGGAGTCAGACCCAGCTTACCGAGAGTAAACAGTTCTCTTCCGAGAGCCTCTATGGACATAACGAGGTCTACGCAGAAGGCCCAGTTGTTTAATGGTAGAAACAGAAGGTGGAATGGAGCAGTTGTTGAGTCCAATCAGCTGGGAGGCGGAGTAGGTCAACAGCGACGAGCCAGCCAAGCCGGGGGAAGCTAGCACAGAGCTAGCCGCTAACAGCAGACCCACAGCTCCGAAAAGGATATCCAAAAGGCAGTGCGATGTAATCCACAGCATAGCACAGGAAAAAATCCAGCAAAAGATGACAAACTGGAGACAATCCAGATGACACAGGAGGTTGACAGAAGCAGCAAGGTAAGCGCAATAGTTGCTAGTTCTTCAAGCAAAGTCCGAGCCGCCGTGCTGGAGTTGTATGTTGACAGCAAAGACCTCAGGTGGATCATGGGCGAAGAACTCATGCGGGTCATGGGCGAAGACCTCTGGTGGACCAGGATCTTCTGTGGCCGACTCTAGATCTTCTGCGGTCGGGACGAGAGTGAAGACATCAGGCGAGCTGGAAGTGAAGACCTCAGGCTGAGGCGAGGACCCCACAGCAGGCTCAGGACCCCCAGGCTGAGGCGTGGACCCAGGAGTGAGAACCTCAGCAGGTGGGACAGGAATGAGGACTTCAGCGGACGGACCAGGGGCAATGATCTTGATGGGTGGACCAGGAGCGAGGACCTCAGTAGATGGACCAGGAGCGAGGACCTCAGTAGACAGACCAGAAGCAAGGGGCTCAGCAGACGGTCGGCAGCGAGGAGCTCAGCAGACGAGTCAGTGGCGGCGGGATCTTCTGTAGCCAGATGTAGGGACACATCAAGGTTTTTCTACCGTCAACTTTTATTCTTTTTACACTTTGAAAGTAAGACTGACTCTCATTCCCAAAGCTGGACAGTAAAAAAAAAAAAAACGTTAAAAAAAAAAAAGAACAACAAAAATATGTTATTGTAATTAATTGCACATTAATTGATCCCATTATTATGATTTTAGCAAAGCTGAAAGACCCTATGTATGAGAACCTTTCCATCTGACCTTTGAAATATAACATCTGAAGTGTTATGTGTATCTCTTCCTAAAAGGGAGGATTCGTCCTGCAGTCTTAGAGTGTGGGAAATAACCCATATTGTTCCTCAAGGACTCTTTTGCCATCCCATGGTAAAAATTATTTTTCTGAACAATTTAAATTTCTGAGTTCTCCTGAACACAATTGAATATTTTGCTGTAAAACTGCTATGAAATAACTTGTTTACTTCCTTTCTCAGTTCAGTACTCAGTTTAGTCATGCATAAGAGAAAGTAGATGTAAAAACTGGTAATCAGAGGTTTCAACTGTTGTTTGTACAAGTTCTAATGAAAATGTTTATGGATGAGTAAAAAATACTGCTTAGAAGTTTTGATTATCCTGCTGTTATATTGAGTATTTACTAAAGCAGAGTAAATTAGACATTTATTTTTAATAATGTTATTAAAGTTCAAATGAAACAGTAACCTGAAACAAAGGTCCACCCTTTCTATTTTGATTGGGTCGACCATCAATACTGTAACGCCCTCTAAGTCAGAGAAAGTTATTCTGATGTTTAGTTTAGAGCAGTCTTGGGGGAAGCTTTTGAAGAAGAAAGGTCAAGCAATCGGAAATTTATGCCAGAAGATAAGAAGTTCATGCAGAAAAGAGACAAGTGTTCCAGAGATTTGTCTCGTGTTTCAATGAAGCATCAAAAGGTTCCTTGTCACCAGAAGGAGAAAACGCAGCCCTCTTGGAGCACATCAACTGACCCCATCGGGAGCCAGATAACTATCTACTCCAGATTTCAGCTGATGTCCAGTGTCGAGGGATATCCCACCTTCGGCACTTAACTCATCTCAAGCGAGTCCTTGGTAACCCTCGGGCGGTTGAACTAGAACTTCACCTGCTCCTTCTCTGCTGGTGTCTGATGCCCAAGATAAGAAGTTGTCCAGTCTAAACAAAATTCATCATTATTAATTAGAATTAAGTTTTCCAAAATTGACAAATCACATCTAGCCAAAACACTTCATTTAGTTAACTTTGTAGATGATAATTTATTCTTCTTTTGAACCTCATAATTCACCATATTAAAGTTTAGAAGATAATTCCATAACACCTTCTTGTGTTGTCAAATTAAAGCCATTATTCATTCTTCAGCTGTACTCATCATTTTGATCACTTATATTTACCAAAATCGATAATAAACTTAAAAAAATTGTACTTTGACTCAAAGCGTTTTTATTATATATGACATTTGAATTTAATACAAAAAGAACTCACTAGAGCACTAAAACTTGAGTCTGATTTAATAATTTTCTTGTTTAAGAATCGGAAAGCAAGTGGTGCCCCATTCAGAAAAAAATTAATAATAAAAATTCAATGATCTGAGGAACTTTCCTCTACATAAATTGGTTTTCCCATGCGAGACCGTATTCTAAATTAAATTGTCATATAATTACAAACCGGAGTCCAAAAAAGTTGGGACACTAAACAAATTATGAATAAAAACTGAATGCAATGATGTGGAGGTGCCAACATCTAATATTTTATTTGGACTAGAACACAAATCACAGATCAAAAGTTTAAACTGAGAATGTATAATTTTAAGGGAAAAATCTGTTGTTTCCAAATTTCATGGCGTCAACAAAGCCCAAAAAAGTTGGGGCAAGTCCATTTTTTACCACTGTGTGGCATTCCCCCTTCTTCTGTTGATATTTTCTGGGTTATTAATATAAAAGTTTGATATGTTTACACAAATTACAGTTTACTTTAAAATGATAATTAAAGTGTTTGCCTGCAGTTTTAGCTCTGAGTCTCAGAAAGGATCAGTACATTGTAAACATTGATACCAGTTTATTTTGTTCATCAATTTTATCATCACTCTTATTAGTCCTGATGCATGCTCAATAATCCAGGTAGAAAAATCTAAAAAAGTTAAATCTGGTCCTCTGGACATTCAAAAAAACAAAAC
>NC_056505.1:49838136-49852609 GCF_014905685.2 Nematolebias whitei | reverse complement strand
CCTTAAATAGTAGCAGGAGCTCGTCAGATGGATGGCTGCCAGCTGGTAGTAATCAGCAGCCAATTGGAGGAGGAGCTGCAGGTAGTGGAACTCTCACAGGTGTTACCCGCAGCCGTTTCCTAGGACAGTTTTAGTCTAAGGCTGTGCTGAAATGATTCACCCAGACTGTTAACTACCTACGATCCTTGCACCACACCCAAAGTTTCACCTCATGCCTCGCCCGACCTAGCAGCAGGAGTGGGGACTTTTAGCAGACGAGGAAGTGCAAGTTAACGGTAGCTCATCTCCTGATGTAGCGTTACAATTGTTAACCGATCTGGCTTTGTTTAGAGTCTAGGCGCTAGACTCTTGGATGTTGTTTTATAATCAAAAGCTAATAAACCGTTTAAAACTTCCCGTGCTTCTGTTGTTTCTCTGAACCAAGTTTTCCACT
Source organism: Nematolebias whitei (assembly GCF_014905685.2). Lineage (NCBI taxonomy): Eukaryota > Metazoa > Chordata > Actinopteri > Cyprinodontiformes > Rivulidae > Nematolebias > Nematolebias whitei. The sequence goes on along the minus strand of NC_056505.1, from coordinate 49,852,176 downwards.
TCCAAGAACAAAGAGGGTGATGAAATAAGAATCCAGAATTTTACGTTTTGCTTAACTTTAATCAATAATCTTTGCAGGGGAACAACAGTATGCACAGTAATGATTACATTTGATTACAAAAGAGGTTACATGATGAATAATATTCACTCCTTAGACCCTTTCCAGTTGTTGACCTTTCCTGGGCAAGGCAGATTTCTGTCCCTGTGGAGGGCTTGAGGATGGCTCGTGGACTCCACTCTGCTCAGCCTCAGAGGCCTTTCGTATGGCCGGCCACGCCCTGACTCACTCAGGAACACAAGTATCCACACAGTTTACCTACTTTCTCTACCTGACGCAACACATTATTTTTCACTGTAATGAAGACCTTTCTGCAACTCTGAACAACCAGATTTATAATATAATTGATCTTTCTGCTTGCCAATTCATGTACTACCGCTTTAATTTGGAATAAGGTTTTATTAAGGATCAAGTTTGTGAAACGTCTTCTTACCATTTTACTGACTTAGCAAGAAGCAGATTTCTACATCCCCTCCCAGATACGGGCCGTTTCTGGTCTTTTCAGCTAGTCTTAATGTGAAGAAACGGATTCAGGAATAATCCGGGCTGAAGGTAGATAAATAGCTCCAAACAAAGCATATTCCAATGGATTTCACCCTTATTCTTCTTCAGCTGAGACCATCCAAATCTTGTCCTATTAATCCACAATCATCCCATGGTCCAAACAGGTCCTGTTTGTTACATCCACACACGAGTAGTGGTCCCCAACAGCTGAGGTTTCACAGAAACATCTTTTTATATAGCCTGAGGATTTTGACTGACACCTCCAAAATGATCATGCCATCGGGCAAACCCAACCTTTTCTGGGCTGGGCCTAGACCCGACTCTTAGGCTCATCTATGAGGCTCTGCCAGTCGTTCCTCATGCATATTAAAATCTGGGTGTACTTGTTCAATTGTGCTTAGTCATGCTGAGTCGCATTTCTCTGGTGCTTCATAATTGTTTAAAAGGTCTTGTCATTGTGAAATACTTCTGCTTGTATAACTTTTTCCACTCACGACATCCTTCTAGAACATTCGTGAGACCACGGGGTTCATTCCTTAAATTTTCAACATCATAAACAAACTTAAACAGAATCCCTTCTAAAATCATAATGTTTACATTTTAAAATCACAAAGTTTATAGTATCACTTGATTATCTACTTATTTTGATTATTATAAACACATCTTTATCATTCATCTGAAAACTGGCAATTTTTACTAAAAAGAAAAGACATCTTTTTGCTCCTCTGTTCTCCCTCTGCCCGTGTGTGTCCAAGCATGACTGCGTGTGTGTGTTTGTGTAGTTGTGTAGGTGTGTGTCATATAAATGTGTGTTTATGTGGTGTGCAAGAATGTTAGTGTATATGTGTTCTTCCACATGGTTTTCATTATCTCGGACTCCGAGTCCTTGAACCGGGACATGCCAAGACATGTCTCTCTTAGGAACAGGCTGAACTCCACACAGCGGCCTCCTTGACACCCCCTCCATGGAGTCAGACTGTTCCCTTGACCCACATTAAGCTCCAAGCCAGTCTTTATCTTCATCAGCTGTATCCACACTCAAGACATCTTCCTCATAATCCAAATCGACCAGATCCTCGTGATACGGTGCTGGGTCTTCAGTATCGCTGTGCACAAGGCTTCAGGCCTCCTCGTCAGCAACATCCCAATAATCCACTATCGTCAGTTCACCAGAGTCGACCTCCTGTGAGTTGCCCAGTTGAGATGCCGGATCACCGGGGTGACGTGCGTCCTCAGACGAAAGTGGGGCTGTGCTAGTGACAGGCTGAGAGGATGTTGCCTCCACACTCATGGGAGACTCCACAGGAGTGACGGGCTCATAGATGGGTCACCCTTCATTTGAATAGACCCATGCATACACCTCTGGCACTCGCTGTGGTCGTTCTTGCGTCGATTCTCGAGGGGCAGTTACTGGCCCATGAGGATGAGTTGGGTCTAGATATGTTCCATCTGGGGTTATCAGGCTTGGTGGGTTGGATTCTTCAGGGCTGGTAGAATCATACGGAGCAGCACTCGTGGAGTTGATCAGACTAGGTCGACCTACTTCAGTGCTCACAAAATGATCGAGGTAGGTTTCCAATTGGTACAGTTCTGGGCACTCTAGGGAGAGAAGGGGTGGTCCAGGAGATGCTGCCCTTACATCCATGGGCTCGTTCTCAGGTTGAGCCCCTGTAGACGGTGGGTTAGATGAAGTGCCAGTTGGCCTCTGATGCTGGGTCATTATCATCAGGGTTGGTGCCAGAGGGATAGTAGATGGGTTTGCATTCTGATCTTGAAATGCTGTTATCGCAGGCGTTGGACCCAGTGGTGGTGTGGCTCCCAGGTCTGCCTCTAAGGCGGCCAGCGATTTCAGGGGCAAAGGTTCTGATGATCCCTGCATAACCCCGAAGGATGGGCCATGGACCAGGGTAATCCCGTGTACAGATGGATTGCCACCAACCTCGTTACATTGTGGAGGTTTTCCCACAACCTGGCTACCAGCGGGTAGTATGAGGCTCATGGTGGGATAGCTCCCCTTGGCCGATAGGGCGCCGAGTTCAGAGCCGAGGTCCAGATGACTTTGCAGGTCCGTTCTGTTTCCATGCACCCTGCAGCCGATACCTGCGGTAGGCTATGTGGCTCATCCGAGACAAGGATCCCATTCACCGCAGTTCTGGCCACCAAGCCAGAATGACAGCACTGACACCACCAGGATGAACCAACATCCCAGAGATACTTAGTCTCTGTCAAACCTTTATGACAGAAACAGCAGGTTACTTCATGTTCCTGTAATGACAAAAGGGGTTAAACAAGATCTAACACTACAATATAGCTATTACAATATATATATTTTTTATTTTTATTTTTTATTTATTATTATTATTATTTATTTATTTATTTTTATTATTCCCCGGGTTCCATCATTTTTCAAAGGCCCTCAACTGTTACTGGGCCTATACAGGCCGTCAGCCGACATCAAGGACCTCATCGAACAATGTGGCCCGGAGCTAAACAAATTATTAGATTAATGATTAATAATACCATTAGCAGAGGAGGGAATTTAAGCATTGTTGGTTATAATGATTAAGTTTTGTGTCTTTGGTGGATCGGGGATTCAATCTATGGAGATTCCGTGGCCTCCGATTCCCTCCTGTGTAGCAGGAACAAGTTCAGGTCTGGTTTTAAAGATGGCTGCATAAGTCATCATCCAAACCACAGTCGGCATTGTAGTATAGAGACCAGTACAATATAGCACACAGCAGACTCCCCAGGCCAGACCCCATCCGATTAGGATTGCTATTTTCATGGTCCAACTGTCTGTTTTGGGGTCACAAAGATAGGATTTGATGCAGCAGGTGTGCTACCACAGTGATGGCCATGGCACCTTCCATCACTGTCCGTCACGATCCTTCCAGCTGTGTTCCTACAGTTTGTGATGGGTATAGGCAAAGGGGTGAGTATGGCCACACACTCAAGGGTCACCACTATGGAGTCTACTACCAGCCAGAATGAGATTACTACTATTTGTCGGAATGAGAGCTTGACCCTTCCCAGTAAGAAGGTGACAAATAAGTGTGGCATAATTTCAGCTCTTTTCAGTATTACATGGGTCACGATAGTCTTGGCATAGGCCTGGAAGGCCACGGGAAATCGCATTATACGCCCTCTACCCCATTCACCCGTGTGGCAGTAGCACATCCATGCAATCATTATTAAAAAATATTCTACCGTGCTACCCTTGAAGTAGGATGGACACCGTGGCCAGGAGGTCTGAGTGGGTACCGTGGTACTATCTGATTCTTCATAGAAGGTACTCACGTCTGTTGGAGTGCTAGTTGTCTGGCAGTCCATGATGATTTGGAGTTTGAGGATTCCTTGAGTTATGTTCTCTGCTGCTCCGGGGCGGATGTGAGCCTGTTTCCTTGATTTCTCAGTTTTAAGCCAAGCCAGCGCCCGTTTCTGGTGGGAGGGGCTTGTAGTTCATCCCACATGGGCGGCACATGGCCTTGAGGCCTTCTTGTAGGATCACACATCCTAATAAGGCAACAGCTATCACACCAACTAAGCTTGCCAAATAAGGCCAGATCTGAAGGAAAAGATCAACTATCCATCCTTTAACGGTTCTTCCGCCTTCCTTGATCACTTCTCCTACTTGATGTACTACTTCAGTGACTTTACGGCCTACTATGTAACTAACAGTTTCATACCAGGCAGTTATGTTCTTCCTCTCCCTTGCCACATTTTTTCCAACTTTCTTCTGGATATTGACATGTGAGATTAGAGTAGATTTTGTTTGGGCCCACCCAATCGTAGCCATACAACTCATCGCCAAAGCACAGGCGTCGTCTTAGTGCATGTCCTTCGGCTAGAGCAATCATAGAGTCGGAGACGAAGGGGACAATCACTCCCTGAATACTCTTTCTAGTTTTTAGCTGATGTCCTAATATGACGTTAGTGCAACTTGTACCGTCGGGTACGGATCTTCTCCATTTTCAGTCACTATACTTTTTCACACTACCTCAGCTGCATGAGTTGTGAATTCTTCTTTATAATGATTTCGACAGTAAGTTTCCCATCCGGGTAACTTGTAACAAGGCCTGCGTTTCCCATTACACCTCATATTCCATGGTCTTCGGCTGACATACCTGTCGGCCGATATAAAACATTTGACCATATGTCCTGCTCTTTGGAGTAAACTGTAGCTAAGAATTGATACTTAATCCAGTAGTTAGAGGAATGTTTTAAGCAAGGGACTACCCATTCTCTTATTTCTTCCTTCTGAAATCCCCACCAAGTGCGTGAGTCATCTCTATGGTGATACTCATGCCAGGCCTGGAGCAATATTTTGATCGTTTTTTCTTTCTTTAGTTCTGTACAGTCGAAGCACCAGGTGGACATGACTGCTACCTCTGTTTCCCACAGTCTGCATCTAGGTGACGCCCCGCTACTCTCCCACACTGAGTTATTAAGGCTAAGGAAAATTTGTTCGGCTACACATTCGTCAATTTTATTAAAATTGCCTTTCGGTGCACTAAGTAGCTCGTTTGGTTTGGGCAGCCTCTGCACATACATGTTTGAGTAATATGGTCCCATCAGGCCTGCGTAAGTCCTGGTATACCCCTCCACAAAGTCACCTTCGAAGTGGGGCAAACCAGGGACCACCCATACCCATGGTAATGTCATGTTCAGCCAATCTTCATGCCAGGCGTTAACAGGCTGAAATATAGACAACCGAGATTTCACAGTATTCCGTTTGGTGAGGCTCTCCGTAGTTAGGGCCCCACTTGACCTTAACCTGCCATCCCAACACTTGCAGGTAAACAACATTAAAGATCCACGGCGTCCCCATCGGGCTAGGGTTGTATGATAATCCCCACTGGTTGCTTATTAACATGAAGCCAATAATCTTTGGAGCCACCCTGGTGAGGTCTGGTTTACGGAAGGTTCTTACACTCGAGCTATAATACTTTTTTGTTTTATTTGTAAAAATTGAATAATATTTTCTGTGTCGGTCTAATTTTACCAGCTGTCTTCTGACAATCAGGGCTGGCTCGTATGGCCCAGTTCTGGATTTTTGAAATAACATATTCCATACATACTCCCGGGCCTGTTTCTTAGATCTTGGGAGGAAGTCCATTTCGCACGACCAACAGTCCGGGACAGTTCTTAGTGTAGTCATGTCCCATGACCAACATTCCTCAATGATTTCAGGTAATTTTATGTTATCTCTTCCTCCCCAGATGGGGCTAGGGCATCTTACAATACCTATTAGCAATCGTCTTTCTAACCTTTTTCTGCAATGAGATCCATTGTTGAGTCTAGCGCCCCTTCGGTCGGTTCTTACTCGTTCATTTTCTTGTCCGTGAGTTTCCATCTCCTCTGGAATGTCTTGCTGGCCCAGGCTTTCAGTACACTTCGTCTTTTGTCTATTTTACTTGGTTGAGGCTTTTCAGCGTCGTTCTTACTGTCTTCGATCGGTTGGATTGTGGCCCCAACGAAGTACACTCCCCTGTATGGTGCAATGATCATCTGCACGGAAACTCTAACCCTCTGGGTGGAGTCTGGCCTTATGGGAGTGTCTACCCGTTGTGCAGCCGTTCCGGGAATCTGCAGCACTCCTTTCCTCTCCCAGGCTTCCGGGGTCACTAGATACTCAGCTGTTTTTTGCTTGGGTCTAGCCCCGTGTATAACCCATGCATCCAGGCTGGTGGTGTGGTAGTATAGATTTGTGTGCCTGGTCCCTGCCTTTTGAGGAACCTCTGGCAGGTCGATTAATGGGAGATCTTGGTTTAGGATTACTTCTGCTACCAGTTGAGCCCACGTTGTTAGCTCCCAGGGGCCCTTCCAGCCGCCTTTTTGAGCTTCTTTGTTCACTTCATCAGGTAGCTGGTTTACTTCATCTCCATCTGTCCCCGGCGGGTCACTGAACACCCTGAAGACCAGTGGAAACTGATTAGTGCTGAGAGGTGCGTTTCTCGACTTTCCCATTGAGGTATTATAGGGCCAGGCTTGCTGCACTGATTGTTCGAGCAAATCCTGAGGGTTCCAACATTTTCCTTTCTTTTTACCCTTTTCCCCCTCATTGGGTTTAACTATCCCTGGATATAAAGGTGGGGCCAAGGGTGTAGCGTTCGGCCCTTGGTCATAATGCTGCATCCTTGGGGTTTCTTTTGGGGCCTCGGATTTTCTTTCGTCTAACTGGGCTTTAAAGGATTTGAGGGGGTCATAGTATCTCCTTACTTGCCAACCCACTGCCCTTTCTGAGTGTAACAGCTGACCGTTTTGCATTTCTTCTTGGCAGCCCCCGCAGTATTTCATGACGGTTCCGTTCCACTCACAAGTACAGTCTCTTGGGCCTTTGCCACTCAAATCCCATTGTGTTATTATAATCATCCGAGGCAGGACAGAGACTCTGTACTTCCCACAAATAAATGCATCCATTACTTTTACAGGTTTTACTTGGAAATCTCGGACATGTTGCTTATTTGCTTTAGGTTTGAGGGGTTTCTTTTTCCCCGGTCCTTCCCAGAGAAGGGGTAAACCGCTTGGGTCCAGGCAGATCACACAGTTGTTTTCCAGCTTGTTCCATCTGAGAGCTTCATCTTCTGTTGACAGATATCCTTTTTTAGCATATTCCAATGTTTTCAGAGCCCTACCTGCCCAAAGCTCTGAAGTTGTTCTTCGTAGGATAACTCCCCCGCATATAGTGGCCATTCTAATAAAGGGGATCGTGGTGCTTGGTTCTTTGGCCATACTCCGATTTCTGGTTTCAACTCAGCTAGGAATTGGCTTCAGTTGTTCTATTCCTTGGATCACTTTCTTTACTAACTTGACTGTGTTTTTGTCTAACAGTCTCTTTACTCTGTCTGTAGTGTTGTATTTGGGCCTTACTGCCACTGCTGACGTGTGATCCTGTGCTCTGACCCACACCTTCTGCCCCACCTTGAATGAGGTTTCAGGGTCTGGCTCTCCCTCCTTATCGTCGGAGCCCCGCCCAGTTTCCTGCGTGGTGAACTGTCGTTGGTTAAGCTCCTCTGAGGGGGAGGGTCTATCAGCTCGACGCCTGTCATTCAGGGCCTGTCCTATTTTCACAGTTTTAGTACTCCATTCTTTGGTATTAACATTTTTAGCTATCCAATTTTTGACTAGACCTATGGCTCTTTCGGCCACTCCGTTGGCTTGAGGTGTGTAGGGAGGTGAATACACACGCATTACCCCAAAAGTCTGGCACCAGTGATCCACTTGTGCGTTGCGAAAATGCGTTCCATTATCAGTTCTCAGTTCCTTTGGAATGCCTAACGACCCATTAGACTTGCTCTAACATGCTAACAACACTGTTGCCATTAGCTTTTCTTGTTGTTTTTACTACCACATACCCTGATATTGAGTCTACTAGCACTAGAAGGTATTTCTCTCCCTTCTTGCCTGTGACTCCCATAGGCCCAGCTACATCCATGCATACTGAGCCCCAGGGTATGGTGCTTTTGATAGTTTGTCCATCTACTCGGTGCCCTCGCCTTCCTGCGTTGTATTGACCACATACTTCGTAGTCCTGCAGCACCTTGCAGATTTGTTTTAAAGAGACCCAGAGCTCCTGACTCTCCAACTCCTTATGTGTAGGTTCCACGTCCGCATGACCTAGGCCTTCATGCATGCCCCGCACAACCTCTAACACGTACTCTTCTGGGACCCTCCGAACTTCAGAGGTTCTGTCCCACTTCTCGATCCCGACAAAAACTATTTTTCTCTGCTGGACATAACGATCGACTTCTTTGTTACCCTACCAGTATTTTCCTTCTCTAGTGTGGGACTTTTGGTCCTCCACCTCTAACTGCAGATTTAGCCTGAGTTCAGCTATTTTCTTCCACAAGTCCTGGTGAGCCACCACATTAACCTTGGCACTTTCAAATCCATTTTCTTCCCATACGGATAAGTCCTCATTTAAAGCATGTGCACAGTAATGACTGTCAGTCACTACCTTTGCTCTTTTCACTTTTTTGTTTGTCAGTTCTAGCAGTCCTTCGAGTACTGCCGTAACTTCTCCTGTTTGCGCACTTCCTGGCACTCTCCTCCTTCTATGGCAGTACTCGTTCCCCTGATATTTGAGGATAAATCCCCAATGTGCCACCTGATCAGATCCCTTCTTGGATCCATCCGTGTAGAGAGTCCAGTCATGCATTTTTTGTTTTTCAGGTGTCTCTTTCGTCATTTTTCTGCTTGCCGGCTGTGCCGGTCCTATCTCTAGATCCGGGTCTAACAAAAGGTCTTCCCATCTACCCCATCTTGTGTTAGTAGCTTTGGTACTCTCAATTGTTCCCTTTCTGAGATATTTGTGCACTTGGCTCTGTGTTATTACTTTAATAGGCTGTCCTTGAGCCAGATCTTTCAGCGTTCCCCAGTATCTAGCAAGTACTACTAACTCTTTTTCTTCCTGAGGAAACTTTTTCTCAACCGATGTTAACGTGTAACTCCAGAGAGTAACTAAACCTCCATTTTCATTTTTAACTGTTATCATGGCATCGTCTCCCTCACTGCTAACTTCAGCTACGAGTTTTGTCATAAGGCTTCTTGGTTCTAAGCGTATCGCTTCCTGTATCTTGGTTCTGAGTTCTTCCAAGTCATTTTGGTTTTCAGCTGTCCAAATCCAAGCTTTTTTGCTTTTCTGTTCGTTTTCTCCTTCTCTTTTCTTCAGGCAAGCATCCAAGGGTTTGGCATATTTTTGATAGTTAGGGACATGATCTCTCACATAGTTGCACAGGCCTAAGATTTTTTGCAGTTCGTTTTCGGACTCAGGGGGCTGAATCTGTTCGAGTTTCTTTCTGTAGCCTTCTGAGAGTCCCAGATCGGCTCTTACTTGAAACCCTAGATAGTTTACTCGAAACTGTCCAAACTGACATTTCTTCAGATTCAATTTCAGCCCTGCTTCTGTGACTCGCTGTACCACCTTTGCTAGTCTTTCTAGACGTTCTTCTTCTGTGTCATCTGCGATAAACACATCATCGATGTAAACTGTGGCACCTAAGTCTTTAAGCACATCCTTCACGGCTGATTGAAACACATTTGGAGAGTTTTTGTATCCCTGTGGTAATCGCTGCCAGACGTAGCTTCTCCCTTGATGGGTAAAAGATGTTTTCCCTTGTGATTGTTTAGCTAGTCTGGGTGAGAAGAATCCGTTTGCTAAGTCAATGCAGGATTTATACTTTTTCACCTGCAGGGTTTTCAAAGTACCTTGTGGATTGATTAGGCTAGCTCAGTTGGCTACCGTTCGTCTGTTAAGTGCCTTGAAATTGATTACAGGTCTCCATCCTCCTCCAGCAGACTCAGGTTTCTTTACTGCCTGGATGGGGCTGTTAGTAATAGGATTAGCTTCTTCTCTAATGACCCCCAAAGCACTCAATTCCCTTACAATCTTGTTCATTTCTTCAACCGCCCCGGGATTTAGGGGATACTGTCGCACAGGTGGATGCACTCCTCCTTCAATCAAGTGTACAAATCTTTGACCCAAATCCTCGCAGTCATTTTTAAACTTGGCGCTGAGGCCGACTCGATGATTTGTTTTAACTTCTCTTTCCCAGCCGGGGAGAAGTCGCTCTCATTTAATTTTTGCTCTGTTACTTCGGGGATATTTACAGGTTTATACCACTCTCCAGTTTCAATTTTTCCATGAGTTGGCCCCATTTTTACTAACCTGGATTTGAGCTTATCCAGTCGTCTATTCAGGGCTCTTCTGTCCCTTTATGGCTTTCCTAATTCTTTTAAGTCAGTTACTGTCATAAGGTTGTAGGGACTTTTTATCCATATAAATCCTTGCCATAACCCAAACAGCATTTTCTCCACGGTTCCATTAGCCAGTTGAACCGTGAGGTGCCCTATTGTTTTTAGGTTTCTGCGGGTCATTGACACCTCTGCCCCAGAGTCTATCAGGTAAGGTTCTCCACCTAGTTTAGTGTAGATTTCATCCCCATCCCAATAGGCATTCTCTAGGGTGACCCACGACCTTTCAGCCATCATTTAGCTGGCCCTCCATTCTCTTTTGTGCGGGATTCTTGGAGGGCCTTCTTTTCTTCTGGGGTAAGCTTTGCATATTCCTCTGGACATGTATATTTACCCCACCTCCAGGGTGTAGTGAACTAGGCCTCTGACAACAATCTGTCTCTGAAGACCTTCAGGGGACAGGAACTGCTATTTCATTGATTTAAATCCAGAAATACAAATGATCTCATCAAGAGACTATTTAATTGTATCCTGAATTAATTAATTGCAAGAACACTCTTCTTTTTACATTATCATTACTATTTTAGAATATCTTGATAATCAAAGTGTGTTTAGTTCATACCATTTCTAAATGTTGAAGTGAACCACTCATTTTAAATCAACTGTGAAACAGTATTTATGATTTTTAAACCTCATTAGACTTAGAAATCATTTTAAATGTCTATTTACAAAGTAATTGTGCATTTTGATCTTCTGTCTAAATGAGGAGTAGTGATGTCAGTCAAAAGGCAGAGACAGTCAGAAAGCAAGTTATTAGAATGAAGTGTCTTGTTTTTAAACCTAGCAGACAGTAAATAAGAAGCTAGCACCTGCAAAGTTTCTCACTTCTTCAAAACATTTCTCTGTGGTATTACCTGTTCCTAAACATTCCTGCACCCCCTCTTGACTTTTAATAACCCACTGACATCACTGAAACACCCCCCTGCTGGTTGTTTCAACCAATCAGGAAGTACAAAGTGACCAGAAGTGAGGACTCTTTAAAAAGTCAACACTTCCTAGAACAATTCAGTCTTCTGAGTCTTCCTAGAGTCTTTCACCAGAGTCTTCCACTTCTGAGTGGAACTTCGGACTCAGTCTGCTTCAGTCTTCCTAGAGTCTTACTCAGTTTTCCTGAGTCTTTATTTGTACTATGGAGTCTTACTGAGAGTTCCTAAGGAACTTTCAGATTTAATCAATAGCTGATGGATTTGACCGTGAGACGAGGGTCCGTCCATCCCAGCTGGAGTCACAGCGCCTCGCTGTGAACTCACCCGGGCGTAACGCCCTACAACTTCGAAGGAAGCTTGTTCTGTTGAACAGAGTAAAAACCACACGACTTCTGACGATGACCAGCTACCCTGACCGGAGACGCTGTAAAGGTAGTGTGCATAGGGACATCTAGACCGGAGCTGATCCATCCTCTGCAAAGGTAAAGAGACGTCACGAGTTGCTACGCACTAAGTGGACCGGGGGTTTGAGCTGGTGTTGAAAGAAGCGTGCTAATTCTGGTCAACAATCATACATCTTCCTTCATCCATCTTACTTTTAAACTTCTCCATTCCTTCCTTTAAACTTTTCTATTTTGCCAGTAATCTAGATGCCTCAATCAGTAATGTTCTGTTGTCTTGTTAGTAAAGTGTGCCAAGTTTTTATTAATCAGAAACAGATCAGCAAATCAATGTGTACATGTCTTGATGTTAAATTTTGATTCTGTTAAATAAATGACCGCATTTATTCTGATGGGTCAAAGATAAAATGGCGTCTCATGTCACTGATTAAACAATCCTCACTGTTATCTCGGTCACATGGCATTAATTTAACTCAAAAAAGAAAGAATCCGTTGTATTTAAATAATTAACATTCTTTGTGCTTGAACTAGCTTTAAGAATAATTAATTAGTAGTGAAGCTACAGCAAAGCTGTCCCCCACATTCACTACTGGGTGTTTGGTTTGAAACCGGGGCCTGAAATTTTCTTGGTTGTTGGTTTCTATATTGTACTTCTGGCTGCCTCAGGGTTCGCTCTCTGTACTGTTGTTACTGGAGGGCCCTTTTGGTTGCCTTCAGTTGTTTTGGGCTCTGTTTTACCTCGTTTTTCTTTCACTCTTCACAAAACAGCTGTTCTAGATCGTAATACTTCACTGCTTGATCTATTTGGGCGACAGTGGTCTCATGTTGGGGCATTTTAGCAAAAGTGAGTTCCCCCCCTTCTCCCTTTTGTTACGATTCTCAGAGCTTGAACATATCTTTTAGGGGAAATTACTTGTTTAAGTTGATACCAGACTGGGGTGAGGTGTTGCCCTTGATCCATGCGTACTCTTGCCCGTTGAATCTGAGAGTCCTCATCGTCCATATCTTCTAGGACCAATTTCTCATATTGGCTTTGAGCCGACTCCCCTTTACTTACTGGGTTTGTAGTGACATTACCCAGCCACAGCTTTTTTGCTGCATCATACTCAGTAGAGCTAATGACCATGGGCCACACATCTTTGATGTATTCCTCAGTGGTCTCTTGGGGTCTTTTTTCTCTCACTAAAGTTTTCAGCTTTTTGTGCTCCCGATAACTGTCAGTGTCTGAGCTCGAGGCTCGGCTTTGTTCAGCTTGCTTTGGTTCAGGGGTTGATTGAGGCACATAGTATGATGGATTTCTTTCGGCCGGGCATGCGTCATCCTCTTCATCGGCCGATATTTCATCTCACAATTCCTTTTCTGTTTCTTGGGCGTATTTGTAGGCAGTCTTTTTCATCCATCTTAGCATCACCCATCCATCCATCCATCCATTTTCTTCCGCTTATCCGGGGTTGGGTGGCGGGGGTAGCAGCCTAAGTAGGGAGGCCCAGACTTCCCTCTCCCCAGCCACTTGGGCCAGCTCTTCCGGGGGAATCCAAAGGCGTTCCCAGGCCATCCGAGAAACATAGTCCCTCCAGCATGTCCTGGGTCTTCCTCTGGGCCTCCTTCTGGTGGGACGTGTCCGGAACACCTCACCAGGGAGGCGTACAGAAGGCATCCTAAACAGATGCCCAAGCCACCTCAACTGGCTCCTCTCGACGTGGAGAAGCAGCGGATCTACTCCGAGTCCCTCCCGGATGATCGAGCTTCTCACCCTGTCTCTAAGGGAGAGCCCAGACACCCTGCGGAGAAAACTCATTTCGGCCACTTGTATCCGAGATCTCATTCTTTCGATCACAACCCAAAGCTCGTGACCATAGATGAGGGTGGGAACGTAGATCGATCGGTAAATTGAGAGCTTCGCCTTTTGACTCAGCTCTCTCTTCACCACGACAGACCTGTACAGCGCCAGCTTCACTGCAGACGCTGTACCTATCCGCCTATCGATCTCGCGCTCCATTTTTCCCTCATTCGTGAACAAGACCCCAAGATACTTGAAATCCTCCACTTGGGGAAGGACCTCCTCCCTGACCCGGAGAGGGCGCTCTACCCTTTTCTGGCTCAAGACCATGGCCTCGGATTTGGAGGAACTGATCTTCATCCCGGCCGAATCGCATTCGGCTGCGAACCGCTCCAGCGAAAGCTGTAGATCACGATCTGATGAATCCAATAAGACCACATCATCTGCAAAAAGCAGAGACGCAATCCTAAGGCCACCAAAACGGATCCCCTCAACACCTTGTCTGCGCCTAGAAATTCTGTCAATAAAAGTTATGAACAGAATCGGTGACAAAGGGCAACCTTGGCGGAGTCCAACTCTCACCGGGAACAAGCCCGACTTACTGCCGGCGATGCGGACC
>NC_056505.1:49817116-49833136 GCF_014905685.2 Nematolebias whitei | reverse complement strand
GAGCACAGGATGCTCTCCACTGCACACCTGTAGAAGGAGGTGAGGACTGAGCTTCCCAGACCAGCTCGCCTCAGCCGTCTGAGGAAGTAGAGTCTCTGATGAGCTTTCTTGATCAGGCTGGTGGTGTTGTTGCTCCAGCTGAGGTTGTCATTCATGTGTACACCCAAGTACTTGTAGCTGGAGACCACTTCCACTGCAGATCCTCTTATGTTCAGGGGGGTGTAGATGTTTTTGTTCCTTCTGAAGTCCACAATCATCTCCTTTGTCTTCTTCACATTGATGTGAAGGTTATTCTCTTTGCACCAGCTCTCCAGGTGTTCCACCTCTTGCCTGTAGCTGGACTCATCATTGCTTGTGGTGCATCCCACCACCGCTGTATCATCTGCAAACTTTACAATGTGACAGCCTGGATAATAATAATAATAATAATACTTTATTTATAAAGCCCTTTAAAACAACCACAGCTGCCACAAAGTGCTGTACATATAAAAATCAAGAACATTTAAACACATAAAAACAGTTGTTAAAACATTAAGATCAATAAAAGTAATAAAAACAGTGCAGAGTAAATTCAGTGTGTGCTAAAAGCCAGGGAGTAAAAATGTGTTTTTAAAAGAGTTTTAAAACTGGACAGTGATGGAGCTTGTCTGATGGGAAGAGGGAGATCGTTCCACAGTCTTGGAGCAGCAACAGAAAAAGCTCTGTCCCCTCTGAGCCTCCGCTTAGACCTCGGCACCTCCAGGAGCAGCTGATCAGCTGATCTGAGGCACCGAGCAGGAGAGTATGGGTGAAGCAGCTCAGAGAGGTAGGATGGAGCAAGACCATTTAAACTTTTAAAAGCAAATAAAATAATCTTAAAATGAACTCTAAAATGAACAGGCAGCCAGTGGAGTGAAGCAAGAGTGGGGGTGATGTGCTCCCTTTTTGAACTCCAGTTAGAAGCCGAGCAGCAGCGTTCTGGACCAACTGGAGACGTCTGAGGGAGGACTGGCTGACTCCAAGGTAAAGAGCGTTACAGTAATCCAGCCGAGAGGTGACGAAGGCATGGATTACTGTTTCCAGCTGCTGTTTTGTAAGGATGGTCTTTACCTTAGCCAGCTGTCTGAGGTGATAAAAACTGGTCTTGACCACCGCTCCAATCTGGGACTCTAATTTAAAATCACTGTCCATTTTAAAACCCAAGTTAGAAATAGTTTTCTTTACATGTGGTGCCAGAGGGCCCAGATCAACAGGGCAAGGTTCACAAGAGCCACTAGGACCAAACACCATCACTTCTGTTTTCTTTTCATTGAAATTTAAGAAGTTTAAAGACATCCAGGCTTTGATGTCTTCAAGACACAACAGAAGTGGCCTAATTGAGGGGGCATCTTTCTTTTTAAGTGGCATATAGATCTGACTGTCGTCAGCGTAACAATGAAAAAAGATCCCATGCTTTCTAAGGATTGATCCCAATGGAAGCAGGTAAAGGGAGAAAAGCAGTGGACCTAAAATAGAGCCATGTGGAACCCCAAAACACAGAGGAGCAGTGGAGGATTCAGATTTGGATGGGTAGCTGCACAATCATACGTGAGCAGAGTAAACAGGAGGGGGCTCAACACACATCCCTGAGGAGAGCCAGTGCTGAGGGTTATGGTGGAGGAGGAGAGGTTGTGGATCCTCACTAACTGTGGTCTGTTTGTTAAAAAGTCTAGTACCCAGTTGCAAATGGAGGGGCTGTCACCTCTGAGCTTACGACGGGTTTCTGGGACTGAGAGAAGCATCTGGTCTACTGACCTCAGAGAGCGCGGTGGGACATATGGCTGCAGAAGATCAGTGAGATAGGATCGGGCGGAACTGTTCAGTGATTTAAAAACGTACATGAGAATTTTGAATTGAATCCGAAGGTGAATGGGTAGTCAGTGCAGGGACACCAAAACTGACGTGATGTGCTCTCTATAGCCTGTACCAGTTAAAAATCGGGCTGCAGCATTTTGGACCAGTTGTAGACGAGCAATGGAGGACTGACTGATTCCAAACAGAAGTGAATTGCAGTAATCAAGCCTAGATGTTATGAAGGCATGGATCACTGTCTCAAGGTTAGGGACCTCAGACTTCTTCTCATTGAAGCTTAAGAAGTTTAAAGCCATCCAGTCCCGGATGTCAGCCAGGCAGTCAAGAAGAGGCTGAATAGAGCGTGTGCCTCTGTGCCTCAGGGGGAAGTAAACTTGGCAATCATCGGCGTAGAAATGAAAGGGTATGTTGTGTTTGCGGAATATAGCACCTAGTGGCAGCAGGTATAAACAAAAGAGAAGGGGACCAAGGATGGACCCCCGCGGTACCCCCCACTGGAGCGCTGTCGATGCCGAACTAAAATGTTTGATATTGACACAGAAGGTTCTGTCAAAGAGGTAGGACCCAAACCATTTAAGGGCTGACCCTGTGTTGCCTGTGGTGTCAAAAGCAGATGTAAGGTCCAATAGGACAAGCAGCACAGAATCACCTGCGTCTGTGGATATGAAAATGTCGTTAAAAACCTTCAGTAGAGCAGTTTCAGTGCTATGGAGAGATTTGAAGCCAGATTGGAATAACTCTAGGATAGCGTGATCCCCCAAAAACTGTTTCAACTGAGACTCCACAATTTTTTCCAGTAGTTTAGAGGTGAATGGGAGTCTGGAGATAGGCCGGAAGTTGGACATGACTGAGGGGTCAAGGTTAGGTTTTTTCAGGAGGGGCTGGACAGCAGCATGTTTAAAAGTCTTTGGCACCACACCTGAGGATAAACTGCTATTCAGAATAGCGAGCATAAAAGGGCCCAGGGTAGGAAAAACTTCCTTTAGCAGTCGAGGGGGGACCACATCAAAGGGGGAACCAGATGGCTTCATGCTGCACATTACCTGCTCCAGAGAGGACAGAGAGATGGGCTCAAAGTGGTCAAACACAGCCACACACTGAGATGGGATGGACAGATCATGAGCTGGCAGAGAAATGAGTGCCCGGGTGTTTGCCACTTTTTCTAAAAAGAAATGGAGGAAGTTTTCACACAGCTCAGTTGAGGCTTCCAGAGGTGAAGGCTCACTGAGGTGTAGAACTGAGTTCAGGGTGGAGAAAAGAACTCTGGGGTTGTGGGAGTTGGAGACAATTAAATCAGAGAAGAATTTACATTTGGCAGCTTTAACGGTTTTCTGATAGTGATGCCAACTCTCCCTTAACATTTGAAAAGAAACCTGGAGCCTGTCCTTCCTCCACCTTCGTTCAGTTCTGCAACACTGCCGCCTAACGGCTCGCGTGACGTCATTCAGCCAAGGCTCTGATCTAAGTTTCGTTTTTCTGGTCAAGGGGAGCAACACGGTCCAGAACATCTAAACAGGCAGAGTTGAACTGAGAGGTTAGCTCCTCAGTGGTAAGAGACACCGGGAACTGTTCGATCCTCTCAGAATTAAAACCTTCATTAAAACGAGCAGCAGTGAAACGGTTAATGGAACGCGTACGTGCAGGAACGCACGTCTTAGCAGTAGGACAAGGGGGGGTGAAGTCAAACAATATAGGCATGTGATCTGAAAAAACATTGTCACCGATTTTCAAATTAGAAACAGAGACATCGCGTGTTAAAATGAGGTCTAGCGTGTGACCATGTTCCTGGGTGGGGCCGCTCACCTGCTGAGCTAAGCCAAAAGAGTCCAATAAATCCAGAAAGTCCTTCACTAAGGGCTTCTCCTGACAACACACATGCAAATTAAAGTCACCAATAAACAAAAAGTGAGTGTATCTTTGTGTGATATCAGCCAAAAAGTCAGAGAATTCATTTATGAAGTCCTTAGAACGAGGTGGGCGGTAGACGAGCGCACACAGAACCGTAGGAGAGTGTCCGAGTTCAACGGCGCTCAGCTCAAAGCTGGCGCGGGACACCGGGATGGACAACTGTTTACAGGCCAAGTTTGCTTTAAAAACTTTTAATAATCCCCCCCCCCCCCCCCCCCGTGCCGACCTGATGGCCACGGGATATTGAAACACAGACAGTCCGGGGGTAGTAGTTCCACCAAGGCGCTGGACTCACCATCAGAAATCCAAGATTCCGTGACGAACAGAAAATCCAACTCCTGATCTTTAAAAAAGTCATTGAGGATAAACGTCTTGTTGGAAACAGACCTTGCGTTGATTAAACACATCCTGATATTGTCCAACACAGGCACAGCCGTGGATGGAGACGCGCGCGCCAGCGGGCGCAGGCTATGAAGAACAGCTCCTCCTGGTCTGCTGGTGCAGCGCACAGGTAAACAACTCCAGGTGTTCACATGGACTGAGCGTGCGGGCAGCTGGCCAGCAGCCGGGCCCCGGGAGCACCACGGGTCAGAGAGGAGATGATCAGATCCAGAGCGAGTCCTGATAGAATAATCTACACTTTGCCTCAGTTTCACCAAAATCCCTGCACGCTTCCCACGACGTCTGCAACGTTTCCTCCATGGAGAAAGGCCAGGGTCACGCAGAAGAAATGCATGAATCTCAGATAGGACCGGTGGGGGAGAGTGCTGGCCGCTGTTCAAAAACTACACGGGAATTTTAGCAAATGTACGGAGCTCCAAAAGTGCCCGACGATCATACTGAAAATATGACTCGGCACACTGCACAAACCATTGTAAAAATAACAAAAATAAAATACAAGCAGAGAGCGAGAGACGGGCAGCCCTACACACTGGCGCCATCTTGAGAGACATGACAATGTCAATCCTGATTCCAATAAGTGTAACCCACCCAACCACTCTACTGTTTTTGTCCTGACCAACAAGAAGACAACCATTATGTAAATATTTTGTTTTATTATGTTTTTGCTTTTCACAATTTTGTCATTTTATTTTTATGATTTATTTTTGCTTGCTCTCATTACAGGGATCTGTCCCCCACAAAAACAGCCTTAGCAGATTTCCAACTGATGTTTATGATAGCCATATGTTAAACCATACTGTGTATGACACATGTGCCTTGATGTTCCTTTTATCAGTGTCTGATCTTCTGTCTGTAAATACTTGTTTTACTGTAGTTGTTCCTGATGGGAACAAAAGGGAGGAATTGTTGATATTTTCTGGGTTATTAATATAAAAGTTTGATATGTTTACACAAATTACAGTTTAATTTAAAAATGATAATTAAAGTGTTTGCCTGCAGTTTTAGCTCTGAGTCTCAGAAAGGATCAGTACTTTGTAAACATTGATACCAGTTTATTTTGTTCATCAATTTTATCATCACTCTTATTAGTCATTTACTTTATATCACACTCTGTTAAAGCATATCTAAAACTGTAGCAGCTGTACCTCTCCAACATCAGTGAAAAACCTTTTAACTTCACTTTCTCAAACCCAGCTCCAGAACCAGTCACTGACCACAAACGTACTGTCTGTTTTTTCTCTAATAAGATGGCAAATGAGGTAACGCCTGTTGTGTCAAAGCAAGATCTGTTACGTGTGAAGTTGTATAAATGAGACTGTATTGCTCATGATTTTAGAGAACACACAGAACTCACTGAGCTGCGTTTCTGTTCCATGTGTTCTCTCCTTCTGCAGAAGAGAAATAAACCTTGCTACGTTTTTAACAAAGTTCTCAGTCTGCTAAATTTTATTGAACAAAAAAAATTTGATAAAACTCCACACTTCTCACAACACTCAACAGACTTCTGGGGACAGAGGAGACCAGTTTCTCAAGATTAGAAATAGGAATGCTCTTCCATTCATGTCTAATACAGGCCTCTAACTGTTCAATTGTCTTGGGCCTTCTTTGTCGCACCTTCCTCTTTATGATATAAAGAGGTATGGTATGGGGTTGCTCATGCAACCCCATACCATCAGTGATGCAGGCTTCTGAATGGAGCGTTGATAACAACTTGGGCTATCCTTGTCCTATCTGGTCTGGATGGCATGTCGTCCCAGTGTTCCATAAAGAACTTTGAATTGTGACTCATCTGACCACAGAACAGTCTTCCATTTTGTCACACTCCATTTTAAATGACCCCTGGCCCAGTGCAAACGTCTGAGCTTGTGGAGCTTGCTTAGAAATGGCTTCCTCTTTGCACTGTAGAGTTTCAGCTGGCAACGGCGGATGGTACGTGGATTGTGTTCACTGACTATGCTTTCTGGAAGTATTCCTGAGCCCATTCTGTTATTTCCTTGACAGTGGCATTCCTGTTTAAGGTGCAGTGATGTTTAAGGGCCCGGAGATCACGAGCATCCAGTAGAGTTTTATGGACTTGACCATTACGCACAGCGATTCTTCCAGCTTCTCTGAATCTTTTTATGATGTTATGTACGGCTGATGATGATAACTTAAAATTATTTGCTATTTTACGCTGGGTAACACCATTCTGGTGTTGATGCACTATACTTCTGTGCAACAATGGTGGAATTGGTGATCCTCTTGCCATCTTGGCTTCTGAGAAACACTGACACACTGAGAAGCTCTTTTTATACCCAATCATGTTGTCAATTGACCTAATTAGTGTTAATTGGTCTTCCAGCTGTTCGTTATATGCACAATTTCCTTTTTCCAGCCACTTATTGCTACTTGTCCCAACTTTTTTGGGATTTGTTGACACTGTGAAATTTTGAATCAACATATTTTTCCTTTAAAATGTTACATTTACTCAGATTAAACTTTTGATCTGTCATGTATGCTATATTACGAATAAAATATTGACATTTGCCACCTCCACATCATTGCATTAAGTTTTTATTCACAATTTGTTTAGTGTCCCAACTTTTTTGGAATCCGGTTTGTAATACGCTAAAAACATTGTGGTGAATCCTTTAGAGCTGAGTATTTTTTGTCAACAATTATAACAGATACTTTTAGACTGGAAAGTTCACGGCAAGCGAGCCGCATTGCTTCCGGGTTAAACCCCGTCTTTCAAAGAAGCTAAAATGTTTTATAACTCTGCTGAACTTTTGGACTCTTCAAAAAATGGTAATATTGGGCTTTCTGTCTGTTTGGCCACGCTTAGGTGGTTAGTGGACGCATGAGCCATCTTTTTGTGTCGTAAAAGATTGTTTGAGAAACTTTGAAAAGCTAACTCCCTTGATTTGTTGTGCATGCATTATTTTGAATATATTGTTATAACCGGCCGACGAGAAAAGGAGATTCTGATGCCTGTGAGTCCCAAGGTTAGAGACTTTTCTCTCAGGATATTTCAGAGTTACCGCAAGTCCCGGGTATACTCTGAACGATATCTTGACGCTCTCTGTGTCAGTGTTTTTTGGATTAGCTACCCAAGAGCTAACCCCTGAGTTTATAAGCATAGAATCAGGCAGGAGATTGTTAACTTTCCTTAGCGGATCCGCCGTGATCTGCTTCAAAAAGTGAAAGTTGTCCAGGCTTTACGGTCGGAGAAAACTCCGTTCCGTACTGTGACCTGAAGCGGTTGCCCAGCAACCGGTGTTGTTCACGAACGGTGAAAATCTACTGTTAGGATTTGTTGCTCTGTGATTAAAGTCATGGAGAGTGTGTTAAAACTTAACCTGTTTTTGTTGTGGAGTTAAAAAAAAACAAACGCCTCAGGTTGTGGTTCATGTTTTAACTTGGTTTTGTTTAAATTAAGTTCTGTGCTACATTCAAGAGCTACATGCTTCCCACGGCTGTGGGGATGAATTGCTCTGAAACGCATGCGCAATGTAGCGAGATTTGAAAAGCTGTGTTTTTGCTGTGACTGCTGCTGGTTGTTGGAAAATGCTATGTTTAAACTGTTGCTCTGTTTTGGTTGACTGATAAAAGGTAAATATGCTACCCCATCCTACTTATTTGGCCAAGAGAAGACCTCATCTGGTTGCCATTTTGAGAAGTACACTTAATAAGCAAAAGGGGAGGTAAAATTTTATCACATACCACCCTCCTTCCCTAAAACACTGCCTTGTCCCAGCCCTTAAAACTGACTGACCTCCAGTGGTCAAATCAAATCTTACACCTCATGATTTTTTTTTTTACTTTTCATCTTTTCAAAAACTTTAAATTACACAAAAATAGTGAACACTTAATTCTTAAACCAAACAGGTTAAGACTGAGTTGATATCATCCTGCTTTGTATATTTTAAACATTTATCAGCATATACACCTCAAACTTGTAAATCAATGTAATCATTCTTAACTTTTACCAGTTTTGTTGGTAAAAGTAAACAACCATTTGTGTTCATAAAAGATCATGGCTGAAAGCCATCCAGACGATTTAACCGACATGAGTAATTCCGAAGAGCTTGTCCCAGAAGACCCATTTATTTTATTAACACAAGCCCTAGAAGATCTAACCTCAGAAACAAATCCTAATTATCTGGACCATATTAAAGACCAGAGCTCTAATGCACCTGAACAGATCACAGTTGAGTTAGCAACTGATGTTGTGCTTCACACACCCAAAGGTCATGAGGCCACTAAAACGCTAGGAAGCTTGGCAATAGTTGTGGCCAGACGACTGGAACTAACCCATAACCTGGTCATTCAAGCTGTGGACACTCTCAAAAAGAAAAAGCAAAAGATAGGTCAATTAAAAGAAGCAAACAAATTTCTTCAAACACAATATGATAACATGGTCATCAACGAGGACCAAATGTAAACAGAACTATCTGATTTAACACAAAACTTGGACCTCCTCAGTCACGCACACACAGAGGTAAAAGACGAACTCGCAACCAACCAACAAATACTGACAGACACTCAAGACAGACTGTGTCAAGAGTTGGAAGCCAAAACAAACATTTACATTGCCCTCCAACAAGCTTACACTGATCTTGACCGTGTAAAGACAGAGAACAAAACTCATGTAGAACAATTATGTAATAAATACAAACTGATACAACAATTACAAAATCAACTTTCCAGAACCCAGAAACATGCTACAAGCCCAACCACTCAGGAACTCCCTGACACAAGTGCAAAACCTCCTCAGGTGAGCGCACCACCTCCTCCTCTGGTGAGCGTGACCCCTCCTTGAGTTTATCCAACACATGTTGATGACCTGAACCAGGCAAGTAGATCAGCAGGGGAGTATGCCTTCAGGCCCAACTCCCCCATGGTAACCTGGACTTACCCTCCAGCTACACCAACAGTCACTAGACTTGAGCCCCCTCCAGACCAAAGAGTAAACCGAGCCCAGCATGGTCCATCAAAAAGAGAATTGGACAAAATTACTAAAAACATCAGCCACTTTGACCCCTCACCAAGTGGTCAACATAACACCAGAGCTTATCTTGATAACCTTGACTTCCACCTTCAAAGATTTCCTGACACTACTGTAGAGGAACATATATCTGTGATATATTCATAAATTAAACGGATTCATTCATTTTTCTAGACTGAATAATATCGTGCATTGAATTATTAAATGTAACGTGAGACGTTAATTTTCTTTGACCCATCAAATGAATGCACACACTATTTTAAGCTCTGGATTTACTCAAAAGTACTGTCATAAGTCAACTTATTCAAATGTGGGCACCTATTTGTAGGTTTTACCCCAATTCATGAATATTCTTAAGTAAATGCTTCTCAGGCAGTGTTACTTTTTTAATGTGCTTATTTTTAACAGATACAAGAACCAGGCTCCTCAGTGATATTTACTCTAAAGCACTTAACATTAAATAAACCTGCAATTTTTGTAAAAGTTTCAAGCAACTATAGTTTTTAAACGCTTTCTTAAGCCGTTCTTTTCCAGAAATTTGCTATTTTAAACAGTTACTCATTAACCAGGTTGGGTGAAAAGAAAAAAGAAAAAAAATGATGAGGAATTATCAGTCTCCCCTTCAGGAAAACTGTTATACTCCTCTTTCAACAGCAGGTGGTGGTGTAAGCTTATTTATACCAGCAGGAGTCTGACAACTTCCTGTGGATCGTTCGTTGACATCCTGTTGTTAGCCGCCTAGCTTAAAATTAGCATCGGCTAAACTGGTTAAATCAACATTTCTGAACGGATTTAAAGCTTAAACGCGGCGTTGTTTCAACAAGCACGACTTTTTTGCATGAAACATGAGTTTTTGGGTACATGTGGCAGCTCCATTTAGTGATTTTAAGCACAGAAAAGGCTTCGGTTGAACCGAGACTCATTTCCGGGTCACGTGACTGAATCAACCAACCAGAAAGCGGCGGGGGTGGGTTTTACAACCCGACATCAGAGGAAGTGACGACAGACACGTCTCTCAGCGAATCAGGGCTACCCACATCAGCGGTTTTCGACCAATCGCTGCTCGCTATTTCAGCTAGCGTGTTAGCATTTAGCCTGAACATTGCGGTCAACTTTCGTCATTAAAACTGTCCAAAATGCATTGTTTTCTGTTAAAAATGTAACTAATCAACTCTCAAACGCTTACTGGGACTTCGCCAGTTCAAAACAACAGTTTCTTTCTTCAAACACGACTCGTTCGAACCGAATCAGAACCGAGCCGGACCAGAACCCTCGTCTGGACCACAGTTTAAACAGAATAAAGCGTTTTACCAAAAACCCAGCTTCAGTTACACAACAGATGTACAAATTCAGCTTTCAAACGAACACATTGACTTTATTTTCAGCTCTAAAAACACCACAGCGACAGAACATTGCTGTATTTTCTCTGAGCACCGCAGCTGCAACACGCTGCGTTTCACACAGCAGAAATCTGCACTTTTCATGCCAACATGATAAATTCAATTGTTACACGAATAACAGTCCATTTATGATACCGTACGAGGCCACCAGATGTAGAGGAACATATATCTGTGATATATTCATAAATTAAACGGATTCATTCATTTTTCTGGACTGAATAATATCGTGCATTGAATTATTAAATGTAACGTGAGACGTTAATTTTCTTTGACCCATCAAATGAATGCGGTCATTTATTAACAGAATCAAAGTTTAACATCAAACATTTACATTAATTTGGCAAATTGATTTCAACAACAACATAGCTTAGTTAGCAAGCTTTACAATTAGGAAACCATACGGACATGGTATCCTTGCAGCTTTACAACAGACATTTCTGAAAATATCTGGATTAATTACTGGCAAGATAGAAGAGTTTAAAGATGGGGAATGAAGGAGTTAAGTGGAGAGAAAATGTGTGTGAGGGAAAATGTGTCGGTATAAGAACGGCACTCTCCATTCGAACCCAGTTTCATCTCGGTACGCTTCAGTAGGAAATCGACTCGTTACCTCTCTGAAGATGAATCAGCTGGTACGGAGTCCCATTTAACACTACCATTTCCAGCGTCTCCGTAGGATGGTTGGGAAACGTCCGGAGTAGTGACGGTACTTTGTTCGACACACGTTCACCTCCGGGGTGGGCTCACATGAGTTGTGAGTCTGTCAGAGTTCCACTCAGATGTGGAAGATTGCATAATTCCCACAAGACTCGGAAGAACTTCGGATCATGTCTGGAACCTCTTGTTCTCTCCAGCACTTTTTCTGTTCGGTTCTGCTCCCCGAACTGAACTGCTCTCCCACCGCACTCCACAGGAACTAGGAAGTGTTGAACCTTTTAAAGAGTTCTGTTTCCGGTTCATTTGGGAACTTCCTGATTGGCTGAAAGCGCTAATCAGGGGTGTGTTTTTGTGACGTAAGAGGTCACTAGAAGTCAGAAAAACAGAAAGAATGTTTTGGAACAGACAGAAAATGTTTTTGAGACAGACAAGAGAAATGTTTAGGCGAGTTGGGAGGAAACAGGTGCCAGCTTCTCTGTTTATGACTGAGAGGATTTAAAAACATGACAGTTCGTTCCAACAAACTTGTTTGCGTTTGTCTCCGACATTTGACCGACATCACAACTTGCTCATTTCAGACAGAAGACCAAGAAAATGAATAATTACTCTGTAACACATTCTAACTTGATTTCTACTTTGAATGAGGATTAAAAAATCATTAATACTGTTTCACAGTTGATTTAAAATGAGTAGTTCACTTCAACATTTAAAATGGTTTGAACTAACACACTTTGATTATCAAGAAAATAGTAATGATAATAAAAAAGAGAGTGTTCTTTCAATTGATCAGTGCAGGACACTTAGAAAGTCTCTGGATGAACTTAATTTTGTGTTTCTGGACTCAAATCAATGAAATAACAGTTCTTGTCCCAGAAAGGCCCTCAGGGCTAGATTTGACCTGAGGCTTAGTTCACTACACTACCGTCCAGGACTACATGTATCTGATTAAGCTGACAGCCAGTAGGGAGATCAATAAGTTTGCCAACTGTCAACCGACTCACGTACGGACTAGTCTCTTCCTCCTGCGTCAAGCTCTAGAGAAAGAGTTGTCTGACCTTGTCTTAGAGTCTGGACTGGCATCAGCCCTTACAGTTAGACAAGACAGACATGAACCATCAAACAACTACTACTACCAGCTTCTCCATGCTTATTTTGGTTCGCGAAATGAACCTCAGATGGAAGAAGACCCTAATTTCCAAACTCTGTTTGTCCAAAATCTCTATCCATCAGTTAGCCATCAGCTAGGCATAATGGCTGACCCTTGCGCCGCCACGATTCAACAGCTTCACTATTGGGCCACTTTAGCATTCCAGAAGCTAAAACAGGCCAGACCAGCTGAATCAAACGTTGTTTTAACGATGAATACAAGTTATTTGCCATTAAAACTTGAAGGAAATGGTGCAAATTCTGACTCGCAACGGGAAAAATTTGCACCTCCAACACACAAATCCAGTGGGACACAACAGTATTTCAGGCCTGACAATCCTCGTCAGGGTAAAGGCCAAAGTAAATATCCAGACTCTTTAAAGAACCAAAACCATCCAGTCCCGACTACCAAAACTACAACAGAGATGATCAGGGGGTAGACACTTTCCAAAATATAACCGCAGATTCACAAATCATGATCAACCTTCAAGGCAGACCCACCAGCTTCAGAACCGTCATGCTCGATCTGAGAAAGAACCAGTCTCAACGCAACAGCCCAACTGTTGCCACTCTACCTTTGGAACCACAAGCCATAGGGGAAGATACTCAATCGGCAACTACAGATCGCAGCTCTTCCCCTGTTGCTGAAGTAGAGACCTCTGTTCTTTACCTTTATGGTTCAGAATCAGAAACTGACCAGTCACACATACCAAGTGCTGTCTTAACAGTCCAAATGAATGTTGACGACCCTTCATTTGAGAATGATGACTCTAGGATTCCGGTGGAACCTCCAGTGCAACAGTTCTTGTGTAATCTTGTGTTTTCCCCTCTCTTGCAGCGTAATGCATCAGAGAACAGTGACTTAGATCATCTAGTTGATCATCTTACAACTTCAATGCAAACTTCACTTGATAAAATTGTTCCACTGAAAAAGAAAGTAATCAATCAGAGAAAACTGGCTCCTTGGTTCAATTCTGATTTACGTACTTTAAAGCAGGCATCTAGAAACCAGGAGAGAAAATGGCACTGTACTAATGTTGGAAAAAAAAAATTTTTAGCTTGGAAAGATTTTTTTTTTCCTTCTATTTTCCGGTAAAACCAGACGTGTCCCCCCCCCCCCCCCCCACACACACACCCACACACTTCCCTGCTGCGCTCTTTTGTCCTATGAACTTTTAAAAAGCCTATTTTTTCTGCATACCTCTCAATTCAAAGGATCAGCTGGACTCTCAACTAAATCAATCAACTTCTCCTGACAGGAGTCAGGGTAAGGAGGACCCTCTTACCTCGACGGAAACAATTGGATTCATGGTGACAACTGGTTTTTGCTGTTTGGGTTGGTGAAATATGGATTGTCTACAAATTCGTGTGGATGTGTTGAAGCTCGACAGTGCTCGGACTGAATGTGGGAAGCTGTGACAGGGAGTTGGAGCAGCTGTTATCAGGACTGTGATCTCCCTGGCAGCACTCATGAATGGTGGGAATAATCTGGAGAAGCTGTGAGCTCGACTTTTGGAGTAAAGGATCAATTCGGCTGTTTTGGAGTTTTCATCTGAGAATATATACCAGCAAGACTTTAAAAGGCAGAAACAACAATTCACGAGTTCTGCCTGACCCAAACTGTGGCCTTGATGCCGGACTTATCTCAACTCCTCCTGGAATGTTTTGAAAACAACAAAGATGCTTTGTCTGTCTCCTCACCCCTCCCTTCCCCAAGGCCGTGGACATGTAACAGAACCTCAACTGAGCTGAAGATGAATGTCACCTCTCATCTGGACAATGGCTGAGAGGGGGGACTCTGGACTTTGCTACAACTTTCCCTTAAAAATTCAATGTCTTCATCGGCCTATATGTACATGTATAACGTCTGTTTATGTTGCTTTGCTGTGGTAGGTTTTTTTGATGCCTAAAATTGTGCCCTGTCTAGGACACGGTGTGAGAGATATTTTTTTTTATACCATCTCTCCTCATGTTTTCTTTCCTTTTCTCATCTAAGCAAAATATTATTCTGATTAAGAGGACCGCGCTAATTATTTATAGCCGCAGCTTCGTGCACTCCGCCCATCTTCGGACGACTATACGTACATATTTGCGTTATATCTCAGTACAATGCCAATAAAGTTTATTCTGATTCTGAAGATAGTCTGTTAACTTATAAAAAAGCTCTCCGTAACGCTAGAACTTTATATTACTCATCTTTAATAGAGGAGAATAAAAATAACCCTAGGTTTCTGTTTAGTACTATTGCTAGACTAATTAAAAGTCCCATTTCTGTTGAACCATGTATCCCTACAATTATAAGTAGTGATGACTTCATGAGATTCTTTATAAATAAAATTTATTCAATTAGAGAGCAAATTCAAGCCACCTTTCCTTCTACTGTCTCTAGTCTCGTCAAATGAGGCAACTTTAAAAATTTCACTAGAGCCTGATTTGTGTTTGGACAGTTATTGTCCTGTTGAGCTTTCTGAATTGTCAAAAATAATAACCTCATCCAAACCATCCACATGTCTGCTAGATCTCATCCCAACCAAACTGTTTAAAGAGGTATTTCCCCTAATTAATGTCCACATTTTGGATCTTCTTAATTTGTCTTTAATGAATGGTTATGTACCACAGCTCTTTCAGGTTGCTGTAATTAAATATTTACTTAAGAAGTAGGGATGGGACCGATCCGATCCAGTATCGATATCGGCCTCCGATACCAGCATAATTTACGTATTGGATTTTAAGATCCACCTGCCGATATTTTCAATCCATGAAACAAGTTGGCTTGAAACTATGGAATGGATTTCCTGAACGGAGGCGTGTCTCATGAACCCAGAGTAATAAGACCTGCCTCACATTCAGGAAATCCAGTTCATAGTTTGCAGCCAGCTACAACGTGAGGGCTGAGTTAGCAGCACTGTGGCTAACAGCTAACAAACTTTTTATCTAAACATGTCCGCTGTGTGGAAGTATTTTACACTAAAAACGCCACAAAACAAGACTGCAACGTGCAATGTCTGCAGAGACATAGCGCCACATTAAACCATGGTAAAGTTAGTTTTACGATGGACATTCGAGCTCCGGGGCTTCAGTGGGACGCTACTCTCGCTGAATCCGAAAGAGGCGACTCAACCTCGGCCAGCCGCGTCCAATCTGCCCCGCTCACTCTGTGTTAGGATTTGTGTCAGGAGCGAACCCAGAGTGCAGAACAGGGACTCAACTCGGCAGATATACAAAAATAGGTTTTTAATGATAAATGAAAAGTACAAAATAAACGAGCTGACGGGCAGCAAAACTTACATAAACAAGGAAGGAGGCACGAGGAACTCAGGAGACACGGGGAACTCGAGGGACCAGGAAGACAAGGAGAGACTCAGGAGACCCAAGGAAGCGTACCCAACGAAGACGACCCGACGAAGAACAAGACAGAATAGGATGGCTTAAGTACCGGGAGAAGACGAGACATGATGACAAACAGCTGGGACGAGACACAGGTGGCAATAATAGAAACTAATGAGGAAGCACGAGGGAAACAGACAAACCGGACCACAGAAAAGTACCATCCTTACAGTACCCCCCCCCCCCCCCAAAGACGCCTCCAGGCGTCCCCAAAACCCCCCCTCACGAAGGACTAGGGTGGGTGGAGGGTGGCACTGCAAGGGTGGAGGGCCCGAGGAAAACACGAGGACCAGAGAAAAGACA
>NC_056505.1:49815860-49817016 GCF_014905685.2 Nematolebias whitei | reverse complement strand
AAACCCCCCCCTCACGAAGGACTAGGGTGGGTGGAGGGTGGCACTGCAAGGGTGGAGGGCCCGAGGAAAACACGAGGACCAGAGAAAAGACATGAGGGACCAGAGAGAAGAGGACACGAGGAACCAGAGAATGAGGACACGAGGGGCCAGAGAAAATACACGAGGGATCACAAAGAACGAGACACGAGGAGCCAAAGAGAAAAAGGACACGAGGAGCCAGAAAACGAGGGCACGAGGAACCACAGAGAAAAGAGGACACGAGGAACCAGAAAACGAGGACACGAGGAGAAAAAGAACACGAGGAACCAGAAAACAAGGACACGAGGAGAAAAAAGGACACGAGGAACCAGAAAACGAGGACAACGAGGAGAAAAAGGACACGAGGAACCAGAAAACGAGGAACCAGAAAACGAGGACACGAGGAGCCAGAGAAAACGAGGACACGAGGAGCCAAAGAGAACGAGGACACGAGGAGCCAAAGGACACGAGGAGCAAAAGGACACGAGGAGCAAAAGCACACGAGGAGAAAAAGGACACGAGGAACCAGAAAACGAGGAGCCAGAGAAAGGGACACGAGGGATCACAAGGAATTTGGATGGTCAAGGGATCGTCCCTAAGAGTCACTGTTCCGGCGGGCGGCCGGGAGGCTGTCCATCAGACCGGGCCAGGTCAGGGGGGCGGCCGGGAGGCCATTCAAAACACAGAACCAGTGGAAACACTGCTTGTAATGAGGAGACCTGGGGAGCTGCAGCGGGCGACGTGGAAGCCTGTTGAGCTGCAGCGGGCGGCGTGGGAGCCTGTTGAGCTGCAGTAGACGGCGTGGGAGCCTGGGAGACTGCAGCAGGAGACGAGGGAACCTGGGAGACTGCAACAGGAGATGGCATGGGAACCTGGGAGGATGTAGCAGAAGACGAGGGAATCTTGGAAACTGTAGCAGGAGACGAGGGAACCTTGGAAACTGCAGCAGGAGACGAGGGAACCTGGGAGGATGCAGCAGGAGACGGGGGAACCTGAGAGGATGCAACAGGAGACGAGGGAACCTTGGAAACTGCAGCAGGAGACGAGGGAACCTTGGAAACTGCAGCAGGAGACGAGGGAACCTTGGAAACTGCAGCAGGAGACGAGGGAACCTGGGAGGATGCAGCAGGAGACGAGG
>NC_056505.1:49815666-49815850 GCF_014905685.2 Nematolebias whitei | reverse complement strand
AGCAGGAGACGAGGGAACCTGGGAGGATGCAGCAGGAGACGAGGGAAGCTGGGAGGATGCAGCAGCTGTCCGAGAGGCCTGGGGAGTTGCTGCTGCTGTCGAAGAGGCCTGGGGAGTTGCTGCTGCTGTCGGAGAGTCCTGGGGAGTTGCTGCTGCTGTCGGAGAGGCCTGGGGAGTTGCTGCT
>NC_056505.1:49803661-49815566 GCF_014905685.2 Nematolebias whitei | reverse complement strand
CTTTTTAACAAAAAAAACGAAGTCCAGATGACATGATTCAACCTTTTTTACTGTTCTTTTGTATTTCCCCTATGTCTGCCTCGTTCTGGGTCTCTTATCATCTGGGTTCCCCGCGCAATCGTAACAGAAATGCTCCAGCCACAAAAGACCCAGAATGAGACCAAGAGCAAGCAGACACCCCCCGGTTCCACGGAGGAGCGGATCGACAGGATGGACAAAGTTATTCATCAGGTGCTGACTCACCAAACAACGGTCCAGTCCAACCTTCAGGAGCTCGGAGGTATGATTTATTCCATCAAACGTCAGCTGCAAGCTTCTGCCTCCTCAGCTCCAGTCGTTCCGCCAGCCCCCGTGGCTCTTGGTCCCACTCCTCCTGTCCAACAAATATTCGTTAAACCATCTGAGTTCTTCACCGGAGACCCTGACCAATGTGGCGGCTTCTTGCTCCAGTGCCGACTCGCCTTCGAGGGGGCTCCCTCCCAGTTCTCGTCGGACACGGCCAAAATCACCTTCTTCGTAAGCCAACTCAAAGGTAACGCTCTCCGGTGGGCTCACTCGTTCCTATTGGGTCATGATAACCCCCCTGCTTCCTATGAACTTTTCCTTCGAGAGTTTTGCAGGATTTTTGACCGTCCCCTGCAGACATCAAATGCCGCCAAGCGGTTGTTGAATTTACGACAGGGCCGTCGTAATGCCTCGGAGTTCGCTCTGGAGTTTCAGATCCTTGCTGCCCAAACAGGATGGGACGAGCCCGCCCTCCAAGGTATTTTCCTTAACGCTCTGTCTGATTTTCTCAAAGACCAGCTGGCCACGCGAGATGAACCCGAGACTTTTGACAAACTGATAGACCTTGCCATCTCAATCGATGACCGTTTCCAGGAGAGAAGGAGAGAGGCAAACTACAATTCCCATCGACCCTCGACTTCCAGGTTTTCGACTCCTCCAGGTGAGCCCAAGCCTGCACTTCAGCACTACGTTTCCCATAATCCTCCCACTTCCGGGTTTACGACCCCTCGCTATGAGTCTGTTTCACCAAAACAATCCCCTGTGAACTACAACTCCCAGTCTTCTTTGCTTCCTGGTCACAACCAATCATCTTCTTTTCCCTCACGGGATCGCTCCCCCGAGCCTATGCAGGTGGGGCGCGCACGGCTGACTCCTACAGAGAGACAGCGGCGCGTATCTGCCCTTCTCTGCATTTATTGTGGTAATCCCGGTCATTTTCTGCCCCACTGTCCGTTTCGGGGAAATGAGAACTTCCACCAGTAAAGCGGGAGTTACTGGTGGGAACGTCTGTGTTAACCTCCCCTTTCAAACTATTGCTTCCCATGGTCATTCAGACACATAATCGTCGCTTTTCGTTTTCAGCTCTCATCGATTCAGGTGCTGAACAGAACTTGATCAGCGCTGACTTAGTTAAAGAATATTCATTACCTACTCGCGAGATCCCTTCGATTTCTGTCTTTGGCTTAACCGGAGACACTCTGACCTGTATTAAATTAAAGACTACCGAGTTGCATGTTATTATTTCTGGAAATCATCATGAGATGAGTGATTTCTTTATATTTAATTCTCGAACCCCCCAAGTAATTTTAGGTTTCCCCTGGCTTCGAAATCACAATCCAGTAATTAACTGGGAGCGCAGCTGCGTTGATAAATGGAGCGACAAGTGCCTCAGCAACTGTCTTCGCTCCGCCATTAAAGAGTTCCCTCGGGACGCGCCTCCTCTAGAGGAGATCGACCTCACCTCGGTTCCTGCTGAATACCGCGACCTGGCGGCTGTTTTCAGTAAGCAGCGCGCCTTGTCTCTTCCTCCTCACCGTCCCTATGACTGCTCGATTGACTTGTTACCTGACGCCCCCTTGCCGTCAAGTAGACTTTACAACCTTTCTGGTCCTGAAAGGGAATCAATGTCCAATTATATTAATGAGTCTCTTGCCTCTGGCATTATTAGACCTTCAACCTCCCCTGTGGGAGCTGGCTTTTTCTTCGTTTCCAAGAAAGATAAATCACTCCAGCCATGTATTGACTATCGCGGTTTGAACAATATAACTATTAAAAACAAATATCCTCTTCCCCTCATTGATTCTTTACAAGAACAATTACAGTCGGCCTCTTGTTTTTCCAAACTCGATTTGCGAAACGTGTACCACCTCGTCCATATTAAAGAGGGCGACGAGTGGAAGACAGCTTTTCGCACCCCCTTGGGCCATTTCGAGTACTTAGTTATGCCTTTTGGGTTGACCAACGCCCCCGCTGTTTTTCAGGCGCTTGTTAATGATGTTTTGCGCGATTTCATTGGTAATTTTGTGTTCGTATTCCTTGACGACATCCTTATTTATTCCCGCGACCCCACTCAACACACGGCCCACGTTCACACGGTCCTCCAGCGGCTGCTGGAGAACCAGTTATTTGTCAAAGCAGGGAAGTGTGAGTTTAACACCTCCACTGTCTCATTCCTTGGTTTCATCTTTGAGGGAGGTCGTTGCCGAACCGATCCAGAGAAGACCAGGGCAGTTGTCGACTGGCTGACCCCCGAGTCCAGGAAGCAGTTACAATGCTTCCTGGGCTTTGCAAATTTTTATCGGCGATTTATTAAAAATTACAGCCGTGTCGCCGCCCCCCTGTCTCAGCTCACCTCTACTGCCCGTGCCTTTCATTGGACCCCAGAGGCCGAGACCACCTTCACGAGACTCAAGTCTCTCTTTTCCTCTGCGCCCATCCTTTGCCATCCGGACCCTATGCACCAGTTCATCTTGGAGGTGGACGCCTCCGACACTGGGGTAGGAGCAGTCCTTTCCCAGCGATCTCCTCAGGACAATAAGGTCCATCCCTGCGCCTTCTTCTCTCGGCGTCTCTCCCAAGCAGAACGCAACTACGACGTGGGCAACCGCGAGCTTTTGGCAGTCAAGCTTGCATTAAAGGAATGGCGGCACTGGTTAGAAGGCACTGAGACACCTTTTTTGATCTGGACAGATCATAAGAATTTCATTTATCTGAGGAACGCCAAGCGTCTGACCCCCCGTCAGGCCCATTGGTCGCTTTTCTTTAATTGCTTTAATTTTGTTTTGACTTTTTGCCCAGGCTCAAAGAACATTAAGCCTGATGCCCTTTCCAGGCAGTTTGCTCCTCCTGATTCGCCCGAGATCTCTAATCCTATCATCCCATCCTCGTGTATTGTTGGCTCCCTCTCTTGGCCTATCACCGCCACCGTTCAACAGGCCCTCCTCGCCGAACCCGACCCTGGTGGTGGTCCTCCTGGTACCCTCTTTGTTCTCTCCAGCGTGCGGACTGAGGTGCTCCAGTGGCTTCACACCAACAAGCTCTCTTGCCACCTTGGAGTGAACCGCATGCTCGCCCTCACGAGGACTAATTTCTGGTGGCCATCCATGACCAGTGACATTAAAGACTTTGTTGCGGCCTGTCCCGTCTGTGCCCGAAACAAATCCGGTACCCAACCTCCGGCTGGTCCCTTGCTTCCCTTCCCAACCCCTAGTCGCCCCTGGTCCCACATCTCCCTCGATTTTGTCACCGGCCTTCCCCCGTCTGACGGCAACACCACCATCCTCACCATCGTTGACCGTTTTTCTAAGGCCGCTCATTTTGTTCCTCTCCCTAAGCTCCCTTCTGCTCTGGAAACAGCCCACCTTCTCACCCTCCACATTTTCAGGCTCCACAGTATCCCGTCTGACATCGTCTCGGACCGAGGCCCGCAGTTTGTCTCCCAGGTGTGGCACTCCTTCTGTAAGTCGCTTGGGGCGTCCGTTAGCCTTACCTCCGGCTACCATCCTCAGGCTAACGGACAAGCTGAGTGCTGCAATCAGGAGTTGGAGTCCACCCTGCGTTGCCTGGTCGAGTCCAACCCCTCATCGTGGAGTCAAAATCTGGTTTGGGTAGAGTACGCCCACTACTCCCACCGCTCCTCTGCTACCGGCATGTCCCCCTTCGAGGCCTCTCTTGGGTACCATCCTCCTCTTTTCCCCAGTTGTGAATCCGACTGCACGGTTCCGTCTGTGCAGCACCACTTCCGGCGGTGTCGTTGCATCTGGCGCCAGGCCAATGCGGCCCTCCTTAGGACCACAGCCCAGGCTAAACGGTTCGCAGACCGTCATCGTTCGGCGACACCCGCCTACCAAGTTGGCCAGCAAGTTTGGTTGTCTACCAGGGACATCAAGCTGCGGGACACCCCCCGAAAGCTGGCTCCCCGCTTCATTGGCCCCTTCCCCATCA
This sequence comes from Nematolebias whitei, assembly GCF_014905685.2. Lineage (NCBI taxonomy): Eukaryota > Metazoa > Chordata > Actinopteri > Cyprinodontiformes > Rivulidae > Nematolebias > Nematolebias whitei. Next base: position 49,811,336 of record NC_056505.1, on the reverse strand, counting down.
CCCGCATTATCAACCCCTCTGCGGTCCGTCTCTAACTCCCCAGGGTCATGCGGATTCACCCGACCTTCCACGTCTCCCAGGTCAAGCCCATCTCCCTCAGTCCCTTGAGTCCCCCATCTGACCTCCCTCCGCCGCCCCGCCTGATCGACAACCACCCTGCGTTCACTGTCCGTTCCATCTTGGACGTGCGAAGCAGGGGTAGGGGTTTCCAATACCTGGTCGATTTGGAGGGGTAAGGTCCTGAGGAGAGGTCATGGATCCCCAGGTCCTTCATCCTTGATCCCAGTCTCATTTCCAGGTTTTTTGCAGACCACCCCGAGAAGCGCCTCAGGTCGCCAGGTGGCGATTCTTGAGGGGGGGTACTGTAAGGGTCCCACCGCCTACAGCCTGCCTTGCTGATGGCCGCTGATTACCAACACCTGGCGGCCATCAGCCTGATGAGCCTCTCCATCTACTTAAGGCTGCAGTCCGGTGTGATTCAACTCTGGAGCATATCACCTCTCATGGTATAGTACTGTTGAGGTAGAAATGTTTAGGTGAAAAGAATTTGTTCACCTTCTGCTCTTTTTTCCAGTTTCCTGGTTCCTTCGTGTTTTGGATTCTCCTCGTGGCCTGACCTGGATCCCTCGGCCTGTCAGGTGTCTCTTTGCCTCCAGTTGCCAGCCTTTCTCGTTTCCTTTTGGACCCCTGTTGGATTCCCTTCTGCTACTCACTCCTTGGACTGAAGGACCAGCTCATCTCCTTCAGGTTGGACTGTAAGGACAAGACGCTCTTTAAATCTACCACTCTGGTCTTCCCCGTTGGACAAACAATAACCTCTCGTCCCTCTTTCCAGGAGCCGCTGAGAAGCAGCTTGTGGACTTTAATTTTTGCACTGTAAATAATAAACACTGTTCTTTTGTATTTCCCCTGTGTCTGCCTCGTTCTGGGTCTCTTATCATCTATGTCCCCCGCGCATACATAACAATTGTACTTGAGAGGAGATTATTACAGCCTCATATAAAATCAATGATGATCATGATATCTGAACTGGATTGGTATCGGCCGATACTCAGTTCTAGGTATCGGGATCGGATCGGAATAATAAAAATAAATAAATAAGTGGATCGGTGCATCCCTAGAAAGAAGTCTGATATTGATTCAGAAATTCTGGCCAACTATAGACATATAGCTAATCTAACCTTCATCTCAAAAATTCTAGTGAAAATAGTTGCAGGTCAGTTGCGTGAACATCTATAAAGAAATAATCTGTTTGAAGAGTTTCGGTCAGGGTTTAGAGCTTATCATAGCACAGAAACAGAACTAGTAAAAGTCACTAATGATATTATCATGGTCTCGGACAATGGACTTGTGTCTGTACTTGTCCTGTTAGACCTCAGTGCTGCATTTGATACAGTTTATCACAATAATTTACCAAAGAGGCATGAATATGATATTGGGATTACAGGAACAGCTCTAAAATGGTTTCAATCATATCTACCTGATAGATTCCAGTTTGTAAATGTAAATAATAAATCTTCTTTATACACCAAAGCTAGTCATGGAGTTCCTCAGGTCTCAGTGCTTGGGCCAATGCTCTGTACTTTATATATGCTTCCATTAGGTAAAGTTATTAAACAGCATGGGATAAATTTTCATTGTTATGCTGATGACACACAATTATATTTGTCCATTAAACCCAATGAATCCAATCAGCTACTTAGACTACAAGCATGTCTTAAAGACATAAAAACTTGGATGACCCTTAATTTTCTCCTATTGAACACAGACAAGACTGAGGTTTTGGTTTTTGGACCTGAGCACCTTAGGAATTAATTTTTCAGTCTTTCTCCCTCCTTAGATGACATTAATCTGTCCTCCAGCTCTAATGTTAAAAATCTTTGTGTTATTTTTGATCAGAACATATCTTTTATCCACTACATTAAAAACGTTACTAGAAATGCCTTCTTCCACCTGCGTAATATTGCTAAAATTAGAAACATCTTATGTAAAAATTATGCAGAAAAACTGGTCCATGCATTTGTCACATCTAGACTGGACTATTGCAATGGTTTATTATCCAGATGTCCAAATACTTCCTTAAAACGTCTTCAGTTGATCCAAAATGCTGCTGCCAGAGTCTTAACTGGAGTTAGTAGGAGATATCATATTTGTCCAGTTTTAGCTTCTCTCCATTGGCTTCCTGTCAAATCTAGAATAGAATTCAAAATCTTACTTCTAACAAAGCTTTCAACAACCTGGCTCCATCTTATATTACAGATCTTATTGTTCCATATTTTCCTAACAGTGCACTTTGCTCTCAGACTACAGGTTTACTTGTGGTTCCTAGAATTTACAAAAACAGAATGGGAGACAGATCTTTCAGTTATCAGGCTCCTCTCTTGTGGAACCAACTTCCAATCTCTGTCCATGAGGCTGACACATCCAGTTTTAAAACTAGGCTTAAGACTTTCCTTTTTGCTAAATCCTATAGTTAGGGTCGGCTTGGGTTTCCTAAGCTGTCCCTTAGCTTTTCTGTTATAGGCTTAGACTGCTGGAGGACAAACTGACCACAATTTTCACTCTGCTACTGTCTTTCTTACTCTGCTCAACCTGTTTTATATTTCTAATTATTTTTTCTATCCTTAACATGTCAGAGATCTGATGGCAGAGGATCCTACACACAGACTCAGAAAGTTTTTTTTAAATGTTCATTGAGTAAATAAACAGCTTCTAGTGTCTCAGGTCCAGGGGCAGAAAATTTATCTAAAATGATACAGAGGGGAAAAGGTTAGTGTTTGACAGAATAAAAAGTAGTTATCTGAATACAGACGGTCTGATGAAACACTAACCTTTCTTGTTGTAACGGGACGCTCCAGCGGAGACACAGAGCTGCAGAGACCAAGGGAAGTCCAGAGGCTTAGTCGAGGATGAGCAGGGTTCATACACGGGATCCTAAGAGGAGACAGTACCGATAGGGAGAGGCAAAAGCGAAATCCAAAAACAGGCGTAGGTTGTAAACAAGGTCAGAAGGCTGAGGCACAAAAGGGACAGGCAAAAAGCGTGGTCGAGGGAAACAGGTGTGGATCAAGATTAAAGAGCTGTGAACAAAGAGAGTACGCTGGATAACTGTGGCTGAAAGCATAGAGTTGATCTGGCAATGTAGTGGAGAAAGCAGGAAGTATATATACACCCAGAAACAGGTGAAAACCATCAGCAGCAATCAGAGAGAGAGAGGTGTGGCATGTAAAGAGGCTGGCAGAAGCAGCAGAGGAAAAACCCAGGAGAGCAGAGAAGAAAAAGTCAAACAGTGAACAGAGTGATGAGAAAAGGAAAAAGCAGAGTGTAAATTGTGATATAACGTGTTTTTTTGTCTTTCAGATACACCTGGACCTACAGGTCCTTCTAAAAAAATTTGCATATTGTGATAAAGGTCATTATTGTCCATTATGTAATGATAAAAATGAAACTTTCATATATTTCAGATTCATTGCACACCAACTGAAATATTTCAGGTCTTTAATTGTTTTAATACTGATGATTATGGCATACAGCTCATGAAAACCCAAAATGCCTGTCCCAAAAAATTAGCATATTTCATCCCACCAATGAAAGACAAGTGTTTTTAATACAAAAAACGCCAACCTTCAAATAATCATGTTCAGTTATGCACTCAATACTTGTTCGGGAATCCTTTTGCATGAATGACTGCTTCAATGCGGCGTGGCATGGAGGCAATCAGCCTGTGGCACTGCTGAGGTGTTATGGAGGCCCAGGATGCTTCGATAGCGGCCTTCAGCTAATCCAGAGTGTTGGGTCTTGCGTCTCTCAACTTTCTCTTCACAATATCCCACAGGTTCTCTATGGGGTTCAGGTCAGGAGAGTTGGCAGGCCAATTGAGCACAGTAATACCATGGTCAGTAAACCATTTACCAGTGGTTTTGGCACTGTGAGTAGGTGCCAGGTTGTGCTGAAAAATGAAATCTTCATCTTCATAAAGCTTTTCAGCAGAAGCATGAAGTGCTCCAAAATCTCCTGATAGCTAGCTGCATTGACCCTGCCCTTGATAAAACACAGTGGACCAACACCAGCAGCTGACATGGCACCCCAGTGACTGTGGAAACTTGACACTGGACCTCAAGCAATGTGAATTATGTGTCTCCTCTCTTCCTCCAGACTCTGGGACCTTGATTTCCAAAGGAAATGCAAAATTTACTGTAATCAGAGAACATAACTTTGGACCACTCAGCAGCAGTCCCAGGCGAGATGCTTCTGACGCAGTCTCTTGTTCAAAAGTGGCTTGACCTGGGGAATGCGGCACCTGTAGCCCATTTCCTGCACACGCCTGTGCACGGTGGCTCTGGATCTTTCTACTCCAGACTCAGTCCACTGCTTCCGCAGGTCCCCCAAGGTCTGGAATCGGCCCTTCTCCACAATCCTCCTCAGGGTCCGGTCACCTCTTCTCGTTGTGCAACGTTTTCTGCCACACTTTTCCCTTCCCACAGACTTGCCACTGAGGTGACTTGATACAGCACTCATGACAGGATCATTGTGACCTCCAGATAGTTAAAAAGTCTTTCCGCTTCCCAAATGACCCAAAATCTTTTTGTGTCTTAACAAGTGGGGGCATCTGTGTCCTCAGAGTCAAATATCATAAGAAACTGACTCATCCATTTCTTGTGGTCCCAAACTTGCCTCATGCTATGTATATAGGCAGTGACATCTCAGTCCGACTTGGTGTTCGAGTGGACACCATCAACACTGTTTTGTGGTCCCTGACAGCTGTCCCTTTGGATGCACTTGTACCCGATCTGGACAATCTCCGATCTGGACAGACAATCCTTGGAGCTTGTCAGGTAGCCAACAGTCAACACATTACAGTACCAGCTCATACTCAAAACAAACCCATACCAATACACATCCTAGCAGGACAAACTCTTAGCCATTCACAGACTTTCTTCCAACCTGCCCCACTCTTTTTTGACTTAGGACTTTCATTAGAGGCCACACCCCTCGTGGGCGTCAACTCTAGGACTTCCTGCCTTTCCGTCTGCAACACCAGTTGAGAAGACATCCTGATTCCTAAGGCCACTCCTTTAGTCAGAGTCAGAGTCAGACTTTCTTTATTGTCATTCGCACCTCATGTGGTACATGTGGTGGAGCGAAATTATGTACACAGGGTCCCAGTTACATCCAACAATAAAATGTATAAGAAAAACAGTAAAAACATCTAAGATATGAACTAAGAAAAACATCAACTAAATATACACTAAGAACTCATAACATAAAAACATTGAACATCAGCACAAACATGAACATGAGTCTGTGTGAGCAGATGAGCACGCATGAACACATCAACATTTATAGGTCAACATCTTTAGGTTGGCTGGTAAGCACTAGCTTCCATGACTTTGAGTTGAATGTACCCATCCTGGGAGGCATTCCAAACTCCCTCCTCCCTGATCATTGTACTGAACAAGTTTTGTATACAAAACCATCCAAAGCCATCGCCATTTTCTCAATGACTGATTTCGAACGTGATACCGTTTGACGTGTGGACCTCACCAACAAGGACCAGATGGCGTTGCAAACCTTTTATGTAATCTAAAAAAGTTAAATCTGGTCCTCTGGACATTCAAAAAAAACAAAACAAAGCAAATCAACAAAAAAATGTAGAAACGTTTCGTCTCTCATCCGAGAGACTTCCTCAGTCTGAGGAGCTGTATTCAGCTCAGTCTCTTAAATAGCACCGTCTCAGGGTGGATCAACCAGTTTTGCTGCTGACAACCAAAACCAGCTGATCACATGCTCAAGAAGGACCATCAGCATAACAATGGTTGATCCACCCTGAGTCTGTGCTATTTAAGAGACTGAGCTGAATACAGCTCCTCAGACTGAGGAAGTCTCTCGGATGAGAGACGAAACGTTTCTACAATTTTTTTTGTTGATTTGCTTTGTTTTTTTGTTTTTTTTGAATGTCCAGAGGACCAGATTTAACTTTTTTAGATTTTTCTACCTGGATTATTGAGCATGCATCAGGATACTTTTATGTAATGTTGATGAGTACGACCACGGAGACTCCAGAAACACTTGTAGAGTCACCATACTCTGAGTTCCACCCTTTGGTCCGATCACAGATTGAACAAGTAGTTCCCCAAGCAGACACTCTTACCAATGATGAAGAAAGAGAAAAACCTAGCCAAGTTCTTCTCAAGTACAAAGAGTCCTTCGCAGTCGACTCTCTGGACTGTGGTTTGACTTCAATCCACACCGTTCGCATACCAACTCCACCTAATTCTCCTCCTACTTATGTGCGCCAGTACAAGATTCCTATGGCAGCCTATGAGCCCGTACAAAAAATCATTGACAACCATTTGGAGAAAGGAATAATCAGTAACAGTACATGTAACAGTACTTACTCTGCACCTTTGTGGCCTGTTCTCAAACCCAATGGAAAATGGAGACTCACCATCGACTACCAGAAGCTGAACCAACAGGTTCCTCTTCCAAGAGGGCCGATGACTCAACTCCAACAAAAACTTCCTAAGGTGATCAACGCCAAGTACTTCTCCATGCTTGATGTGGCTTCTGGGTTCTGGACGATCCCCGTGCATTTAGCCGATCAACATAAATTGGCGTTCACCTTTGCTAACCGCCAGCACACCTTCACCAGGTGCCCCTATGGCTATGCAAACTCACCAGCTGAGTTCAACATCTTCTTAAACAAAGCATGTCAAGATGCAGGGGAACGGGGAACCCTCATCTATGTAGATGACATCCTTCTACGCCAACCCACGCTTGACTCTCACTTAGGTGAGATTGACCACGTGCTGAGTCAACTCACAGCTTTTGGTGCAAAGATCTCCCTTTTGAAGTGGTGCAAAGCTAAGGTGGAATACGTCGGTCTACTTGTCGGTCCTGATGGTGTGCAACCCCAACTTAGTTGAACGCAAGGCCGTGCCAACCTTAAGACACCCTCCAACATCAAAGAACTTCGTATTTTCCTTGGTGTTTGTAACTACTCATGCTAGTTCATAGAGAACTATGCTGATCTGGCAAAACCTTTAACCGAACTCCTCAAAAAGGATGTGCCTTTCCAGTGGTCTGATGTACAACAGCAAACCATGGATGCCCTCAAGGCCAAGCTGTGCTCAGCACCATGTCTGGCATACCCCAACAGTGACAAAGACTTCCACCTTGAAGTGGGTTTTTCAGGTCACTACTTGAGTGCTTGTTTGTACCAACTCTATGACCAAGACAAACGCGTAGTAGCCTACACCAGCAAAACCCTGGCAGGACCAGAACTGAAATAATCTGACTGTGAGAAAGCACTGTTAGCTACTGTGTGGGCAGAGACACATTTTTCCAACTACCTAGGTGGACAAAAGACTATTGTGGAAGCACAACACCAACCAGTAACTTTTCTTAACAGCCAACGTATCAGCGACGATGTGGTGACAAACGCACGCGTGGCTTCATGGCTTATGGCCTTGCAGAGTTTTGACATACAGGTTTGCTATGCTCAAAACAAGAGAACCCCTCTGGGCACAGACTTGGCAGCCTGCCAACAGTGCACTCAGGATACCCCTTTGGTACAGACACCAGTCGAACATGCCACTGCCTTTGAAGACCCACATCATCAATACTTTGATGAAAATGTTTGTAAGGACATGACAACTGTGTATGTGGATGGATG
>NC_056505.1:49799783-49803561 GCF_014905685.2 Nematolebias whitei | reverse complement strand
CCCCACCATGTGCTCCCTAAACAGGTCTCTCTTGAAAATGAGTTCTCGTGGCTCAATGAGACTAACCTGGATAAATAAAGGCTAAATGAAAAAAAAAAATATATATATATATATATATAATTTTTCAGCATGACCCACCCTTTAATTGGTAACTGTAGCTGATCTAAACCATGATAGCTTACACACCAGGTGCATATAGGTTAAGGTCTTATGTAAAATCCCACTCATAAGCCCAACTAAAACCACATAATTGCATGAACACATAGAACCAGAATGGCACCCACTGGGAACCACCAGCAGCAATCTTCGCTGAAGGCACCTACAACTCTAACGTGGGTCTCCAATCTCCATCCAGTGGTCGCCTCTGCAGTTCAATCGAGGGAACCCTTCTGCATGCTGATCAATCAACACCTCCAATCGTTGTGGATTTATTGTTGTGGATTATATGAATTTTTCCAATGGATTACAGACTTTGTTTCCAAGGGGTTAAAGCATTGCTGCAATGGAAATACCAACAACATAATGGAAGTACCAATAACATTATGGAATTACCAACAACATTGTGGAATTACCTAAACCATTGTGGGATTACCTTCTTTGACCTTTGTTTTCCTCTTGCTGGATTACATCAAGATCAAGGACATTCGGAGGCGTAAATTCATGTTGGAATTCATCCCCATGGACAGGCGATGATTTCCAAAGGGGGGACTGTAGTGAACTAGGCCTCCGACCACAACCTGTCTCTGAAGACCTTCAGGGGACATGAACTGTTATTTCATTGATTTGAATCCAGAAATACAAATTATCTCATCAAGAGACTATTTAATTGTATCCTGAATTAATCAATTGAAAGAACACTCTTCCTTTTTACATTATCATTACTATTTTAGAATATCTTGATAATCAAAGTGTGTTTAGTTCATACCATTTCTAAATGTTGAAGTGAACCACTCATTTAAATCAACCGTGAAACAGTATTATTGATTTTTAAACCTCATTAGACTTAGAAATCAAGTTAAATGTCTATTTACAAAGTAATTGTGCATTTTGATCTTCTGTCTGAATGAGGAGTAGTGATGTCGGTCGAAAGTCAGAGACAAACAGAGACGAGTTATTAGAACGAAGTGTCTTGTTTTTAAACCTAGCAGACGGTAAATAAGAAGCTGGCCCGTGCAAAGTTTCTCACTTCTTCAAAATATTTTTCTCCGTCTGTACTAACCGTTCCTAAACATTTCTGCTGTCTTTTGACTTTTAATAACCCCCTGACATCACTAGAACCACCCCCCTGCTGGTTGTTTCAACCAATCAGGAAGTACCGATTGATAGGAAGTGAATACTTTTTAAAAAGTCAACACTTCCTGGGACTATTCAGTCTCCTGGCAGTCTTCCTGCAGTTTTCCTGAGTCTTTCTTGGGACTATGGAGTCTTCTACTTCTGAGTGGAATATCTGACTGGAGTCTTACTGAGAGTTCCTAAGGAACTTTCAGATTTAATCAATAGCTGATGGATTTGACCGTGAGACGACGGTCCGTCCATCCCAGCAGAGTCACAGCGCCTCGCTGTGAACTCACCCGGGCGTAACGCCCTACAACTTCGAAGGAAGCTTGTTCTGTTGAACAGAGTAAAAACCACACAACTTCTGATGATGACCAGCCACCCTGACCGGAGACGCTGTAAAGGTAGCGTGCATAGGGACATCTAGACCAGAGCTGATCCATCCTCTGCAAAGGTAAAGAGACGTCACGAGTTGCTACGCACTAAGTGGACCGGGGGTTTGAGCTGGTGTTGAAAGAAGCGTGCTAATTCTGGTCAACAATCATACATCTTCCCTCATCCATCTTACTTTTAAACTTCTCCATTCCTTCCTTTAAACTTTTCTATTTTGCCAGTAATCTAGATGCCTCAATCAGTAATGTTCTGTTGTCTTGTTAGTAAAGCGTGCCAAGTTTTTATTAATCAGAAACAGATCAGCAAATCAACGTGTACATGTCTTGATGTTAAATTTTGATTCTGTTAAATAAATGTCCGCATTTATTCTGATGGGTCAAAGATAAAATGGCGTCTCATGTCACTGATTAAACAATCCTCACAGTTATCTCGGTCACATGGCAGAAATTTAACTCGAAAAAGAAAGAATCCGTTGTAATTAAATAATTATTATTCTTTGTGCTTGAACTAGCTTTAAGAATAATTAATTAGTAGTGTGTCTGCAGCAAAGCTGTCCCTACATCACTACACAGGTCTACCCCAACCAGAAACTTTGGATGTCCCAAGAGGTCAAACAGCTCAGAGACACAATGCTTTCAGGTCAGTGACAGGGTACACTACTGTGTAGCAAGAGCCAACCTGAAGAGAGACATCAGGAGGGCCAAGTTAGGAGTTACAGAAGGTGTACTGAGGACCACTTGAACTGCAATAACAACAACAGGCAGGTGGGGCAAGCAATGCAAAATCTCATCAACTTTAAGAACAATCTGCGAGTGACTGTAGGTGACGCCCTGCTGGCAGAGAAACTAAATCTAGTATTTACCAACTTTGAAGTGAATTCACCTGAAGCAGCCATACTGGATCCAACAGCCCACAGCAGCCCTGCCTTCACTGTTGAAGAGCATGAGGTGAAGCGTGTACTATGGGCTGTTAACCCGAGGAAGGCTGCTGGACCTGACAATGTCCACAGACATGTTCTGAGAGACTGTGTACACCAACCAGCTGGAGTCATGACCAGGCTTTTCAACTGATCATTGTCCCAGTCCATGGTCCCACCCTGCCTGAAGGCATCTACAATAGTCCCCATACCAGCCAGTTGCTCTCACTCCAGTGGTGATGAAGTGTTTCGAAAAGCTGGTCAGGAGTCACATCACTTCACTCCTCCCACAAACCCTTGACCCCCACCAATTTGCCTACAGAGCTAATAGATCATCTGAGGATGCCATAATCACAGCCCTCTATGTTTCAATATCCCACTGGGAGAAAAAAGAGAGCTATGTGCAGAAGCTCTTCATAGACTATAGCTCTGCTTTCAACACCATCCTCCCCAACAAATTAGAGGGACAAACTTTCGGAACTGGGACTTCCTCACTCCACCTGCACATGGGTTTCAGTTTCCTGTCCAACCACAGCCAGAGCGTTCGAATGGGCCATCACACATCCATGGCCCTCTGCCTCAGCACGGGAGCCCCCATGGGGCTGTGTGCTGAGCCCCATGCTCTATGGCCTCTTCACACATGAATGCACTTCTACTCACCACAGAAAGTGCTATGTGTTGTCATCATTGTGTGTTTCTATATAAGGATGAAATTAGTTCTCTGCGTTCAAGCCATCACACATGAGATGTACCCAAGTGAGGCAGCGGGCAGCTATGTAATCGCCTGAGCAGCAGGTGACTTCGAAAGGTAGGTAAATTACCTTTTATAAACATGTACATGTTTATAAAAGGTAATTAGTTGTAGATGTTTATCCAGAAATGACTGTCTGATTGTTTCATTAAACTCCATCTAGTGGTCAAGAGATATTTTTGCTAACGCTACAGACAAAGGTACACACAGACACATGCTATAACTGACATACCAATCTCATGACACAATGATAAGCCAAATACTCTCAAAAGTCCACTTCAGTACATCATTGCTGTGTCTGTGCGTATTTTAAGCAGAGACTGAGCAATTATGTTCCCCAAAGTAGCTCATTTATGTACTGAAGTGCACTTTTGAGAGTATTTGGCTTATCATTGTGTCAAGAGATATTTTTGCTAACGCTACAGACAAAGGTACACACAGAC
>NC_056505.1:49798080-49799683 GCF_014905685.2 Nematolebias whitei | reverse complement strand
TGACACAATGATAAGCCAAATACTCTCAAAAGTGCACTTCAGTACATAAATGAGCTACTTTGGGGAACATAATTGCTCAGTCTCTGCTTAAAATACGCACAGACACAGCAATGATGTACTGAAGTGGATGCAGCTTGTATAAAAAACACAGACAGCACAAATCAGCCTGCTTTTCTTTTCAGGTAAATATATTAAATTGTCATAATAGTTTAGGTGTTTAATGCCTGGGTAGAACTGCATTTTGGAAATTATTCTGTCAACATAAAAGAAAAAAAATGTCTGGGGCCACTGGGTTGAATGCCTGACACAAAACAGAATCAATCAAACTTACTAAAAAGTTAAAATAGTTTTGAATTATCCTTTAATGATATTCTAAAAAAATACTTCTGCACCTGGTGAAGTCATGAGATGCAGCTCAATGACCCACAGCCACGTTTCAGTTGTGGCACTGCAGGTAAATATCAGCACCTCTATGTGCATCCTTCCCAGCTGCCAGCTCGACCCAGGCCAGCTTTTCTCTGATTTGTTAAGATAATGATCTAATCTGCAGCCATTAGGGAGAGCAGCCTTTAGTGTTTAATGTGTGGCCAGGTGGTCCAGCTGCCAAGCACAACAAATTAAAGAGCCCGGACTTGGCTGTAAAGAGTAATGAGCTGTATTTAAGCACCGCTTTACCTGAGCCCGCTCAGCCAGGCCTCAATATGGCCAGATTCAAATGAACAACTTGACACTTCTTCAATTCCCCAGATGCTCAGATGAGCTGAGACCATGACACAATGTTGCACACACAGTAATGCTGTGAAGCAAGCAGAACATTCTACTCACACACAGTTTCACCTTGTAGGTTTCAGACTAGCTTTTATTTTTTTGCATTTTAGCTAAGAGATAACAAACGTTTTAAAATTACAGACCTACAATTCCTTGAAGAAATTCCTATCACCCACTGCCTATTATGTTTGCGTTTTAGACTGTATTATTGAAAAGGGACAGAGTTACTGTACAGCTATTTTGGGTAAACCTTGAAAATAACGCACATGATCGTTGGTTACGTACTGTAACCCCAGATTCTATGAATATAGGCGTAGCCCTTTAAGGCTGTCGCTGATGGGTTTATCCCGTTATGCGCAGCATAAGCACTGAAAAAATTTAGTCCACGCCCACCTGCTGTGTGGGCCCCACCCGGTCCGTATAAATTACGTTGAGAGCGGGAAATCGGCTCCCAAAATAGCTTTTTTCTTCAGCCATTTAGGAGCCAGTGAGGCCCTACGCTTAAAGGGCTACGCCTATATTCATAGAATCTGGGGTTACAGTACGTAACCAACGTTCTATGTCATATAGGCTTCGCCCTTTAAGGCTGTCGCTGATGGGTTAAGGGCGAAGCGGATGTGGTCCTCGCCTCACTGGGTCCATTCGAACACAGTAAGAAGCGGAAGCTTGCCCAAAAAACGTCTTGTCACTCAGCTCCCTGTGTGCATAACTACGCATCGCGTAATTATGTGCCATGCACAGACGCATGTTGTGTAACTATGCGTTCTGACAAAGCATGAATGCCCCCGAAAACTTTCAACGGGAAGAAGATGTTGAAAAGGGGGGGGGGGGGGGG
>NC_056505.1:49786117-49797980 GCF_014905685.2 Nematolebias whitei | reverse complement strand
AAATGAGTGGTTCACTTCAACATTTAGAAATGGTATGAACTAAACACACTTTGATTATCAAGATATTCTAAAATAGTAATGATAATGTAAAAAGGAAGAGTGTTCTTTCAATTGATTAATTCAGGATACAATTAAATAGTCTCTTGATGAGATAATTTGTATTTCTGGATTCAAATCAATGAAATAACAGTTCATGTCCCCTGAAGGTCTTCAGAGACAGGTTGTGGTCGGAGGCCTAGTTCACTACAGTCCCCCCTTTGGAAATCATCGCCTGTCCATGGGGATGAATTCCAACATGAATTTACGCCTCCGAATGTCCTTGATCTTGATGTAATCCAGCAAGAGGAAAACAAAGGTCAAAGAAGGTAATCCCACAATGGTTTAGGTAATTCCACAATGTTGTTGGTAATTCCATAATGTTATTGGTACTTCCATTATGTTGTTGGTATTTCCATTGCAGCAATGCTTTAACCCCTTGGAAACAAAGTCTGTAATCCATTGGAAAAATTCATATAATCCACAACAATAAATCCACAACGATTGGAGGTGTTGATTGATCAGCATGCAGAAGGGTTCCCTCGATTGAACTGCAGAGGCGACCACTGGATGGAGATTGGAGACCCACGTTAGAGTTGTAGGTGCCTTCAGCGAAGATTGCTGCTGGTGGTTCCCAGTGGGTGCCATTCTGGTTCTATGTGTTCATGCAATTATGTGGTTTTAGTTGGGCTTATGAGTGGGATTTTACATAAGACCTTAACCTATATGCACCTGGTGTGTAAGCTATCATGGTTTAGATCAGCTACAGTTACCAATTAAAGGGTGGGTCATGCTGAAAAATTATATATATATATATATATATTTTTTTTTTTCATTTAGCCTTTATTTATCCAGGTTAGTCTCATTGAGCCACGAGAACTCATTTTCAAGAGAGACCTGTTTAGGGAGCACATGGTGGGGTTAAGGGCCTTGCTCATGGGCCCAGAGTGGGGCGAATGAGGGTGGGGGTTAAGTGTGGGTGTTTCACCTACCCCACCCACAATTTTTGATGTTGTCGGGGCCGGGGCGTGAACCGGCGATCTTCGGATCACAAGCCCAAAGGGAATTCCAAACTATTTTTCCATTCCTAACTTGGTTTAAGTTAGATTTACATGGCAAAATATAGTTTGGTTCAATTGTCTGTTGTCCCTTTAGACGAATGACTTGAGGTTTGGTTTTTGGTTTCCCCCTAAATGCTTTTGGAGTCTATGGCGAGACTCAACTGAAGGATTAGCTAGCCCCCCCACTCCCCCGAATAGGATTGTTCGAGTACGTTCGGCTTGAGCATCGTGAGACTAATGTAGGTTATGGTACTTAGGTAGCATTAATCTACATTGACTCCTCAAAGATTGAAATTTAACAAATGAACTGCATGTTGGCATAGTTAAAGTCCTCTTAGTCTCTGACTAAAGTACAAACAAAATTCATTCTGGCTGGGAGTGTTCAGAAACAATACCAAAACCAAATAAACTATGTTTTCAAAATCGACAAAAGTAGTGATTAAGCAACTAGAAACAACGTTTCACTGCAACACTCACTCTGATTGTCAGATTCGATCTCGTTATCGTGTCTGAGTTGTTATCTTAACACTTAATTAAGCTTAAACTTATTTAGTTTCTGCTTGGGCAACCTTTTTCCCACTAGGTCTGAGTTTGTGAGATATTTGTCTCCTGTGGACTTATTGAACGCCTTATGTAGTTTAACCTGGTTTCGATGTACCCATTTAACAATTGGCTTTTTTTGGCCTTTGCTGATTTTGATCTGGTAGACAACTGGAGACAGTTTGTCTGTTATCAGGTGGGGTCCAGTCCACCTGGGCATCAGTTTGCGGGTGAGAGTTCCGGTCCCGGACTCTCTTTTCCTGGTTGTGGGGGCGAACGTGTAGTACCAGACCCTATCTCCCACTTGGAGTTCCTCGTGAGAGGCCTTTTGGTCATAGTACGCCTTTCGTCCTTCAGCTGATTTTTCCAGGTTTTCCTGGGCAAATGCAAAGGTGTTTTTAAGGTGTTCTTCCAAGTCATTCATGTATTGTTGTGTGGTGTAGGCTGTTGCCATGGAGGCATCGCCTGGTTGCTACAACAGGTGTAGAGGGAGAGTCATTTGTCGACCCGTCATCATCTTGAAGGGAAAGATGTTAGTCGATGTGAGTGGAGTGGCCCTTATGGCCATGAGGACCAGAGGGAGTTTCACGTCCCAGTCCTTGTGGTTTGTGGCAACGTATTTCTTCAAAATACTTACCACAGTTCTGTTTGCTCTCTCCACTTGGCCTGAGGCCTGTGGGTGGTAGCCAACATGGAAGTTGACTTTGATGCCACAGTTCTTTCATCACTTCAGCAGTGAAGTGTGTACCTTGGTCTGAGTTCACCCTGAGGGGAAATCCAAACCTTGAAAATACATGATTCATTAGTAACATAGCAGTTGTTTGTGCTGTGTCATTAGGAGCTGGTAGGCATTCTACCCATTTGGTAAATGCGCAAGTTACCGTGAGAAAATATTTATTTCCTCTAGTGCTCTTAGTAAGTGGTAAAACCCAGTCGATCTGGAGGTCGGACCATGGGAATGCAATGCCTCTACTTTGCAGTGGTGCTCTGTGGAGTGGTCTGGATGGCTGAAACTGGCCATAGACCAGGCACCCTTTTATGTAGTTCTTGACATCCTTTTTCCTTCCAGGCCAATAAGCAACTTGTTTTAATGCTTTCAGCATGGCGTTATCTCCCTTGTGTCCTGCGGACGGGAGGTCATGAGCATGAACTAACATCACCCCCATGTGGTCATGGGGGACCACGAACATGGGTGAGGACGTTGGTCCATGAGCAAAAGTTAGGATGCCCTTGATTAGTTTTAGCTGTTTGCGCAGCTGAAAGAGGATTTTAAGGTCTGGATTGGAATCCAGGTCGGCTTCAGATGGAGTGTTTTTCTCTGGGTCAGTCAAGTACAGCATCATTGAGTTTATCGCAGGATCCAACTTCTGAATTTGGATGATGTCTGGGTCAGTCAGCACGGGTTGTACAGAGACTGTGTTGTCAGCCGGCTTGGCTGCAGCCTCTGCATGTGTGACTGCCATTACCTCAGCTGTAGGTTGTACTGGCAGAGTTGCGAGCAGCCAGGAGGGGTCAAAGGACCACTGAGGGCTGTCTACGGCTCCGTCCTTGGCTAGGAAGTCTGCAAGGTCATTATACCGCTTGTCATCGCCTAGGACTCTTGAATGTCCTGGAACATTTTTCCAGTAGACCTGTAGGTCATGTGATGTCACCAAGTGATCACATGCCATGAAAATCTCGTTGTGTTTGACCACTTTCTTGTTGCTTGTGAGAAAGCCGTTCTGTTTCCACAGAGCGAGATGACACAAGAAACTACGTCGAGCGTAATTAGAGTCCATGTAGATGACTAGCGTTTGGATGGAGCGTTCTACTGCCATCTGGAGAGCTATTAGGATTCCTGCTATCTCAGCGTACTGAGAAGTCTGAGAGCCTAATTTATAGCTAAAAGTGACCTTTTGTTGGTCTTGGAGGATAATCCCTCCAACACCTGATTTGCAGGTTTGTTCGTGGTGGAATGAGCATCCATCCACGTACAATGTTGTCATATATTTGCAGATATTGTCATCAAAGTAGTAGTGATTTGGGTCCTCATTTACTGAGGGTTTTTCCGCCGCTGGCGGTTGGGTGGCTGGTACATCTTGTGTACACTCCTGGAAGAGTGCCAGGTTGGTACCCAAATGTGACTTCTTGTTTTGTCCGTAGCGGATGTCTAGGTCAAAACTTTGAAGCGCCATGAGCCACGTGGCTACCTGTGAGTTTGTCACCACACCATCTCTGATGCGTTGGCTATTCAGGAAAGCTACTGGCTGGTGTTGTGTGTCAACAATGATTTTTTGTCCACCGCTGTAACTGGAGAAGTGTTTAACTGCCCACACAGTGGTCAGTAGAGCTTTCTCACAGTCTGAGAACTTTAATTCGGGGCCTGCCATTGTCTTACTGGCGTAGGCCACCACACGCTTATCAGTCCAGACAAGTGGGACGTCTTTCTTTAAGAGTTCAGTCAGTGGTTTCGCAAGGTCTGCATAGTTCTTTATGAATTGACGTGAGTAATTACACACGCCCAGAAAACTTTGTAGTTCTCTAAGATTGGTGGGGACTTTGAGATTGTCTAGGCCATGGGTGCGAGTCAATTGTGGTTGTACTCTGTCTGGACCTACTAGTAGGCCAACGTAGTCCACCTTGGTCCTGTACCACTGGCATTTTGACAGTGAGATATTAGCACCAGCCGTAGTCAGTTGATTCAGAACTTGGTTGATCTCAGCCAAGTATAAGTCCAGTGTTGGCTGCCTCAAAAGGACATTGTCCACGTAGATCAGTGTCCCACATTCGTGGGCCTCTGGACATGCTTTGTTCAAAAAGATGTTGAACTCAGCTGGTGAGTTAGCGTAGCCCAAGGGGCACCTGGTGAAGGTGTATTGTCAGCTACCAAAAGTGAAAGCTAGTTTGTGTTGGTCCTTGGTGCGCACAGGAATGGTCCAAAAACCAGAGGCGACATCACGGGTGGAAAAGTACTTACAATCGGTGACCTTGGGCAGTTCCTGTTGGATCTGGGTCATTGGCCACCTAGATAAAGGAACTTGTTTGTTTAGCTTTCTGTAGTCTATGGTAAGTCTCCACTTACCATTTGGTTTCAAAACAGGCCATAAAGGCGCAGAGTAGGTGCTATTACAATGTCTGATTATGCCTTTATCTAAAAGGTCATCAATGATTTCCTTGACAGGTTGATGTGCTGCCAGGGGAATCTTGTATTGTCTGACAAATGCAGGCAGTGAGTTTGGCAGAGTTGGGATGTTCACTGTGTGGAGTGAGCTCAACCCACAATCCATTGAGTCAGTCGAGAATGACTTCTCATATTTCATGAGAACTTGGCGGAGTTTGTCCCTTTCTTCATCAGTCATCAGGGCGTCGGCTTGGGCGACCACCTGTTCAATTTCTGAAGAGATTGTTAAGGGTTCTTGATGTTTGGGGAGCTCCAGTGAGTCCCTTTCTGTGTCGTCAGACCTGTCTATAGGTAAGACACTATAGGTTTGATGTCCTAAATCGACTTCATTCGTTGAGAAGAGAGCTATGGCCTGTGTTGGTTTTGTGAACCAAACTGGACCAGTCTCTCGACTCGATACCAGGTTGTCTGGGAGTCCTTCCAGAAATGGAATGCCAAGTTCAAAATCATGAAAATCTTTGGAGATCAACCATCCTAGCCTTGTGTTTCTCGGGATCAGTACCTCCTCTGTGCCTGTGTTTCACACAGCAACAGATGTGGTTCTGGAGTCGAGGCTCCCTTAGCTTGTGGCCTCAATGGACAGTCCTAGTTTGAAAAACGTAGGAGCTGGTTGAAAGTACACCTGTTTAAGGCTTATAGCTTGTCCCGCCACAATGTGGACCCGTAACATTAGGTTTGTTACCTGAGGTGGTACTGAGGTGTTTTGGTTGGTAGCAACCTGGCAGACCTCTGGAATGGTATGTCCAGCCGTAAGGTTAGCTGTGTCTAGCACCGGAGGATCCTTTTTGGCTGGTTTTAGTGACCACATCACATTGTGGCTGGTGTCCACTCGGACACCTAATCTTACCAAGATGTCAGAGCCTATGTAGGTTGCATGTAGTAAGTCTGGGACCACGAGGAATGGGTGTACCAGTTCCCGTTGGTTCCAGCTCAGTTTCAGGTTAATGACTCCTTTCGCAGTCATCACTCGTGAACTGTTGGGATACAATGGAAAGCGGAAAGCTTTCCCGATCAGAACCGGACCCAATGTTTCTTAACCAATGTTTCGTAGAAAGCTTGGTTAATAGCTGATTTATCTGTCCACAGCGACAGTACAGCATCTTCTGTGTGGGATCCTTGGCTCTCTACACCTTTAACTACCAACGGTAGGTAGTATCCAGTGGGCTCTGACTGTCTCAGCTCGCAGAGGAGGTTTTCTTGTTCAGTCAGAGTTGTGTCCACCGGTTGGGTCTCTTCAGTTTCACATGCTTTTAAAGGCTTCCTAACCGGGTCTGTGTTCTCTGCTGAGAAGTCCTTGGTGCCTTCTGCGGTGCCTGCTGTTGGGCAGTCTGTGACTGTCTCAGGAGGCATGAGTATTGGCAGGGGTTTGCTCACTCTGGTCCACATTGTCTGTTAACCATAATCTATAATCACCTCAAAGCGATTTATAAAATCCTGGCCGATCAAAAATGGGAATGAGTCAACCGTAGACACATGTACCGGGTGGTATAGTGTCAACGGCTAATTTCAAAGAAAAAACCATCAGTGAGATAAAAAATTGTGCTGTGAATGTCTTTGAGGGCCGTTCACAGGCCAAAACACCCATTGAGGTGTCTCGCAGAGACGAGGACAACCCTAACAGCTTTAGCTATGGTTCACATGCAAGTTTGCATGTTCAGATAGGCCTTAGTGTCGATCGAACTCAACGGCCCTGGCTCAAAACGTTGGACACATTTCGCTATTTCATGCAATTCCGCTATTGAGAGCGGAGGCTGAGGAATTGGTGCTGTTGGAACAAAATAATCACGTGGAAGTGATTCACTAGACTCACGTGGAGGTGGCAGAAGGGGATTATGTGTAGGAGGTACAGCAAAATCCTTCTGAGGTGGTGGTGGGTGACCTGGACTCTGACCCAGTTCGTCTTTGAGTTCCAGACATCCTTGCCCCTAGTCAGAAATTTTATTTGTGGCTGCGGCAAGTTTTGCCTCACAGGCTGCTAAGCGTTCACGTGATGTATGGCACTCACTTTGTAAACGCACGCCTTGTTAGACTAACGCCGCTTTTTCCAATCTGCACTCGTCCAGAGCTTTTGATGTGAGCTGCAACTGTTGGTGCAGAGCATCATAGTCTGAACACAGTGCTTCACGCAGCTTTTTCTCATATGAGTCTGCTTGTAACAACAGCTGAGCTTGTGAGACTTCTTTTTCACATTTAAATTCATTCTTC
This sequence comes from Nematolebias whitei, assembly GCF_014905685.2. Taxonomy (NCBI): domain Eukaryota; kingdom Metazoa; phylum Chordata; class Actinopteri; order Cyprinodontiformes; family Rivulidae; genus Nematolebias; species Nematolebias whitei. The sequence continues at coordinate 49,790,978 of NC_056505.1, read as the reverse complement.
CAGGTCTCTTTATCAAATTTAAACTGTGCCATGAGGTTTAGATACTCCTCACGTGTTGTTTCGCGGTCTTCTGTCTCGCATTTCAACCTTATTGCAAGGTATTCTGCCCTGTTAGCCTCAATATAAAATTTAGCTTGCAGCAAGAGTGCTATTTTAGCTAGTTGTTCATAGCCTGACTTTTTTATGGCTACAGAAGTTACACTGTCTGCAACTTCCTTCAGCTCGTCCAATAACTCTGTTGAGGTCATGCTGTCCACCTGTTCCCCATATGGATATAAGGACTCTGTTAGCATCTTTAGGGCTGTCTCAAGCCAGTCCTTTTATTACATGGAGCAACATTAGCTTCTGTTAAATCTTCCATGGTTATCCACTGTTCAGCAAAACCTATCTGGTTAAACCGTCGCAATCTTAGAGTTTTTCAACAGGTAAACGTTTGTATTTAAGTGAGCAGTGAGTCTCACACACTATTTTAGCTCTGGGTTTCATCAACAGTACTGTTATAAGCCAATTTTTCAATAAATGGGCCCCTATGTTCAGGCCTTACCCCATTAATATTGTAAGTAAATGCTTCCTGTGGCAGTGTTACTTAATATGAGCTTAAGTCTAACAGATACAAGAGCCAGGCTATTTCAGTGTTCACGTACTGCAATGCACCTAAAATTAAATAAACCTACAATATTTTCTAAGAAGGCTTACCGCAACTGTGTAGTTGTAAACACCCTTAAGCAGTTTAATTTACCAGAATTTGCTATTTAAACAGTACACATAAACCAGACTTGATTAACAAAAAAAAAAAAAAAAAAAAAAAATGAGTGCACAGCTTTCAGTACTGAAAAACTGTTATACTATTTTTCAACAGCAGGTGGTGGTGTAAGCTTACTTTTACCGGTAGGAGTCACTGACGACTTCCTGTGAACTGCCCTGTTGACATCCGGTTGTTAGCCATTAGCTATGATGTAGCAAACGGTCGAACACGGTTCAAATCAGCTTTTATGGACGGATTTAAAGCTTTAACGTCGCGTCGCTTCACAAGCACGCTCTTTCTGCATATACTCATGAGTTTAGGAACGACTGTCAGGGCTTTATTCAGCTTTTTTAAACACAAAGGAAGACTCCGTTAAAACGAGCTTCATTTCCGGGGTCACGTGACTTCACAGACACGTGAACATCGGGGATGGGCTTTTCGCACTGACACTAGAGTGAGTGGACATACACGGCGTTACGTCACTAGCTTCCCAGCGAATCAGAACGTCCCAAACAGCGGTTGTCGTACCAATCACAGCTCGTGTGTACTCGCCTTAAGCTAGCAGTTAGCATCAACAGTCCGGTCACACATTAAAGCTTCAAAAATTGCACAATTTACTGTGAAACGTAACGAATCAGCATAGGAGCAGCTCTGAGACGGCGCTCAGCTTCAGACAACACATCACCGTTTAAAACACGACTCGTCGAGTCCAGTAAACAGAACCGGGTCGAACACGCAGAACCCCCGGTCCATGCTAGAGTTTCAAACAGAATGAATGCGTTATTCCCACTGCTTACAGCTTAGTTACACAAACAGATTGACAATTTCAGCTTTAAAATGAACACATTGACATAATTCTGCATCTTTCTGAACACCACAGCCGTAAATCATGTCTGTACCAAGGTCAAAACTCAGACTTTTTTATGCCAACATGACGCGTTATTTCACAATAACACTGGTCTCGGGTCACACATAACTTATCTCTTTAGAAACCTTACGAGCCACCAAAATGTAGTGATGTAGCGACAGCTTTGCTGTAGACACACTACTAATTAATTATTCTTAAAGCTAGTTCAAGCACAAAGAATATTAATTATTTAATTACAACGGATTCATTCTTTTTCAAGTTAAATTTCTGCCATGTGACCGAGATAACTGAGGATTGTTTAATCAGTGACATGAGACGCCATTTTATCTTTGACCCATCAGAATAAATGCGGTCATTTATTTAACAGAATCAAAATTTAACATCAAGACATGTGCACGTTGATTTGCTGATCTGTTTCTGATTAATAAAAACTTGGCACGCTTTACTAACAAGACAACAGAACATTACTGATTGAGGCATCTAGATTACTGGCAAAATAGAAAAGTTTAAAGGAAGGAATGGAGAAGTTTAAAAGTAAGATGGATGAGGGAAGATGTATGATTGTTGACCAGAATTAGCACGCTTCTTTCAACACCAGCTCAAACCCCCGGTCCACTTAGTGCGTAGTAACTTGTGACGTCTCTTTACCTTTGCAGAGGATGGATCAGCTCTGGTCTAGATGTCCCTATGCACGCTACCTTTACAGCGTCTCCGGTCAGGGTGGCTGGTCATCGTTCGAAGTCGTGTCGATGTATTCCGTTCAACAAAACAAGCTTCCTTCGAAGTTGTAGGGCGTTACGCCCGGGTGAGTTCACAGCAAGGCGCTGTGACTCCACTAGGATGGACGGACCCTCGTCTCACGGTCAAATCCATCAGCTATTGATTAAATCTGAAAGTTCCTTAGGAACTCTCAGTAAGACTCCAGTCAGATATTCCACTCAGAAGTAGAAGACTCCATAGTCCCAAGAAAGACTCAGGAAAACTGCAGGAAGACCGCCAGGAGACTGAATAGTCCCAGGAAGTGTTGACTTTTTAAAAAGTATTCACTTCCTATCAATCGGTACTTCCTGATTGGTTGAAACAACCAGCAGGGGGGTGGTTCTAGTGATGTCAGGGGGTTATTAAAAGTCAAAAGACAGCAGGAATGTTTAGGAACGGTTAGTACAGACGGAGAAAAATATTTTGAAGAAGTGAGAAACTTTGCACGGGCCAGCTTCTTATTTACTGTCTGCTAGGTTTAAAAACAAGACATTTCATTCTAATAACTTGCTTTCTGACTGTCTCTGACTTTCGACCGACATCACTACTCCTCATTCAGACAGAAGATCAAAATGTACAATTACTTTGTAAATAGACATTTAACTTGATTTCTAAGTCTAATGAGGTTTAAAAATCATTAATACTGTTTCACAGTTGATTTAAATGAGTGGTTCACTTCAACATTTAGAAATGGTATGAACTAAACACACTTTGATTATCAAGATATTCTAAAATAGTAATGATAATGTTGTAGTGAACATCATGAAGGTGCACGCTGGGACAAAAAAGCTCCTCTTTCAGAGGATGAACGTGATTATCGTAAATGGGGTGTGCGTAGGACGCAAAGATATGGGAACCAAAGTGACCCATATTATCAGGGGAAGTCCAAAAAGGAACCCCCAAAAGACGTACCTAGCCATCCCCCACCTCGGACGAAGCGAACCGAGGCGAAAAAATCACAAAAGTTCCAGAAACAAGGCCCTACACCTCTGAGCTCGGAAGAGACAGAGAAATTACGCAGGTTGTTAGAAACTTTGAAACACGCTGAGACGGGAAACCAACCTGGAGCACTATGCAGTGATGTAATCACTATTACATCTGAGGGCGCGGATGACAACATTACAGATGTCGGTGAAACACACCAAGACATTGTTGTTGTTGCCTCCAACAACCCCTCATCGGAAGAAGGGGGGGGTAAACACACACACAAACGATGAGTCATCGCAAGCTGAACACTCAGAAACAGCTACTGCTGTTCTGACGGTTCAGACAAACCAAGATTACACAGACAAGGCTGAACGTGTGAAGAAACGTCAGAAAAAACCTAAGAGGTTTCTGTGTAACTTTATCAGAAGGGGGGTTGCCAAAAAGGTGTACCTGTCGGTAACACTCGAAGGTGTCCTCACACACGAAGCACTCCTGGACGGTGGGGCAGACATAACAATTATGTCAGCTAAACTGTTCGAGGAGCTGAGGACAGCCGCTGCCGGTGTTAACAGGATAATACCTCTCTCTGAATGTGCTATAGAAATGCAGGGTCTCTCAGAGAAGAGGACAACCCTGACAGCTGTAGCAATGGTTCACATGCAGGTTGGCAGAATGACACTATACAACCCGGTACACGTGTCCAGTGTTGACTCATTCCCATTTTTGGTTGGCCAAGATTTTATAAATCGCTTCGACGCGATTATAGATTATGGTGATCAAACGATGTGGGCAAAGGTGAGCAAACCACTGCCAATAGATATGCCTCCGGAGTGTGACACAAACTGCCTAACAGCAGGTACCGCGGAAGGCACAAAGGACTCCTCAGCCGAGGACACAAGCCCGGTGAGTACTCCTCTGACATCACATGAAACCAAAGAGACCCACTCGGTGGTCCAAACTCAGACCCAACAAGACAGCCTCCTCTGTGAGCTGGAGCAGTCAGAGTCCACCAAACACTACCTACCACTGGTAGTTAAAGGTGTAGAGATCCAAGGGTCCCACACCAACGATGCTGTTCTGTCTCTGTGGACAGATGAATCAGCAATTAACCGAGCTTTCTATGAAACCTTGGTTCACAAACATGTTGGTCTAGAACTAATTAAAAAAGCTTTCCGCTTTCCATTAGTTCCCAATAGTTCACAGGTAATGACGGCTGAATGAGTCATTAACCTAAAACTGAACTGGAACCAACGAGAACTGGTTCACCCGTTTCTCGTGATCCAAAACTTACCACATGCATCCTACATAGGCTCTGACATCTTGGTAAGGTTGGGTGTCCACGTGGACACCATCAACAAGGTGCTGTGGTCCCTAAAACCAGCCACTAAGGATCCTCCTGTGCTAGACACAGCAAACCTTAAGTCTGGGCAGACCATTCCAGAGGCCTGCCAGGTTGCTAGCAACCAAAACACCACAGTACCACCTCAGGTGATTAACCTAATGGTGCGAATCCACATCATAGCTGGACAAGCTATTAGCCATAAACAGGCATATTTTCAACC
>NC_056505.1:49780389-49786017 GCF_014905685.2 Nematolebias whitei | reverse complement strand
CTTTCTGGAAGTATTCCTGAGCCCATTCTGTTATTTCCTTGACAGTGGCATTCCTGTTTGAGGTGCAGTGACGTTTAAGGGCCCAGAGATCACGAGCATCCAGTAGAGTTTTACGGCCTTGACCCTTATGCACAGCGATTGTTCCAGATTCTCTGAATCTTTTGATGTTGTTATGTATGGGTGATGATGATAACTTTAAAGTATTTGCTATTTTACGCTGGGTAACACCATTATGGTATTGTTGCACTATCTTTCTGTGCGACAATGGTGGAATTGGTGATCCTCTTACCATCTTGGCTTCTGAGAGACACTGACACTCTGAAAAGCTCTTTTTATACCCAATCATGTTGTCAATTGACCTAATTTGTGTTAATTGGTCTTCCAGCTGTTCGTTATACGCTCAATTTCCTTTTTCCAGCCACTTATTGCTACTTGTCCCAACTTTTTTGGGATTTGTTGACACTGTGAAATTTTGAATCAACATATTTTTCTTTTAAAATGTTACATTTACTCAGATTAAACTTTTGATCTGTCTTCTATGTTATATTACGAATAAAATATTGACAATTGCCATCTCCACATCATTGCATTCAGTTTTTATTCACAATTTGTTTAGTGTCCCAACTTTTTTGTAATCCGGTTTGTATATTTTTGCAGTTTTTCACTTACCACGGGTCTTCAGGGTAAGGATCCCCCGTGATAAAAGAGGTGCTACTGTAATACAGCTTACTAAATCATGTGTTCTATGTCATATAGGCTTCGCCCTTTAAGGCTGTCGCTGATGGGTTTATCCCGTTATGCGCAGCATAAGCACTGAAAAAATTTAGTCCACGCCCACCTGCTGTGTGGGTCCCACCCGGTCCGTATAAATTACGTTGAGAGCGGGAAATCGGCTCCCATTTTTTCTTCAGCGAGCTAATATAGCACTGTCAGAAGAACAAAGAGGATAAATTGTGTAAATGACCAACCTTTGTGAAGGATGCTTGGCCCGGCAGTCGACCTCCGGTCGTCCGGTGAGTTCTCCTCCCCGAGGAGAAGATGACGAGCAGTCTTATTCCAAGGTAAGCGTCGGGGAACATTTCCCAGTGACAGGTCACTACACGCTGGACAACGCCATCTTGTATTTTTTCCTCTTATCGCCGACCCTCGGAGCGAACCGGATGGTTCCTCCGGGGCAAGGCGTGCTCAGCTGCAGCCCCCGCTGCTCATTCCCTCCTGGGGAGCGTAGTGTAGGTGGAGGGGGGCTGAGTGAATGCTCACCCCATCCCACCTCGTTTCGCATCGGCGATCACACCGCTCCCGGCCGACAGCGCCCTCACGGTTGCCCGGCGGAACCCAGGAGGAGGCTGACATGAAGGGACCCCTTTTTTCTACATCCCACGCCTTTTCCCGCCAGTTCGGATGATCGGCGGGAAGGTTGTTTTTCACTGGGCTCCACTGTGGCTCACCGTCTTGATCCATACGGCCTCGCGTTCCAACAGGACGTTCGACGGGCGAGGCCACAGACGGTTCTTTCCTGGTAGATTGGAGGAGTCGGTCCCCAGTCCGCTCCCATCACCAGAGTTGAGGGATTCACCGAGCGGGGCTATTCCTCGGTAACCCCCCTGGAGCCAAGCCTCGCGGAAGCTTTCGGAGCGAAGCTGCCCAGGTCGGAGCAGCGTCCCGTCCCTCCGGAGGAACACGAACCAGACGGTGACCACGCTCTCCAATCGAGCCCACCGATGTGTTTTTCAGGCAGCCGCAGTTAGCAACAACGTGCGCTGCTAGCATATAGCATGTCCAAGGGACTGAAGGCCGCAGACCTGCCTTGGAGACAAAGAACTCCCTCTGTAAGGCAGCTGACGCCAGCTCAACATGTGTGCCTCTCCTACGGTTTGCCTGTCGAGGACTGCAGCGTGGATGACGATGATCCAACGATCCACCTGGCTTCGTTACTCCCCTCGCTGCCGGAGAAACTGCACAAGACCTGATGAAGCCCATCACGGACGCGCTGTTCAGAGCAGCTTCAAACCATGCTGGTGAATTGAAACAGTCGGAGGAGGTGCCAGAGGCTGTGCGCCACCTCATCAAGCCGCGCGGCCCATCCCGGCCCGCTGGAGGGACCGTCGCGAGCAAGCTTCGACTTTTCCACGGCCGCGGCTCTCGCTGAGTTCCACCACCAGCCCCGCCCGTCAGAATCCAGCCCTCTTCATTCCGGCAACCTGCAGCTCAGCGTTTCCCCAGAGTTCGCCTGCAAGACAGCGCTCTGGGCAAACAATCGCAGAGCTCATGAGAGAGAAGTTTCTCAAAATGACGGTCTCCGGAGGGTGTGTGTAAAAGTGACACGAAAGTTGAAATAAATCATCATTTAATGATCAAAGTGTCTGTTTTTTAGCCAGTCTGTAAGCTCGGATGAGCTCACAGCGGCCGCACACATAAAGAGCCGGTGTCCTTAATAAGGTTTTTTAAACCACCGCCGCTCCAAGACATTACTAGTCGCTTACACGGCACGATGGTAAGTGAAAATAACTCGTTATAATCCCGAGCTGCACGATTCTTACTCAAGCGGTGTCAACTCGCACTCGTGGGATGAAACAGCCTCCACACATGAGCCGGTGTCCTTAAATAAGGTTTTTAAACTCACCGTCGCTCTAAGACATGACGAGTCGATCACATGGCAACGGTAAGCGAAAATAACTCGTTATCAACTAGAACTGCACGATCCTCACTCAAGCGGTGTCAACTCACACTCGAGTGATGAAACAGCCTCCACACATGAGCCGGTGTCCTTAATTAAAGGTTTTTTAACTCACCGCCGCTCTAGACATGACGAGTCGATCACAAGGATGAAACAGCCTCCATCCAACGGCGCTGCGTTGATGCTGGAGCACACACACAGCTGCCCGGCGCTAACCGGCTCACATCGGTATAAATGCGGTCCGCAGGCTGGTTCGGGTGGAGGTTCTTCTCTCTCACAAGAAGCGACACCCGTCTCAACGAATCAAACGCGGGCAGCCGTCACCCACTGCGTCTCAGCGTTCGGCAGCTCACGGCAGCATAAACGTGAAGCAGCTGAACAAACCCGGTAATGAGTCCCGCCTCCCTCCAGCGCGCACCTCTCCAGCAAGAGCGGCGCGCGTCCCTCCAGAGAAAAACGTGTGCTCCCACGGGGCTAGCAGCCGTCACTCCAACAGCGCAGCGTAAATGAAGTCACGCCCTCCGCCTCTCAACGTTCGCACAGTGATGTCAAACGCGCAGCCCCACCGCGTCATCAGCTGTCACACGCTTCGCCTTCAGCACAAGCCTCGCCTTGGATCACACAGAAAACATTCCCGCGACGCATGACGGCGGTTGAGGGGCGGACTGCTGACAGCCGTACAAAACGTGACACATCACTTAACGCACGTTCACCCTACGAACGTTGCGTAGAGTGGCTAAAACATGCTCGCCGTTTTTCAGATGGATGGACAAGGTTTTATGCAAATGGTTACAAGTTACAGTTTGCAACCCGAACCCCTCCATTCAGAGGAGTTATAAAAACGGTCCTGTCATCATCAGACTAAATCTCATTCCTAAATGCAGAAGTCCAAGTGTTTCTGATAAAAGTAATCTACAGAGTCCCCCAACGGAGAGAAAACACAGGGTTTTTACTCACGGATCGGAGGGATGAGACCGTTTTTTGGATCTGTTGTATAACATCCAGAGAACGCATACCGATCATCCTAAAACACAGAGACGAGAGTTTTTGTTTTACCTGGATAATCTGCTGCTCCTGTCACTCCAGACAGGAGGCGCTGATGCAGGATCAGGTGTTGACATCACACCTGTTAAATCTGGGCTTCGCCATAAATTGGAAGGAAGCTCGATTTTCCCGGCCCAGACATTTGTTTATCTGGGAGTGGAATTAAATTCAACCACCATGAAAGCTCGTTTATCACAAACTAGATTCGACAATTTTTAAAGTCAACTCCGCCACGTAAGACCTGGCAAGTGATAACAGCTGTCTCCGTCATGAAGCTGTTGGGAATGATGTCACTCACACAGTGGTTCCGCTGGTTTGTTACACATGAGACGCCTCCAGAGGTGGTTTTGCACGTCTGCATGTGGATCCAGTAAAACAAAACGACGGATGATCATTGTCCCTTCCTCTGTGAGAGCAGACCTCCGACTCTGGGGAAACACCCTGGTTCTGTCAGAGGGAGTCCCCCTCAGCAGACCCACGTCACACGGGTCAGTCTTCACGGACGCGTCGCTGTCAGGCTGGGGGGGGGGACATGCCTATCTCAAGCAGTAGGGGCGCTGTGGCCCCACCACACATCAGCCCACATCAATGTTTTGGAGTGTCGCACAGTACTGAATATGATTCAACACTTTGCTCCCGTGCTACAGAATCAACACGTGTCAATTCACACAGACAACATGGTGACTGCTGCGTACATAACCATCAAGGGGTGTGCGTTCAGCCCAGATGTTACACATTGCGCGAAAGCTACTGTGTTGGGCTCATCAAAACCTGCTCTCCATTAGAGCGGTGTACATATCCGGTGTTCTGAACAGAGGGGCAGATGTGATGTCCAGGGGCGGCCCACGTCACGTGGACCGGACCCTCCATCCAGATCTGATGTTTTCAGACGTGGCAGAAGTTGGCAAAGCAGCTGTGGACCTGTTTGTGACGCGAGAGAACGCTCAGTGTCAACTATGGTTTTCCCTGAGCCCGCGAGACGATCCATCGCTGGGGGGGGACGCATTTGCTCACAGCCCGTGGCCCAAAACGCTTTTGTACGCGTTTTTTCCCCCACCTCCTCTGTTTTTACGGTTCCTGAACCGAGTTCAGGAGGAGGGATTGACAGCTCTCCTGGTGGCTCCCGAGCGTGTGAACGCACCATAGTTCCCAGACCTGCAACGTCTGTTGTCGGGTCGCCGTGGAAACTGCCGTGGAGGGAGGATGCTCTCCTTCAGGCAGGAGGAGCGATCAGGAGTTACCCAGAAATAAGTCAGCACCTGTGGGTCTGACCGCTGAGCGGTCCCACTTAGAGAGGATGGGTCTCCCTCAGGATTCAGTGTGCACAATTCAAGATTCACGTGCTGCATCTACCACAGTTCTGTACACATCAAAGGGGACGGCTTTTCAGCGCTGGTGTACAGAGAATGGTTTAGAGGCCACCTCATGCCTTTTAGGCGGCGCGTTGTCTTTCTACAACAGCTGATGGATAGGAAGTTGGCATTCAGTACGTTTTAACGTACGTTGCAGTCATCTCTTCCTGCCACGAAGGTTTCGGAGACAGAACAGCTTTTAATCACCCGCTGATGAAGCGTTTTTCTAAAAGGTGTTCAGAGACGCAGGCCTGCTTCACGTCCACTTGCTCCACAGTGGGATTTAACGCTGGTCCTGCGAGCCCTGATCAAAGCTCCAATTGAACCTCTGGATCAGGGTTTCACTTAAAATTCTTGTCTCTTAAAACAGCCCTGCTGCTGGCTGTAACACCCGCTAAGAGGGTAAGTAATTTATCTGCCCTCTCTGTTGCTTCGTCATGCCTTAGAATTTAGGCTGACGGGTAGCTCAGCTGATTTAAGACCAAACCCAGCTTTTATGCCTAAACATCACGAGCTCTTTTAAATCAAGAGTGATATCGTTGGAGGGGTTTCTCC
>NC_056505.1:49773727-49780289 GCF_014905685.2 Nematolebias whitei | reverse complement strand
ACAGAATCAAAATTTAACATCAAAACATTGTACACTTGATTAGACTGGTCTGGTTCTGATAAATAAAACTTGGCATGTTTTACTTAATAAAAACAACAGATGTTTCTGAAGATATCTGGATTAATTACTGGCAAGACAGAAGAGTTTTAAAGATGGGAAATATGGAGGAGTTTAAAGGAAAAATGGAGGAAGATGTATGTCTGTAGACCAGAACAACACGCTCCTTTCAAGCGCAGTTCGCCGTGGTACACTTGTAGTGAAGCTTGTGAACGACTCTTTACCTTGGCAGAGAATGGGCCCGCTGCGGTCAAGAGGTCCCTGGCACGCTACCTTTCAGCTTCTCAGGGCGGCTGCGATTCAGCAGAAGTCACGAGATACTCCGTTCTACAGAACAAACTTCCTCAGCAGTTATAGGGCATTCGCGGGGTGGAGCCACAGCAAGGCGCCATGACTCCTGCAGAGATGGATGACTCTATCAGCCTGAAAAACTGAGTCCGAAGTTCCACTCAGCAGTGGAAAAACTCCAGAACTACTCCACAGTACTCCAGAAAGACTCAGAAGACCTCAGCCCTTACTCCACAGACTCAGAAAATACTGAGAAGAGGTCAGAAGAGACTCAGAAGAGAATCTCGGAAGAGACTTAGAAAAGATTCACAGTTCCAGGAAGTGTCGACTTTTAAAGAGTTCTGCTTCTGGTCACTTTTAGGAAGTCCTGATTGGTTGAAGCAACCAACAGGGGTGTGGTTCTAGTGACGTCGAAGGGTTTTTTCAAGTCAAAAAAACAGCAGAAATGTTTAGGAACAGACAGAGAAATGTTTTGGCGAAGTGAGAAACACTGCAGGTGCCAGTTCTCTTATTTACTGTCTGAGAGCTTTAAAAACACGACAGCTCGTTCTAACAACTTGTTTTTGACTGTCTCCGACTTTTGACCGACATCACTCTCTCATTTCAGACAGAAGATCAAAAATGCATAATTACTTTGTAAAATAGACATTTAACTTGATTTCTAATTTGAATGAGGATTAAAAAATCACTAATACTGTTTCACAGTTGATTTAAAACGAGTGGTTCACTTCAACATTTAAAAGTGGTATGAACTAAACACACTTTTGATTATCAAGATATTGTAAAATAGTAATGATAATATACAAAAGAGAGTGTTCTTTCAATTGATTAGTTCAGGATACAATTAGAAAGTCTCTGGATGAGCTAATTTGTATTTCTGGATTCAAATCAATGAAATAACAGTTCCTGTCCCATGAAGGTCTTCAGAGGCAGGTTTTGGTCAGAGGCCTAGTCCACTACAGTTGTTTACAGTTTTAGATAAGCTTTAACAGAGTGTGATATAAAGTAAAAGACTGAGTGATGATAAACTTGATGAACAAATCAATGTTTTCATTTCCACAAAGTACTGATCCTTAATTTTTATAACTGTATTCTCGCTACCTCGCTACCGGAGGAGATTTTGGACCTGCGAGCCGCTGAAGCCGAGCTGTTTACGGAGGAGACCCGGTACGCCACCGTTTGGACCTGCGAGCCACTGAAGCCGAGCTGCTGATGCCGAGCCGCTGAAACCGAGCCGCTGAAGCCGAGCCGCTGAAGCCGAGCCGCTGAAACAGAGCTGCTGAAGTAGAGCTGCTGAAGCCGAGCTGTTTACGGTAGAGACCCGGTCCGCCGCCGTTTGGACCTGCAAGCCGTTGAAGCCGAGCCGCTGAAGCCGAGCAGCTGAAGCCGAGCTGTTTATGGAGGAGACCCGGTCCGTCGCCATTTGGACCTGCGAGCCGCTGAAACCGAGCTGTTTACGGAGGAGACCCGGTCCGCTGCCATTTGGACCTGCGAGTCACTGAAGCCGAGCTGTTTACGGAGGAGACCCGGTCCGCCGCCGATTGGACCTGCGAGTCGCTTAAACCGAGCTGTTTACGGAGGAGACCCGGTCCGCCGCCGTTTAGACCTGCGAGCCGCCGAAGCCGAGGAAGCTATACTACAGCTGTCGGATCTGGGAGCTGTTGCAACCGGGACATGGTCTGCCACCATGGGCCTGCGAGGTGCTGGACCGAGTGAATCGTGAGACCACGTGGGACCTGGGGGTTGTTGCCGCCAGGCCTTGGCTAGCAACATAAGCCTGTGAACCTCGTGGCTGGATCCTGTGCTTCTGAGAGTTGAGACCAATAATCCAGAAGTATCGTGAGTAATGCCGAGCAAACACAGAGATAAGAGACAAGTGTCGGAAAATAATTCAGAAGATATGGAGGAAGTTAAAAAATCTTTGAACTTTTTGAGTGCTGAACTGACAAAACTGAGTGCTGATGTGATTAAATTATCAGATAAATGTGAATTACTGACAGGACTTTTGAAGAAGTGAGACAATTGAAAGAACTGATGACTAATAAAGACAGGAAAATACCTGAACTGGAACAAAAAATAGATGACATGGAACAATACACAAAATAGACAACTTGGTGATCACTGGACTGGAAGTTAGGAACCGGATATATGCAAGAGTTGTTGCTGGTACTAGCACTACAGAAGACGCACCACAGGAAGAACTACAGACTCTGGAGGAGCAAGTAGTGATTTTTTTTTACAAAACAAAGACATTGACATCGAACATGAGGACATTTCAATCTGTCACACCCTGCCCAACAAATCTGATAAAGCCAAACCATCCATAGTCATCAAGTTCATTAGCAGGAAATCAAGAAACAAGGTAATAATGCAAGCAAAAAAACTGAAGGGAACAAATGTTTACATAAATGAACATCTAACTAAAAAAGAAATGGAAATATTGCACGTGAAGCAAGGTGGTTGAAAAAACAGAAGAAAATAGCATCAACTTGGACAAGAAATGGAAATATCTGGATCAAACTACATGAAGGATCTCAAGCTAAAATAATAAAAGACCTGAAGGATCTGGAACGACTAAAATGAGCTCAGGAAATGACAGATGATAAATCATTGACATAACTTCACAAACAAGAAATTAACTAAATATAAAATGAACAAATACATTAAAACATGGCAACATACGAAGACTTAGAGTTTAAAATATACAATGTTGAAGATGCGATTGATCAAAATTTTTTCCCCTGCAATAAAAGACTGTGAATATTACAATGAAGAACAGTTTAATGACATCAATATAACAAATGGAGGTCTCTCTATTATTCACTTTAACAGTAGAAGTTTAAATGCAAATATATCCAAAATAACAGATTATTTAAAACAGCTAAACAGAACCTTTACAATAATAGCACTGTCAGAGACATGGCTCAACGATGAAAACACAACTAATGTTCACATGGAAGGTATGAATTATATCATGTGAACAGAAGCAACAAAAGAGGTGGTGGAGTGGCTCTATTTGTTAAAAATGAAATAAAATGTAAGTTCATTAATGATATGTCAATAATTGTTGATAATATCATGGAAATAATAACAATAGAAATAATAAACAAGAATGCTAAAAACATATTGATAAGTTGTGTATATTGATCTCCAGGATCAAATATAGAAATATTCACTGATAAAATCGTACAATTATTGGACAAGAGTTTTAATAAAAACTTTTTTTTTTTTTTGCGTGGAGACTTTAATATTGACCTGATGATAAATGTGTGTTCAATAATTATAGACCAATATCCTTATTACCACAGTTCTCAAAAATTCTAGAAAATCTATTTGTGACCAGATTAGATAAATTTATTACTAAACAAAACATTCTAAGTAGCAGTCAGTATGGGTTTAGAACAAAAAACTCTACATCAATTGCTCTCATGGAAATAATCGAACAAATAACTACTGCTGTCGATCAAAAACAGTATTGTGTTAGTATTTTTGTTGATTTTAAAAAAGCATTCGATACTATTGACCACACTATTCTCCTTGAAAAATTAAATAAATATGGCATAAGAGGACCAGCATTACACTGTGTATCTAGCTATTTAAAAGATAGGAAACAGTTTGCACAAATAAATGGTGTAAGATCTGACCTGTGCAATATCACTTGTGGAGTTCCTCAAGGCTCTGTACTTGGACCAAAGTTATTTATTTTATATGTGAATGACTTAGTGAATGTATCAGGACTCCTCAAATGTGCCCTTTTTGCAGATGACACCACATTTTTTTGTTTGGGTAAAGATGTAAAATGGATGTTGGAATTGATGAAGACAGAATTTGATAAAATACAAACTTGGTTTAAACTTAATTAGACATAGATAGACAAGCTCCGGCAAGCTGATGGACGGCAGCTCCCTCCGGCTTCTCTGCAGTCTTTTATCATCAAACTGACCCGTTTTTTTGAACCGGACTAAAGTTGGTCCTCCTTCCAACCGAATTTAGTGTTCAGTGACTCAGAGAGCCGGATAGGACCGTCCAAAAATATATTTTTGGTCCAGGACCGGCCGCTCCCACTTCACCGGTCACTCTGAGCGCACCCTGCCAGCCAGGTGACCCCTCGAGCTGGGGATTCGTCGCACGAAGGTTTGGTGTTTTTTCTCTCTCTCTCTGGACCTCTACGAACTCTTATCTGGACCTTTGTGGTTCTACCTGGTTCCGACAAAAATCGCCGGGTGGTATTTCGCTGGTTTTCTGCTGTACTGGCCCTCGTGGTGTCTTCATAGGTGTGGGGGAAGTGTACCTGTGTCCCTCGAATTGGACCAGAACCGAACCGAGGTGGCTGTGGGGGATTTCGTCTTTAACAGAGCCGGTCTCAGCTTCAGTGGGCAGCCCGTTACTTTTACCGAAGGACTGTCCACCTCCGTAGAATCGCTGTGTTCACCTGGAGGAGACGCTCCGGTGCTTTGAAGCGCCGCCGGAGCCACTGGAGCAAAACCGGGCCAGGGGCATCTTCAGCCTCTTCGTCTCTCGTGCTGTGGAACGCCGGAGCTGGACTGGAGCAGAACCGGGCCGCCGGACCGGAGCAGAACTGGGCCAGGGGCATCTTCAGCCTCTTCGTCTCTCGTGCTGTGGAGCGCCGGAGCCGGACTGGAGCAGAATCGGACCGGACCAGTTGTCGACTTCAGCCTCAGCCTCTCCGGTCAGTCTCGTTTTTCACCGGGGGTGCCTCGTGCTGTCGGGTGCGGAGGTGTCGTGCAGAGAAGCGGAGGAGCAGTGTGAAGGAGTAGTGTGAAGGAGCAGAGCTGCACAGGCCTCCATCAAAAATCACCTGGATAATAATTAATTTTATTCCGGATCACACTCCGGAATAACTGGCCCCTGTTGACCTGAAACGCGCTAGGATCGTGCCTTTCACTTCAGGAGGATTTTCTGGCAGCTCGCTCTGCTATTTGCTGCGAATTATCTGTTTCTGTTTCGGCCTGTTGATTCTGGACCCAGCTTCTGTTTCCCATGGGAGCATCCATCCTCCATCTTCACTGGGGCAAAAACCGTCCTGAAAAATCCTCCATCTTAGACCTGTTTCTAACTAATATGCCTCACAAATTCCCTGGAACAGTCATTCCTCTGGGATCTGTCTCACTTTGACTGGCATCGTATTCTGTTAAATGATGACGTGAACTCCGCTTGGAACTATTTTCATAATAGTTTCATTTATTTTCTGAACAAACATGCTCCTTTTCGTCAGTTCAGAAAAAAGGGACGAGACAGCCCCTGGTTTACTCCAGAGCTAGCTGACCTCCTGCACAGGAGAGACCATCTTTGGGCTGCAGCGAGAAAATCTGACTCAGACACTGACTGGTTGAGTTTTCGACAGATGAGGAATAAATGCACAACTGCTGTCAAAGCAGCAAAATGCAACTATGTCTTATCTCAGACCTCCAAAAATCTAAATGACCCTAACACATTCTGGAAAACCATTAAATCTCTCTCAGGCACCCCCCAATCATCTGACCTCCCATCACAATTTCTCGTTAACTCTGTTCCTGTGTCAAATAAGCACGAGATCCTGAATTGTTTCAACAAACATTTTGTTGCTTCTAGTTCTTTATTTGACACAGTTACTAACAGAAAATCAGCCACTTCACTTAATAACCAAACTTCTACAAATCAAATCCCTCCTACAAGTCAATCCTCAGTTAATCACAGCTTCTCTTTTTCTCCATTCTCAGTCAGTGAGGTCAATAAACTGTTAAAAGATCTTGATCCTAAAAAATCTGCAGGTCCAGATGAACTTCCACCTTATTTCTTAAGGCTGGCTGCTCATATCATCACAGTCCCTGTGACCCACATCTTCAATCTCTCCATAAGACAAAACTCCATCCCAGGCACTTGGAAAACAGCCTTTGTTCTTCCTTTGCTGAAGGGAGGAGATCCCACCTCACTGAACAACTATCAACCAATCTCTAAACTCTGCATTTTAGCCAAGGTTCTAGAAAAACTGATAAACTCTCAAATCAAAAATTACCTGGACTCATTTAACATCTTAACTCCACATCAATCTGGTTTCAGGAAACAACACAGCACAACCACTGCTTCACTGAAGGTTCTTAATGATGTTGTTGAAGCACTGGATGCTAAGGATTATTGTGCTGCACTTTTCTTAGACCTGTCTAAAGCTTTTGACACTGTGGATCAGAACATCTTGTGTCATAAACTCTCAGAAATT
>NC_056505.1:49760798-49773627 GCF_014905685.2 Nematolebias whitei | reverse complement strand
GAAACAACACAGCACAACCACTGCTTCACTGAAGGTTCTTAATGATGTTGTTGAAGCACTGGATGCTAAGGATTATTGTGCTGCACTTTTCTTAGACCTGTCTAAAGCTTTTGACACTGTGGATCAGAACATCTTGTGTCATAAACTCTCAGAAATTGGTTTCTCAGAACACTCCATTGGTTGGTTCTCTAACTATCTTTCAGACCGGAGGCAATGTGTTCAACATAATGGTACTTCCTCCAGTTATTTAACAGTCAACAATGGTGTACCACAAGGCTCAGTCTTAGGACCCACCCTCTTTACAATCTACATACATAATGTAGGTAAAAACATCCCTAATGCATCCATACATTTCTATGCTGATGACACAGTTGTTTATTGTCGAGATAAAACTGTTGCTAAGGCTTTTCAGCTTTTGAAATCTGCATTCAACTACATCCAGACTGATTTATTCCGCCTCAAACTTGTCCTAGATGCCGACAAAACCAAAGGGATGCTTTTTTCAAATAGGAAGTTGGTCCCAGCAGTTCTTCCTCCGATTTTATCCTCAAATGGTGTCCCAATTGAGTTTGTTGATTCCTATAAATATTTGGGTATCTTGGTCGACTCACATCTCTCTTTTAAGCTCCATGTGGAAAACTTGGTAAAGAAACTGAAAGTTAAACTGGGTTTCTTTTTCAGAAACAGATCCTGTCTAACACTGAATGCTAGAAAACACCTTGTATCTGTGACTTTCCTTCCCTCAATTGATTACGGTGACATTATTTACATGAACGCTCCTACAAGAACCCTGCAGATGTTGGATGCTGCAGATGTTGGATGCTGTCTATCATGGTGCACTAAGATTCATAACTGGCTGTGATTATCGTACCCACCACTGCACCCAGTATTCACTGGTTAACTGGACATCATTAACTTCACGCAGACTCTCTCACTGGTACTTTTTCATCTTTAAATCACTTCTTGGTCTGCTGCCTTCATACATCTCCTCCTACATGTCTCTGCGTGAGTGCAGCTACGGAGTGCGCTCTCAGGACATTATTACCTGCAGTGTTCCCTCAATGAGGACTGAACTACGCAAAAGGGCCTTCTACTCCGCTCCTGTTTCCTGGAATGTCTTACAAAAAGATTTGAAGCTCTCGACCTTTGACCTCTCTAAGTGGCTTTAAGAATCTGTTGGACTCCTGGCAGGGACCAATGCAGACATGTTCCTGTTTTTAGTTTTCTACATTTGCCTTAGAATCTAGATGTTTTTTTGTTACCTTTTCCTTTTAGCCATCCTATTTGTAAAAAAAAACAAACAAAAAAAAAAAACCCTGCAGTATGACTTTTTATAACTGTTTATTGTTGTTGCTGTTGTCCATTGTTGTCATCTTTCTTTGTTGAAATCAGGTCTCTCTTGTAAATGAGTCCTCGAGGCTAAATGGGATTTACCTGTCTAAATAAAGGTTGATTGATTGATCAATAAATTATCATTAAATTTAGATAAAACTAAATACATGATATTTAGTAACAAAAAGAGAACTGTTGATGATCCATTTAAAATTGAGGGTGTTGAGATTTGTAGAGTTAATGAGATGAAATTTTTGGGTGTAATCATTGATGAACAGCTAACATGGAAAAATCACATCAATTCTGTAAGAACAAAAATATCTAAATCTATTGCAGTACTATACAAAGTCAGGGAATTATTAAATGGTAAAGCTCTGTACATGTTGTATAACACAATCATTGTTCCACATTTAATCTATTGCATTGTTGTTTGGGGGAAAGTGTGTAAAACATTTACAAAACCTATTTTTATTTTACAGAAAAGATCTGTAAGAATTATCACCAGAAAGCATTACTGTCACCCATCAAGCACATTATTTTATCAACTGAAGTTATTGAAGTTCCATGATTTGATAGATTACAGTATTTTATCAGTTATGTATAGGGCTCAAAATAACACATTACCATTAAATATCCAAATAAATTTTGTTAAAAGACAAAGTTGTTACAATCTTAAGGGGATAGAGATATTTGTCAAACCAAAATTCAGAACTAGTCTGAAGGGAAGGTCTACCTCAATCCAAGGAGTTGGATTGTGGAATGGTCTAGAGAGTGACGTGAAAAATGCCAAGTCAATGTGTACATTTAAGAAAAAGATCAAAGCTGAATTGTTAAAAAAGTATATATGAAGTAGCTTAGTGTGTGTTTTGTATTAGAATTAGAAAAATTAGAAAGAGTTATTCATTTTGTTCTGTTACTTGAAAATTATTATGATTGAAATAATTGTTTGAACAAAGGGGCAGATATAATAAAATTTTTTCTTCTTTCTGCTGCCTTTCATTTTAAATCTTTTGTATCTTTTTTATATTGTTATGGAATTGTTTTGTACTTTTTTAAAATGAATAAACTTTATACCATACCATAAATATGTAATTATATAACAGCATGTGTGAATCATGCTGTTGGACTTGTATTTGCACATATTTTCTGTTTACAATATTGTTTACTATAATTTCATAAAATGTTTTTAGTAAATTATTTTCTATTTCATTACATTTTTTGTTCTTACCTAAAATATGTGAAATATATGAAATGTTTCCTAAAAATGTGATCTGTTTCATCAGGTCATCCTGAAATGTTTATTTTTAAATGCTTGATTACATAATTGTTTACTTGAAGTTTAATATTTCATTACTTGAATACTTGCTACCTGAAAAACTTTAAATACATCAGATGTTTACCCAAAATGTGAAACTATTTCATCAGATGTTTACATGTTACCTCAAGAGCTTGAATCAAATGTAACAGGAATGTTTACTATGTTGCATTTTTGTTAAATTTGAAAAAACAACCACTACAATATTATTATTCAACTGTACATTTCAACACAAAACAACGATTGACGCAAACACAATTTCTATCTTTTTTACAAATGACATTTAGCATAAAACAGTACTTGTGGGGTTTTGTCATTTTCCTTCCACCAGGTTCCTGAAGGCAGGGGCCGCGCTGATGAGCAGCCGCAGCTGAGACCATATTCCCTAATTGGTGCCAGGACTACTTAAGGCTCCTGTTGAGCTCCAGTCATTGCTGGAGCATTGTTCTACCTGCCGGTACATATGCCTCCAGTTCTGTATAGTGTTCAAAGATTGAAAAGACTTACCTTGTTTTGTGTCCACATTTTCAGAGTCTTGATGTCCTGGATCCTGTCCTGTATTTTGAAGTATTGAAGAAAACCCTGAGGATAAACTTACCTGTGTTTCCTGGTGCTCAGCTGCCTGCACACGCCTTCCACCACTTGCCTTTGCAGTCTGCCTGGTCATCATCCTGGAAGGAGGAAAAAACCCTCAGCCCGTCCATCAGCCATCCTAACTACTTTCACTGTAAGCCTCTCAAAAGACCTTGAGTACTCAGTTGTTGGATCATCTCCTCGTCATAAAGTAATCCTCCTCCTCTGTCTTCACAGACCCAGATCCTGTTTGTAAATTTATTTTTCACTCACTGTGAAATTAACATTTTTCAATTACGTTTGAGTTTGGTTCTGTTTTCCTCTGTCTGTTCACTTGGGTAACTCCACATTACAACAGTACTAGGAACTGTACAAATATTTCAAAATGCAAGCAGATAGTGTAGTATGTCGTGACAGCTTTTGCTGTGGACATCCTATTAATTAATTATTCTTAAGGCTAGTTCAAGCACAAAGAATATTAATTGTTTAACAACGGATTCTTTCTTTTTCGAGTAAAATTTCTGCCATGTGACCAAGATAGCTTGATAGTGGAGTGTAAATTAGTGACATGAGACGTCATTTATCTTTGACCCATCAGAATAAATGCGGTCATTTATTTAACAGAATCAAAATTTTACATCTGTAGTATTCATTAGCTCAGAGGTGTAGGGCCTTGTTCCTGGGACCTTTGTGATTTTATCGCCTCGGTTCGTTCCGTCCGAGGTGGGGGAGGGTTAGGTACGTCTTTTGGGGGTTCCTTTATGTACTTTCCCTGATTATATGGGTCCTCTCGGATCCCATATCTTTGCGTCCTACGCATATCCCATTTACGATAATCACGTTCATCCTCTGAAAGAGGAGCCTTTTTGTCCCAGCGTGCACCTTCATAACATGGTTTATTAGTTTGAAAATACTGCCTTTTCTCGCCTGTTTTAGGAGGAGGTGGCGACGCACGCCTTCCTTCCATTTCTAGGGAGTGGGGTTTAACCTTTATACCAGGAAACACCTCTATGGGCGTCTTAGCATGAGAACATGCCTCGAACACATTCATAGCACACTGTTTAATCTCACTGATGGATTTTTCTCTGAAATTTGCCATAACTTGTACTGACATGCGTATGTCAGTGTGGAGATTTTTGCTGAAAACATATTTAAAATTTTCTTCTTCCTCCATTCCGGTTTCATTTCTGTAACCAAAATAAGCTTGGAAGATTCTTTTGTAATAGATTTTTGGATGTTCATTCTTTCCCTGCTTGACCTTGTCAGCGGCTGGGAAACCAGCAGGTCCCGTGCAGGGGTCGTACTCTCTGATCAAAGCCTCACACAGAAGGTTGTAATCCTTTCTCGTTGCATCCGGTAGACGCTCGATGAAGGCGAACACCTCTCTGTCTGAAGTGAGCCTTATCATACTGATCTTATCCTCAACCGTAGCATTAGGATAACCTTTCAATCTGAATTCGAGATCTTTCAGGTACGCTTTTGTTCCGGTTGAACCCATCGGTCCAGGTACAAAGCGTTGTACATATTTTGAGAGTTTTAGCAGAACATCCATTGAAAGAGGAAGTTTCCATGCACTCTGTTGCATGTTTGGTGGAGGAGACCTGTTCAGGTCTGTTCCTACCACTTTAGGTGAGGGTGGATTACGAGCAGGAGGTGCAACAACGTCTTTCTGAGGTGGTTGTGGGTGACCTGGACTCTGTCCACGGTCTTCTCTGAGTTCCAGACAAACTCGCCCCACGTCAGAACTCTTATTTGTTGCCGCTCTTAGTTTCTGCTCACATGCTTTTAAGCGTTCCTGTGATGTTTGATATTCACTTTGTAAACACATAACTTCTTCCAAAAATACCTCTTTATCCACTTCGCGTTTGTGTAGATCTTTTTTAAGCACATCTATTTCATCTTTGCAGCGGGAAACTTGTGACATTTTCTCGTCGTGATCCCGTCTTAATGCAAAGTAAGATTCTTTTAGCAACGTTGCCATTTTAGCCAGCTTTTCATAGTTTGACCTTTTAATTTCTGTAGAGGTAACACTCTCTGCGACCTCCATCAGATTGTCCAATAACTCTTTTGGGTTCATGCTGTCCGCCTGTTTGCCATATGGATGTAAGGATGCTGTCAGCAGTGCTAACGCATATTCTAAACAGTCCTTCATCTCATAAGGATCAAAATCTTTTCTTACCCCCACACCTGTCATGTTTTCACTGTGTAGCACTTTTTCTGGATAAACAGTTGCCAGCTTTAGATGTTTTACAGGTAAATATATGTATTCAAGTGTCATTGAGTTTTCACACTATTTTAAGCTCTGGGTTTACACAAAAGTACTGTTATAAGTCAACTTATTCAAATGTGGGCACCTGTCCAGGTTTTACCCCAATTCATGAATATTTAAGTAAATGCTTCTATGCAGTGTTACTTTTTATGTGCTTATTTCTTAACAGATACTAGATTACCAAGCTTCTCAGTGTATTTTACTCTAAAGCACTGAATTTTTATAAACCTGCAATTTTCTAAAAAGTCTCACAGCACATCAGTTTAAAAAACGCTTTTTAAACCGTTTACTTCCAGAAACTCGCTATTTAACAGCTACTCATAGAACCAGGTGGTGAACAGAAAAAAGAAAAATTGATGATGTGTCAGGATTAATCAGTCTTTCTTCAGAAAAACTGTTATTACTCCTGTTCTCCTGCCAATATCTTCTATTTAAAATTAAATAGGAAGATGTAGTTGTTTTAGGTGGTAAAATAAGATCAGAAAAGTCTCTTTTTTTCTGATATATTTACTCTTATTTAGTGATCTAGCAATTAAACGTGTATTATCTTTCCAGCAAATGAGTAAACTGATCAGCTCTGTGATTATCTGTGACTGTGTCTACCAAAAGTTCTCATTTTTTCATTTTGCACCTGCTTGAGGATTTATCAGTGAATGAAAAATGTCCTAGTAAACGCCTCTCTGGGCATAAATACTTTACTGACTTTTAATGGTAAGATAACATAACAGTATAAATCAGCTCGAGGAACGTTGTTAACTCAAAGTTCGTCTTATAGAAATAAATACGTTTAATTTCACCAAAATAACCTAAAACTGAAGTGAAACTGTGATACCAAGTTTCCACAGGAGGGGGCAGTGTTTAGCTTTCTACCAGCAGGAGTCTATGACGACTTCCTGTGACGTTCTGTTGACATCCTGTTGTTAGCCGCTTAGCTTAAAGTTAGCTTCGGCTAAACTCGGTTAAAATCAACATTTCTAAACGGTTTTAAAGCTTAAACTTGGCGTTGTTTCAACAAGCACGACTTCTTTGCATGAACATGAGTTTTCTGGGACATGTGGCAGCTTTATTTAGTGATTTTAAGCACAGCGAAGGCTTTCGGTGCAACCAAGCTCATTTCCGACATGGAAGAAGTGACGTGACACGTCACTCATCCGGTCGTTAGCTGTTAGCTTAAAATTAGCATCGATAGCGTTGTTCAAAAACATAATTTAATGACGGATTTTAAACTCAAACGTGCAAAATTTCAGCGATTAGAGCTTCAAAGACACGGAGCCGCGTATCAGAATCAACTTTAAAGCATTTTCCAGCTTTAAAAAGCAGATTTTAATTCCCTAAGAAAACGAGTTTTCATTTCCGGGTCACGTGACTGAATCCACCAATGACAGAGCAACAACGGGGTGAGAGGAAATGACGTAGGCACGTCATTCACTTCTCAGCGAATCACAGCGTACCAACTCAGCTGAATTCAACCAATCACGCAGCGTTTTCCCAACTAGCATGTTACTGTTAGCCTGAAATAGTTCGTCAACTTTTCGTCTTTTAAACTGTCAAAATGCACCCTTTTCTATTAAAAAATGTAACGAATCAACTCTGAGCTTAGCTGAGACTTCGTCCAGTCCTTAAAACGTTTCTCCATCTATTTAAAACAACTCGTTCGAATTTTCTCAGAACCGAGCCGGAACCAGAACCGAACATCTGTTCGTTTGGACCACAGTTTAAACAGAATAACGTTTTCCACAGCTCAAACC
This sequence comes from Nematolebias whitei, assembly GCF_014905685.2. Lineage (NCBI taxonomy): Eukaryota > Metazoa > Chordata > Actinopteri > Cyprinodontiformes > Rivulidae > Nematolebias > Nematolebias whitei. Next base: position 49,766,390 of record NC_056505.1, on the reverse strand, counting down.
CAGCTTAGCTACATATAACAGACGTACAATTCAGCTTTTAAAGAGACACGTTGACTGAATTTCAGCTTCAAAACATCACAGCGTAAACATGCAGTGTTTAGCTTTAAGCGCCGCAGCTGCGCTGCGTTTCAGCACAGCAAACAATCTGCACTTCTTTCATGCCAACATGAAATATTCAATTGTCACACGAATACAGTCCATTTATGAACGTATACGGGCCACCAGATGTAATATGACATATCCTGAGATATATTCATCAATTAAATGGGTTCTTTCATTTTTCTGGACTGTATAACATACGTGCATTGAATTTAATAAAATGTGGACGTGAGACGTTAATTATCTTTGACTCTCCAAACGAGTGGGTCATTTATTAACAGAATCAAGTTTAACACATCACACATTTACATTAATTGGCAAGAATTGAAAAATAACGACAGAATTAATCAGCTTTACAACCAGGAAAACCATACGGCCATGATTTTCCGTTGCTTCACCACAGACATTTCTGAAAACATCTGGATTAATTTGCTAGCAGATAGGAGAGTTTAAAGATGGAAAGATGAGGTTTATCTACAGAGAGATGTGTGAGGGAATTTGTCTGTTTTAACCAGAACATGCACGCTCCTTTGGAAATCAGCTTGGGCCAACGGTACGCTTGGTTGAGATAGAACTTTTTACCTTGCAGACGATAGTTTTCAGCGTTGGTGTAGAGCTCTCCTTTCAACTCTTTCAGCGTCTCCATGAAAACAGCTAAAAACCCCTGGAGTCGTGAGGTTATCCAAACAGAAGTTATAATTCCCAAATCGTCTCTGGTGCAGCTTGATTCTCTTTCAGCAGCATCCTGAATTCCAGCGTTCTGCATTCTGGAACTCCAAAAACTCTGGAATTGCTACTCCATCTTCAAGACTGGCACGATTCAAGACTGAACCTCGAGCTGAACTCTTCTCGTTGAACTAGGAAGTGCCAACATTTAAATGGGCTCTACTTCCGGTTCATTTGAGAGCCTCTGATTGGTCGGTGGACCAGAACAGAGGTGTGTTTTGTGATGTAAGGTGTTATGAAAAGTCAAGGAAAAGATTAAGATTGTTTAAGAACAGACAGAAAGATATTACGAAGAAACCAGACTTCGTGGAGTCTCTACTCCTAGTATCTTGCTGTAAAAGTTAAACATGACATTTCTTTTCAGTAAACTTTCAGTTGACCGAAGCTTGAACTTCGGCACACTTACAAACTTTGCTCATTGAAGACAGAAAATCAGACAATGCATCAGTAACCTGATTTCTTCTTTGAATGAGGATTAAAAATCATTATTACTGTTTTAAGTAAATAAAAATGAGTAGTTCACTTCAACATGTAAACATTGTTTGAACTAACACAATTTGATTATCAAAACATTTGTAAAATAGTAATGATCATAGAGAATTGTCTTTTTCCACTTGATTAATTCAAGAAAGAAAGTCTCAGGATGGGTCAACCTGTATTTCTGGATGCAAATCAATGAAATGACAGTTTCTGACCATATGATCCTAAGGTCAAGTTTTGACATCAGGTCAAGTTCACTACACATCAAAGATGTACACATTGATTGGCTGATTTGTTTCTGATTAATAAACTTAGCAAGTTCAAATAACAAGACAACAGAGGATCAGTGATGGAGAATAATTCATCTCTGAAGGCACCTAGCTTGATTTACTGGCGGAGAGGTTTACAAGAGAGATTTAGAGGTTTAAAGAGGAGGATTTAGATGGATGAAGGAAAATGTGTTGACCAAGAATGGCACCCTTCATCCGACCCCAGCTCATCCCCGGTGCACTCGGTGCGTGACGACTCGTTACCTTTGCAGAAGATAAATCAGCTCCGGTACAGAGGTCCATTTCACGCTACCTTTCAGCATCTCCAGTCAGAGTGGCTGAGAATCGTCCGAAGTAGTGACGGTACTCCGTTCAACAGAATAAGCTTCCTTAGAAGTTGAGAGCATTTAATGCTCGGGGTGAGAGCACAGCGAGGCGTGCTTTGACTCTGCTGAAATGGATGGACCCTTGGCTCATGGTCAAATTCCATCAGCTATTTAGTTCAGCTGTAAGACTCCAGCAAGACTGAGTCCATTAAGACTGAAAGTTCCAGTCAGAACTCCAGGAAGACTTCAGTAAGAACTTTAGTAAGACCTGAAAATTCCAGTAAGACTCAGTAGTTCCAAGAAGTGTTGACTTTCAAAGGGTATCCAGTTCCTGTTACTTGGTACTTCCTGATTGGTTAACACAACCAGCAGGGGTGGAGTTTTAGTGATGTCAGAGGGTTATTAGAAGTCAACAGACAGCAGAAATGTTTCTAAGAACGGTTAGTACAGACAGGAAAATATTTTGAAGAAGTGAGAGACTTGCAGACGCGCCAGTTTCTTATTTACTGTCTGAGAGTTTTAAAGCAAGGCACTTCATTCTCATAACTTGTTCTCTGACTTTTGACAGACATCAACACTACACTCCTCATTCAGACAGAAGAGTAAAATGCACAATTACTTTGTAAATGGACATTTAACTTGTATGGTCGAAGTCTAATGAGGTTTAAAAATCATTAATACTGTTTCACAGTTGATTTAAATGAGTGGTTTACTTCAACATTAGAAATGGTATGAACTAAACACACTTTTGATTATCAAGATATTGTAAAATAGTAATGATAATATAAAAAAAGAAGAGTGTTCTTTCAATTGATTAATTCGGGATACAATTAAATAGTCTCTTGATGAGATAATTTGTGTTCTGGATTCAAATAAATGAAATAACAGTTCCTGTCCCCTGAAGGTCTTCAGAGAGAGATTGATGTAGGAGGTCTAGTTCACTACAATAGTATAATGTTTTTTTCTCCAGTCTATATTTTCCATATATCAGTATCAGCATTGCAGTGTCATATTAACATGTGCAGGTTTCATCAGCCAAAGGTTTTACAACCACACTAGGACACTTTTTCACTAAACTGCAGCACACATACACAATCTGAAGAAGTGTCACCTCTTCACCTTCACATGTGAGCAGCAACCTAATGGGTATAGCTCTGTGTAACATTTTCTATTTGTTTCTCATACAACCAATAACTCTTTCCACGAGAATTCTAAAGTGTACTATAGCTCTAGTTTTTTCAACATCCGTAGCATCAAGTTGACATCTTCCTTTAGTGAATGATGGGATTTTAACCTCAGCACACATCATTCCCACACTGTCTTTAATATCAAAGCCTCTGTCAGCCAACACAACATCCCGGGGTAATAATTTGGAGAGAAGACCACAGTTTTCTGTTATGTGCTTGTCTGAGGCACGTCCACCCCATCCCTTGGAAATAAAAGAAATTGCACCATGTGCTGTGATACCAATAAGGTATTTCATAGTGTGCCTACGTTTGTAATGAGAGAAGGATTGTGCACGTGCTTTTAAATTTGTGGGTCTTTCTATGCCTCTTTCAAAACAGTCAACAATAATGGCTACACGTTTTCCAAATGTTTCACAAAACGGAGGAGGCATTGTGGCTTGTAAACAATGTAAACAACTTGTAAACAATGCCTCTCAGGCCAGGTTACCATGGGCTTGAGGCGTGCATACAACACATCTACAGTATCAGCAAAGGTTTTAGAGTTTATGTGACACATTAAAAAGATGGCAGATGTTGAACAGGTAGATCAAGTCTAAGACGCAGTCTAAGCCTATAGCAGCATAACTAAGGGACAGGAAACCCAAGCCGACCCTAACTATAGAATTTAGCAAAAAGGAAAGTCTTAAGCCTAGTTTTAAAACTGGATAATGTGTCAGCCTCACGGACAGAAATTGGAAGTTGGTTCCACAAGAGAGGAGCCTGAGAACTGAAAGCTCTGCCTCCCATTCTGGTTTTGGGAACTCTAGGAACCACGAGTAAACCTGCAGCCTGAGAGCAAAGTGTTCTGTTAGGAAAATATGGAACAATAAGTTCTGTAATACAGGATGGAGCTAGGTTGTTGAGACCTTTGTAGGTTAGAAGTAGGATTTTGAATTATATTCTGGATTTGACAGGGAGCCAATGGAGAGAAACTAAAACTGGAGAGATATGATCTCTCCTACTAACTCCAGTTAAGACTCTGGCAGCAGCATTTTGGATTAACTGAAGACATTTTAAAGAAGTATTTGGACATCCAGATAATAAAACATTGCAATAGTCCAGTCTAGACGTGACAAATGCATGAACCAGTTTTTCTGCATCATTTTTAAATAAGATGTTTCTAATGTTAGTGATATTACGCAGGTGGAAGAAGGTGGTTCTAGTAACATTTTTAATGTGGGGGATAAAAGACATGTCCTGATCAAAAATAACACCAAGATTTTTAACATTAGAGCTGGAGGACAGATTAATGCCATCTAAGGAGGGAGAAAGACTGAAAAAACTATTTCCTAAGGTGCTCAGGTCCAAAATCCAAAACCTCAGTCTTGTCTGTGTTCAACAGGAGAAAATTAATTATATCAAATTCACATGAGAAGATGTAAAAAATAGCAAGCTGGCTTACTTGGACTGTGAGGTCTCAGTTTCTGATAGAGGACATTTGCAAACTGAGGTGTACCGCAAACCTACCCACACAGACCAGTATTTGCAGTTTGACTCCCATCACCCTTTGGAGCACAAATTAGGAATCATCAGGACTCTGTACCACAGAGCAGACATCGTCCCCACTAACTCAGTGGCCAGGCAGAAGGAGAAATCCCACACAAGACAGGCTCTAGAGCAATGTGGATATCCTAACTGGGCCTTCTTGAAAGCAGAGAAGAAACCCAAACAGGACTCCAGTCAGCCATCAGGTGAAAAGGAGGAACCCAGACCCCGACCAGTGGTCATTCCATATGTTGCGGGAGTATCAGAGAAACTGAGACGTTTATTTTCTAAACACAACGTCCCAGTGGCTTTTAAACCCCAAAATACATTATGGCAAAGACTGGTTCATCCCAAAGTTCCAATCCACTAGACTGGTTCAAATTTTTTCTCTCTGACCGCACTCAATTCATTCAACTTAAATCCTTCCATTCTCAGTCTTTCCCTGTCTCCACAGGTGTGCCCCAAGGCTCTGTCCTTGGACCCTCCTCTTCATCACTTACCTCCTTCCTCTAGGTCACATCTTCTGCACTTTTGGTGTTCATTTCCACTGTTATGCTGATGACACACAGCTCTACTTGTCAACCAAACCAAACTCCACTCACCAACTCTCCATCCTCACCAACTGTCTCAGTGAGCTCAGTCACTGGTTTTATAACAATTTCCTTCAACTAAACAGTGACAAAACAGAAATTATCCTTGTCGGTAACAAAAACTCTATTTCAAAATCATCAATCGGTGCTTGAGCACCCCCAAAAAGAGGCTAAAATGGCCACTGACTTAAACATCTTCTAGGATTTTATAAAAGTTGTTCTTAAGAGATACTTTCTGTCATCATAAAGACTATGGACCAAAGATTTGTGAGCCGAAATGGAAACAGACAAAACAAGGGAGATCCAGTGATGTACGTGACATGCTCTTTATTCAAGCTAGCCTCTGTGTGTGTGTGTGTGTGTGTGTGTGTGTGTGTGTGTGTGTGTGTGT
>NC_056505.1:49745847-49760788 GCF_014905685.2 Nematolebias whitei | reverse complement strand
GTGTGTGTGTGTGTGTGTGTGTGTGTGTGTGTGTGTGTGTGTGTGTGGTTTCAACCTTGTATACGCACATATGTGTGTTTGTGTGTCCATTTGATTCTGCAGCGGATGGAGCGATGCCCGTCCTCAGTCTATAGTCTGTTCCTTCTGGGTCAAAACTAATTGGTGTGGCAGCGATGAGACTTTTGCTCTGATAATGACCACAAGCACTCCAGCTGCTTTCGCATGACCGACCTAGAGCTGCCAACCCTCTCTCCTTCCTCAGCATCTTCCATCTCCACCACTGAGCACATTTACACAGGCCAGCGCACAGGCAAGGAGGCAGACATAGCTAGGATAGATACGAGATAGAAGGGTGGAGGGGACTGTTTAAATCATCCAAAGGCCATAAATGTGTCTGAAATGTATGATAACTTCATAAATACCACAAAAACAGAACTTGAGAAAAGAAGTGTTAAAAAAACACTAAATATAAAAAAAGGAAAATGATGAGTTTACACTTCAGAACTTTGTGCTGCTGTCAATGAACATACTAGCCCATTTTTTCATCTTATTATCATAAAATACTTACATGAGTAAAACTAAACTTTTTTTTATTTGTTTTTATCCCATGCTGCTATAAAGTAAAGACAGATAATAATATCCTGATGCATGCTCAAGATAATAATGTTTTTTAAATCACTTTTTATTGAAAATGTTTTAACATACAGAAAAAAAAAAAAGACAATACATAGAACAAACCCCATCCCTCACTGGATCAGTCACATACAAACAAACGAATTAACTGGGCATTGGCATGCTTTCTATGTACAACACGAAAGGCTGCCAAGTGTCCCAAAATCATTTACCAGAACCCTTCAGAGTATACTGTATCTTATTTTTTACAGATAGATATGATACATCATCGTACTTATCCACTGTACATATACTGTGGGTTGTGGGTCCTTCCAATTGCACAAAACAAGTCTCCTGGCCAAAAGAGAGCCAAAAGCAATCACATCCTTCTCGTATTTGCTGAAGGACGTGTCCACAGGGGCCACCCCGAACAGTGAGATGAGTGGTAATGAGTGGACAGTTTTTCCACATACCCCAAAGAAGGTGTCAAAAATATATTGCCAAAAGGTTTGCAGCTTGGGACAGGTTCAGAATGTATGCAAGAGTGTAGCTGAAATTTCTTTACAACAATTACATGCTGGGTCCAGATCGGCTTTGATCTTGGACAGCTTGTCTTTAGACCATTGCAGCCGGTGCACCACCTTGAATTGAATTACAGCATGTCAGACAGATTGAGGAAGATTAAATGTTCTTAATGATCTTTCTCCAGGTTGAGTCTGATATGAATTCCTCCAGGTCCATTACCCATTTCTGTTTAAGGGAGTCCAAAATTGACTCATGGTATGAACTGAGCAGTGTATAGATTTTACTAAGGGCTCCCTTGGTATCAGACCTGTACTCCAAAATATTAACCACAACATGTTTAGAGGGGTACAAAGGAAATCAATCAGAGTTAGACCTCACAAAATGTCTCAGCTGCAAATATCTGAAAAACTGTGACTTGTGGATATTAAAATTCTGTACCAGCTGCTCAAAAGTGTAAGGATGGTACCATTTGCTGTTTCTGTTTGTGTCTGTGTTCCCCACTCTGCTTTTTGTGCTCTTGTAGTTCTGCTCTTTGTGTGGTTTCTGTTCCTGTGTATCTGGTCCTGTTTTCCACTCACTCCTCAGTCTGCCTCTCCACTCCTCAGTCTTTATCATTCACACCTGTCCCTCATCAGCCACCTGCCCAGGTGCTCTCATTACTCACTCTCCCTCTGTCTTATAAAAAGCCTTTCTCTCCTCCACTCCTGGTCCGGTCATTGTTCTGTATTCACAGACATCTCAGTCCTCCTCTGTCCTGTCTGTTTTTGTCCACCTGATGATCTGCTCTGCCTGTGTACTCTGATGTCCTGTTCTGTCTTGTTTTTGAGCCTCTTTTGCCAAAGTAAGTTTTGCTGCACCGACAGCCTTTTGTTTTGTTGTTTAAATAAATTATTTTTATTTAAACTCCTGCCTCGCTCGCCTCCCTGCAAATGGGTTCCAACTGTGAGGATTGTGACAAAAAGAGGCAAATCTACCATCAACATAGAGATCATACAGTGAATGCATTCTCCTCAATATCCTGATGCATGCTCAATAATCCAGGTAGAAAAATCTAAAAAAGTTAAATCTGGTCCTCTGGACATTAAAAAACAAACAAACAAAGCAAATCAACAAAAATGTAGAAACGTTTCATCTCTCATCCAAGAGACTTCCTCAGTCTGAGGAGCTGTATTCAGCTCAGTCTCTTAAATAGCACCTTCTCAGAGTGGATCAACCAGTTTTGCTGCTGACATCCAAAACCAGCTGATCACATGCTCAAGAAGGACCATCAGCCTAACAATGGATCATTAGCACACTGATGGCTGTTTACTGTTCACAGAGGGCTGAGTGATACTAGCAATCACAGCATTGTAAAAAGGGGACAGTTGAACCCGGAGGCCTCCACCCCTGTTTAATGATGGACGATTTCTTTTCACAAAGATGGCCTCCTTTACTCCTCTCTCAAACCATCGTTCCTCTCTATCCAGGATGTGAACATCTTCATCCCTGAAAGAGTGACCGCTGGCCTGTAGATGAGTGTAGACCGCAGAGTCCTGGCCTGATGATGTTGATCTTCTGTGCTGGGCCATCCTTTTGGCCAGTGGCTGTTTAGTTTCCCCGATGTAAGACTGATCACAGCCCTCCTGACACTGAACAGCATACACAACATTTCTCTGTTTGTGCCGGGGGACTGGATCTTTGGGATGAACCAGTCTTTGTCGTAATGTATTTTGGGGTTTAAAAGCCACTGGGACGTTATGTTTAGAAAATAAACGTCTCAGTTTCTCTGATACTCCCTCAACATATGGAATGACCACTGGTCTGGGTCTGGGTTCCTCCTTTTCACCTGTTGGCTGACAGGAGTCGTTTGGGTTTCTTCTCTGCTTTCAGGAAGGCCCAGTTAGGATATCCACATTGCTCTAGAGCCTGTCTTGTGTGGGATTTCTCCTTCTGCCTGGCTCCTGAGCTAGTGGGGACGCTGTCTTCTCTGTGATACAGAGTCCAGATGACTCCTAACTTGTGCTCCAAATGGTGATGGGAGTCAAACTGCAAATACTGGTCTGTGTGTGTGGGTTTGCGGTACACCTCAGTTTGCAAATGTCCTCTATCAGAGACTGAGACCTCACAGTCCAAGAAAGCCAACCTGCCATTTTTTACATCTTCTGTGTGAACTTGATGTATTTATCCACAGAGTTGATGTGGTCAGTCTCCTCAATACCTAGGTGTCAAAATCTGTATCAGCTACTGAGGGAGTAAACATTTTATTTGACACAGTTGCCAAAAACTAACTCTGTAGAGTTACAGTAAATGCCCTCCTGAACTGATACCAAATCTTATCCACCCATATCACAAATGGGTTAGATGTGTAGGTTGACAATGATTATTTAAAGGTTAGCCAAGAACAGAGTAATGCAGAAGAGAAGCTGGATCTAATTGTGGCCCTTTCCAAGGCCACCCAAAAATAGATAAGGGGCATTCTTGCCCAACCAGAATAGTAGAGTTCAGATATTAGCTGCCTAGTAATAGTGCATGAAATTAGGAAGTGACATGCCTCCAAGCCTGCGGGCTAGATGCAAGACCATCTTGTCATTCTGTGGATGCTATTTATAACAAATAAATGCTTATATCTGGCTGTTCAGCTTGTTGAAGAATTGCAGATTTTGAAACGGGTATAGAAATTTAGGTATAATATTCATTTTTACAGTTTATTCTCCTGCAGCCCAGAGGTTGAGATCCTGCCATCACCTCTTCTAGTGAAGGAAGAGGAAATGAGGTCTCAGCTCCGGGGGAGCTGCCTGGCTTTTAAACCAGCTTCTTCCTCCACCCTGCCACCCTGCTCACCACACCTGCTGTGGTCTTTGGAGGACGACGCTGAGCTGGAGTATGAACTCTAGTGCGCTCCTGTCCTGAGCTTACGCCCCCACCACAGGAGGAATAAGCGGCAAAGATGGTTCGGAACCACCGATCTCCAGCTCCAGCCTTTAACCTGCTCTCCCGCTGTGCAGCCTAAAGCACCGGGGAAAATTTCAAAGGGGGAGGAGCAGTCAATCCCCCGCTCATCAGTGGAGCAGACAAAGGGTGGCCAACCGAAAGGAAAGCCCATTCAGCTTCTTCCCGAGTCCTCTGTTAAATCCCTTCAGGACCAGTCATCCTTCTCAGATAAGTCATCTCCTGAATCTATTGCTTTAAATAACACACTTCAAAATCTGCTTTCTTCCGCTAAACTTAACCCGAACTATCAGAGCACTATTTATTCCCTAGCTGAAGAATTATTACTGTCTCAGCCTGCAATAACGCAGATCCCAGAGTTCCATCAATTACTCATTAACATAAGGACTTTCAAAAAACAGTTTAAACACTATTCTCTCTCCAGCCATACTGTGCCACAGCAGAACCCACACGAACCTCCTGCTCCTTGTGTCTCAGAGAGGGTCCAGGAGGTCGCCTCTCACACATCCTCCAGTGCTTCAGTAGGGGTAGGACCCGACGCCCCACCTCCTTCCTATGCTTCGGTGGGGGCTGGCCCCAATACCCAATTCGCCAGTGCTGCAGTAGTGGTGGGACCCGACGCCCCACCTCCTTCCTATGTTTCGGTGGGGGCTGGTCCCAAAGCCCAATTCTCTAGTGCTTCAGTGGGAGTAGGACCCAATGCCCCACCTCCTTCCTATGCCTCTGTGGGGACTGGTTCTGACACCCAATCTATTGGGATCTCTATAATGGTGGGTCCTGGCACCTTGTATCGCCCTAGGCCTCCAGTGGGTCCCAAGCCTCCAGTGGGTCCCAAGCCTCCAGTGGGCCCCAAGCCTCCAGTGGGCCCCAAGCCTCCAGTGGGCCCAGCTCCATCACCTGCTGCTGCAGTCCCATCTCTGGTCCCCGGTTCTCCTGCTGCAGTCCCGTCTCTGGTCCCCGGTTCTCCTGCTGCAGTCCCGTCTCTGGTCCCCGGTTCTCCTGCTACAGTCCTGTCTCTGGTCCCCGGTTCTCCTGCTGCAGTCCCGTCTCTGGTCACCGGTTCTCCTGCTACAGTCCCGTCTCTGGTCCACGGTTCTCCAGCTGCAGCCCCGTCTCTCGTTCCTGGTTCTCCAGCTGCAGCCCCGTCTCTGGTCCCCGTTCTTGGTTCTCCTACTGCAGTCCCATCTCTGGTCCCCGTTCCTGGTTCTCCTGCTGCAGTCCCATCTCTGGTCCCCGTTCCTGGTTCTCCTGCTGCAGTCCCATCTATGGTCCCCGTTCCTGGTTCTCCTGCTGCAGTCCCTTCTCTGGTCCCCGTTCCTGGTTCTCCTGTTGCAGTCCTGACTCCACCACCACCACCTGCTGCAGCTCTGGTTCCTGTCCCTGACTCCTTAGCAGCAGCTCTGAACCCATTTTCTGATGCAGCTCCGGTTTCTGATTCTCCTACTGCAGCCCCTGAGGTTTCCCCACCTCAGCCTGACGGTCCCCGGTCTGCAGAGGGTTCCATGACCGGAGCTGAAGCTGCCGCAGAAGACCCAGAGCCTGCCACAGAAGGTCTCAAGTCTGCTGCAGTTCTCGAGTGTTCCACACCTCCTAAGGGTCCCATGCCAGTGGCTGCTTCGCTCAAAGGTTCTACGCCAGCTGCTTAACTCTTGGTCGCTTTGCCTCATCAAGGGTCTACGCCTCCTTCAGGGTCTGTGTCTCGCCTTGAGGGGTCAACGCCACTTGGGTGCTCTAAAGCATCTACGTTCCTGCTTCGACGTGCTGGACGACCTCCAGGCCGCCCGCCTGACTGGCTTCGACGTGGTGGATGACCTTCAGGCCGCCCACCTGACAGGCTTCGACGTGGTGGACGACCTCCAGCCTGCCCACCTGACCGGTTTCGACATGGTGGACGGCTTCCTGGCCGCCCACCTGAACTTTTTGTCTGTCTTTTATGTGTTGTGTGCCTGGTTTCCCTCTTGTGTTCCCTTGTGCCCTCCGTCCTGTTTTTTTTCCTCTCCTCCCACCTAAGTTTTTGGGGACGTCTGGAGACGTCCTTTAAGGAGGGGGTAATGTGGTGATATTGCCCCTAGTGGTGTGTCTCTGTCCTGTTTCCTCTCGTGTGATTTCCCTTTTCCCACGCCTGTGAGCCTGACAGGTGTTTTGTGTTTTTTCCTCATCAGTGTTTGTATATAAGTCTGTGTCTTAGTGTTATTCCTTGTCTGGGCATCATCTTGTATTCTCCTGGTAATCCTCCTGAGTCCCTGGTGTTTTCCTGAGTGTCTCCTTGTGATTTTCCACGTGTAAATTTTGCTTCCTCGACAGCTGTTTATTTTTGTGTTATTAAAGTGTCTTCTTATTTTACCACCGAGTCTACCGAGTCCTGCCTGCAACCTTGGGTTCTACCTTTAAAAACCAACAATAACGACATAACCCAATTCAAGGTATGTACACATCACTAGTCTAGGGTCATAGGAGCTGTGATGTAGTGCAATAACCAAACACATAGGGAATTATGATTTTTGTGCACTTTTAGTCAAAACATTTAAAACATACAAAAGAACATACACATTTTTACAAGGGCCCTTTTTAACTAAAGCAACAGAATGTCTCTAGGAAGCTCAGTGTTTTTGCCTGTCAACGTTTGCTCCAAATTCCCTCAGTGTTCAAAGTCAGTCATAAAAGTCAAGGGAAATTAGTCAAAAAGTCATCAAAGGTTCCTTCAAGTGCACTTCTTGAGATAAACTCCCAGTGGTCAGTCAGAGTGACTGGCACAACCATACCACAGACAGATTGGGGTTCCGCCTCATGGGTTGGTGGAGACTCTGGATTCAAGCTGGTAGGCTCACCATCAAAAAATTAAAAATCAGCTTTCTTGGACATGAGGGTCAGAATCTTCAGTTCTTTCCAATTTATCCAAAATTGAAAAGACCTGACTTGCATTCATAAGAGATTACAGTCTAAGTTCTCATGTCATCTAGTCATCAGGTTCAATACACTATCAAATCAAAATGTTGTACAACGATAACACGTCTCAATTAGAAAAAGTAACTGTACAAAGTTAACAAGTAGAGAACTATAGTTATTTAATAGTTTTCATTTACTTCTATCACACAGTGTCAGAACAATTTACTCTAACCCATTTTTAAACATAAACATAGAGTGAAACGTAATTATTTGGTCATATTTTAAAAGATAAAATAACTCATTTACAAATTACACATTAACCTGTAAGGTAAAATGCATAAAATGCCTTTCAAAGATATAACATCTCTGTTTGTTTGGTTATCTTTGTAACAAATGTTGTTTCCTAAACCTTATAGTGACAAGCGTGCTCACACAGGTGTTTAGATTCACATGTTTATCAGATACACACTCAATTGGGTTGTGGTAGCCACTAAATGTATCTTGTATTTGTTTTGTCTATTTTTCTTTCCGCAGGTCTAGAGACAGACTTCAATGATGTTGATTTGTGTTCTCTTTATCCCTCTCTTTCTCTCCTCTACTCCTATCTCCTTCTTTACCTTTTAACCCTTCTCCCACTTTTCTGCTTTGTTTTCTTCTTTGTTTTTTCAACTCCTTGTCCATTACATCTAAAACAAACCCAAAGCAAATTCTAATAAAGTTCTATTTTGTATAGGCTTTGCCCTTTAAGGCTGTCGCTTGTGTGTTTTATCCTGTCACGCAAAGCATCTCACTGAAAAATTTAGTCCAAGCAACCTGTCTTGTGGGTCCATATAAATTACGTTGAGAGTGGGTAATCGATTCCCATTTTTCTTCAGCAAGCAACTAGCACTGATCTTCCAACAACACGATGTCCAGCACCAATACCATCTGCCTGTGCCCGTCCTGCAAGACCGGCTACATGCTGAGCTTCAACCGGCACGACACCTGCGAAGGATGCCTAAATCCCCGCCACGCCGACCTTGCCTCCTCCTGCCTCCTCTGTGACCTCCTCCCCCTTGAGGAGAGGCAGAGGCAAGCAGCCTTGTTTAAGGCTAACATCGAGGAGTGCCTATCCGTGGCAGGGGACTGCTTGCTGGACAACGCCATTGATTCTTTTGACGCCGGGTCTCGGAGCGAATTGGATGGTTCCTCTGGGACAGGCGACGTCAGCAGCAGCCCCACTGCTCATTCCCTCCCGGAGAGCGTAGTGTTGGCTGAGACCTCCTGCTTCTTAACAGTCAGTTGAATCTGAATATTGAGTGTCTTAGCAAATTCTAAATCCATAAATTCAGCATCAGCTCTTGAATCAACAAACACTGAGACTGGTCTTTCATCATCTTTATTTAAGAGAGTGGCCTGTACTGACAACATGGAGGATTTGATTCTCTGACTCAGTAGGAACCTCCTGCCTACTGAGTCTGGTCTTTTATTGGACACCGAAACAGCAAATGGTCCCTTCCTCCACAATAGAAGCAAAGCCCCTTTCTTTGTCTACGCTCCCTCTCTTGAGCAGATAATTGGAATCTTCCAATCTACATGGGTTCAGATACCTGGGATGAGACCACCTGAGATGATGGTGATGATGTTGGAGGGAGGCTTGATCTAGACTCAGACGCACCATACTGAGGTCGGTTGGTGAAGCTCCTCTCTCGCCTTCGTTCTTGAATCCTCAGGTCAATTCTCGTGGCTAGAGATTCTAACTCCTCCAGGTCCCTGGGGGCATCTCGGGTGGAGAGTTCATCTTTGATCTTGTCACAAAGTCCCTGGTGAAAGGCGTCACAAAGAGCTTCATCATTCCATCTACAATTAGATGACAAGGTGTGAAAAATCCACAATATACTCTGTCACCCTCCTTTTGCCTTGTCCATCCATCCATCCATTATCTTTACCCGCTTGTTCCATTTTGGGTCACGGGGGTCGCTGGTGCCCATGTCCAGCAATCACTGTGCGAGGGGCGGGGTACACCCTGGACGGGTCGCAAGTCCATCACAGGGCCACAAAGAGACAAACGAGACAAACAACCATTCACTCTCTCACTCACACCTAGGGACAATTTAGAGTTACCAATCAGCCTAACATGCATGTTTTTGGTCTGTGGGAGGAAACCGGAGTACCCGGAGAAAACCCACGCATGCACGGAGAGAACATGCAAACTCCACCCAGAAAGGCCCCTGGACCGGGGTTTGAACCAAGGACCTGCTCGCTGAGAGGCAGCAGCTCTACCAGTTGCGCCACCGTGCTGCCCCTTTTGCCTTGTTTCAGCCTGAATAAACCGCTAGCTGCTTCTCTCTGGGCCAGGATGGGGTCAAACACCCTGATGAGCTCTTTGGCAAAGTCTCTGACATTGTAGCAAATCAGGAGTCTCGCTGCCACTCTGCTGTTCCCCATAATTTAGCCTTGCCAGAAAGTAAAGAGACAATATAGGCAACCTTGGCCCGATCGGTGGGGAAGGAAGAAGGCTGTAATTTTAAAGTGAATCTCACATTGGGTGATGAAGGGTCGGCATTGGTTTGGCTCACCTTTAAACATCTCGGGAGATGTTAGGCGTGGTTCATGATTGGGGAGGCTTGACACCGAGGTGAGACCTCTATTTGCTGGGGACATAGCTGTGGAAGATGGTTGGTATATTCATAATTTCTTGCATATTTATTTCCAATCTGTTTATTGCAGTTTCTACTCCTGAACGCCAATTCTGTGTGGGTGACGGGTCCATTGTGGCCAGATTGTGCTGTAATGATTCACAATAGGGACCGGGAAATTCAACCACAACACAGGAGTGAACGAAAAAGTTTTAATAACTACTTGTCAAAAAAAGGAGGGGGGGGGGGGGCAGAAGGAGGACGTCAGCTGAAACTCTGCAGAGTTTAATCACGATTGGTGATGCAGAGGCTGAAATTATGTCAGGGGAAGGGGGTTGAAGGAATGGAGGCACTGCTGAGTCACGTGACACGTGAGTGAGACCTGGGAGGTCCAACAAGGCTCCTCTTTAGCTTGAGTGGAGCTTGGTTCCAAAAGATGACAGCTCCAAGAGTCTGGAATCTAAGATCGTAGTCAAGATACAGGCGTGGGTCATTCACAGAGATGCAGAGAGGCAGTATTTATCCGTGGGGTTCAGCGAGAGTCAGTGGTCAGTAGGCAGAGCGAGAGTCGAGGTCAAGATATCCGATGAGCAGAAATCATTCATTGTGGGCAAGGCAAAGGCGAGGAATCCGTGATCATGAAGAGTGTCGAAAAACAGAGAGGTCAGGAACAGAATGCTGGACTTCTACAGGTGCAAGGCAATCAGACAATCTGGCAGGGAGGCAAAGTCTGGGGAGCTCTTTAAAAAGAGCAGCGGACAGGTGCACTGAGTGAAGCTGATGAGGAGAGGAGGCAGGGCAACCAAAAAAAAAAAAAACCACAGCATGACTTGACATGAATGTGAACCATTACAGAAAAGTGTGAATTTCACCAGAAATCCACTTCATTCCTGCGATTCGTTATCTCCCCCGATTGGGTGGCCATGGACGTCAGCAAGGTTTTGGCAGTCCTGGATTGGCCGACCCCCAAGGACCACAAACAGCTGCAGAGGTTCCTTGGGTTTGCAAACTTTTATAGAAGATTAATTAAGAATTATAGCACCATTGCCAGCCCTCTCCATGCCTTGACCTCTGTTAAAACCAGGTTCACTTGGAATGAATGCTGATCACGCTTTCAAACAATTAAAACTTTTGTTCTCCACAGCCCCATCCTACATTCACCAGACTCCAGCAAACCCTTTATTGTGGAGGTAGATGCTTCCAACACTGGTGCCGGGGCCATTCTCAGCCAGCGCAGCTGTGATGGTAAGGTGCACCTATGCGCATTCTTTTCTAAGAGTCTATCTGTCATGGAACAGAATTATGATGTGGAGGAACGTGAGCTGCTTGCTGTCAAGCTGGCCCTGGTGGAGTGGAGACACTGGCTCTAGGGGGCCCAAGAACCTTTCACTTTTTGGACAGATCACAAAAACCTGGAGTATCTTAAGACTGCCAAGTGCCTTAGCCCCAGGCAGGCCAGGTGTGCACTATTTTTCTCATGCTTCGACTTTACTCTCTCCTACAGACCTGGGATCAAGAATCTGAAGCCCGATGCCCTGTCCTGTCTTGAGGAGGATGAGCTCAGTCACACTTCAATGGAGACAGACTTCATCCTTACTGAGACGGTGCGGCTCGCCGTGACACGACTAGAGTCAGAGCTGCATCAGGTCCAGCTGAATCATGGTCCACCTCCTGGCTGTCCAAAGGATCGAATCTTTGTTCCCCAAAATTAAATAAAGGAAAGTGCTCGAGCCCCTCCCTGGGCTGCCACCTTACCGTGGTGGAGGGGTTTGAGAGTCCCATTGATCCTAGGAGCTATGCTGTCAGGGGTTTTATGCCCCTAGTAGGGTCACCCATGGCAGACAGGTCCTAGGTGAGGGACCAGACAAAGTGCAGCCCAAAGACCCCAATGATGACACAAATAAATGGACCTAGTGTTCCCTTGCCTGGACGTGTGCCACCGTGGCCCCACTCTGGAGCCAGGCCTGGAGGTGGGGCACGCGGGCGAGCACCTGGTGGCCGGGCTTTTACCCATGGAGCTCGGCCGGGCACAGCCCGAAGAGGAGACGTGGGCCTTCCCATGGGCTCACCACCTGTGGGAAGGGCCAAAGGGGTCAGGTGCAATGTGGGATGGGTAATGGCCGAGGGCGGGGACCCTGGCGGTCTGATCCTCGGCTACAGAAGCTGGCTATTGGGACGTGGAATGTCACCTCACTGGTGGGGAAGGAGCCTGAGCTGGTGTGTGAGGATGAGAGATTCCGGCTAGAAATAGTCGGACTCACCTCTACGCATGGCTCGGGCTCTGGAACCAGTTTCCTTGAGAGGGGCTGGACACTCTTCCACTCTGAAGTTGCCCCTGGTGAGAGGCGCCGAGCAGGCGTGGGCGTACTAATTGCCCCCCAACTTGGTGCCTGTGTATTGGGGTTCACCCCAGTGAATGAGAGGGTGGCCTCCCTCCGCCTACGTGTGGGGGGACGGGTTCTGACTGTTGTTTGTGCTTATGCACCAAACGGCAGTTCAGATTATCCACCCTTTCTCGAGTCCTTGGACGGGGTACTGGAAAGTGCACTTTCTGGGGACTCCCTTGTTCTGCTGGGGGACTTCAATGCTCATGTGGGCAATGACAGTGAGACCTGGAGGGGTGTGGTTGGGAGGAACGGCCCCCCTGATCTGAACCAGAGTGGTGTTCTGTTGTTGGACTTCTGTGCTCGTCATGGATTGTCAATAACGAACACCTTGTTCAAGCATAAGGGTGTCCATATGTGCTCTTGGCACCAGGACACCCTAGGCCGCAGTTCGATGATCGACTTTGTCATCGTCTCATCTGATCTGCGGCCACATGTCTTGGACACTCGTGTGAAGAGAGGGGCAGAGCTGTCAACTGATCACTACCTGGGGGTGAGTTGGCTCCGATGGTGGGAGAGGATGTCGGTTAGACCTGGCAGACCCAAACATATCGTGAGGGTTTGCTGGGAACGTCTGGCAGAGTCTCCTGTGAGACGGAGTTTCAACTCCCACCTCAGGGAGAACTTTGAACATGTTCCAAGGGAGGTGGGGGACATTGAGTCTGAGTGGACCATGTTTCTGCCTCTATTGTCGAGGCGGCTTACCAGAGCTGCGGCCGCAAAGTTGTCGGTGCCTGTCGCGGCGGCAACCCTCGAACCCGATGGTGGACACCGTCGGTGAGGGATGCTGTCAGGCTGAAGAAGGAGTCCTATTGGGCCTTTTTGGCCTGTGGGACCCCGGAAGCAGCTGATGGGTACCGGCAGTCCAAGTGACATGTGGCTCGGGTGGTTGCTGAGGCAAAAACTCGGACATGGGAGGACTTCGGAGAGTCCATGGAGAACGACTTCCGCACGGCTTCGAGATGATTCTGGTCCACCATCCGGCGTCTCGGGGGGGAAAGCGGTACGTCACTAACACTGTTTATATTGGAGTGGTGTGCTGCTGACCTCAACTCGGGATGTTGTGGGTCGGTGGGCGGAATACTTTGAATACCTCCTCAATCCCACCGGCACATCTTCCACTGAGGAAGCAGAGCCTGGGGACTCTGGGTCGGGCCCTCCAATCTCTGGTGCTGAGGTCACCGAGGTGGTTAAAAAGCTCCTCGGTGGCAGGGTCCCAGGGGTGGATGAGATTCGCCCAGAGTTCCTTAAGGCTCTGGATGTTGTAGGATTGTGTTGGCTTACGCGACTCTGCAATATTGCGTGGACATCGGGGGAAGTTCCCCTGGATTGGCAGACCGGGGTGGTGGTCCCCCTATTCAAAAAGGGGGACCGTAGAGTGTGTTCCAACTACAGGGGAATCACGCTCTTAAGCCTCCCTGGTAAGGTCTATTCGGGGGTTCTGGAGAGGAGGGTCCGTCGGATAGTCGAACCTTGGATTCAGAAGGAGCAGTGCGGTTTTCGTCCTGGCCGTGGAACACTGGACCAGCTCTACACTCTCAGCAGGGTCCTGGAGGGTGCGTGGGAGTTTTCCCAACCAGTCTACATGTGCTTTGTAGACTTGGAAAAGGCGTTCGACCACGTTCCTCGGGGAGCCCTGTGGGGGGTACTCTGGGAGTATGGGGTACGTGGCCCTTTGATATGGGCTGTTAGATCCCTGTATGACCGGTGTCAGAGCCTGGTCCGTATCGCCGGCAGTAAGTCGGGCTTGTTCCCGGTGAGAGTTGGACTCCGCCAAGATTGCCCTTTGTCACCGATTCTGTTCATAACTTTTATGGACAGAATTTCTAGGCGCAGCCAAGGTGTTGAGGGGATCCGTTTTGGTGGCCTTAGGATTGCAAGGCCTCGGCGTAAGGGCGAGCGGGCACCGACAGCACGCGTCGATGCGGGCACCGGCCTATACCTTGCATGGGGGCAACCTCCCCCCCTCACTATCGCGACCGTGCGTGCCACGGCTTCGCCGAGCACGTCCCCGGGTTCCGTCCGGCCCCGGGAACGCATTGGGGAAGACGGCGCGTTTCTGTCGCGCGCGGGGGCCGAGATTTTTCGCGTGCCATACCGACTTCGGCCACCAGGCGGAGCAGTCGCGGGCGCCGAACGTACATAAGGGGCACGAACCTCCGCTCCCCCATATGGGGCACGTCTAGGGCACGCGCAAACACCGCGTATTGGCCATGCCCATCATGAACCTTATATGCCCCTCGTCGACGGGCGCTCAAGGGGCACGGCCGGCGTGCCCCTCCAGGTGGGTCCGTGCCCATGTACGGGCACCAAACGTTCCGAGACGGGCACGAACACCGCGAAGGGCACACGCCATTACAAACGCATGGGCCGTGCCCCTCGCGTATCGAATATGCCCCTTTCTGGTGGGCACGTGCCCGCTGGCTTGTGATGTATGGGCCGTGCCCCTTATAGCTGGTTCGTGCCCCTTATGACTGCCATAGACGTGTATGGGCCGTACCCCTTATAGCTGGCTCGTGCCCCTTATGACTGCCATAGAGATGTATGGGACATGCCCGGCTTGTGATGTATGGGCTGTGCCCCTCCAACCCTATATATTCCTAACAGTGGGCCGTGCCCCTTATAGCTGGCTCGTGCCCCTTATGACTGCCATAGACGTGTATGGGCCGTACCCCTTATAGCTGGCTCGTGCCCCTTATGACTGCCATAGAGATGTATGGGACATGCCCGGCTTGTGATGTATGGGCTGTGCCCTTCCAACCCTAAATTTTCCTAACAGTGGGCCATGCCCCTTATAGCTGGCTCGTGCCCCTTATGACTGCCATAGATGTGTATGGGCCGTACCCCTTATAGCTGGCTCGTGCCCCTTATGACTGCCATAGGGATGTATGAACCGTACCCCTTATAGCTGGCGCGTGCCCTTTATGAGTGGCATAGAGATGTATGGGACATGCCCGGCTTGTGATGTATGGGCTGTGCCCTTCCAAC
>NC_056505.1:49745571-49745837 GCF_014905685.2 Nematolebias whitei | reverse complement strand
GTGTATGGGCCGTACCCCTTATAGCTGGCTCGTGCCCCTTATGACTGTCATAGAGATGTATGGGACATGCCCAGCTTGTGATGTATGGGCTGTGACCCCCTAACCCTAACTTGTCCTAACAGTAGACCGTGCACCTTCTGGGTAACTGCATGCCCCCATTTAGCAGCACAAAGTGGCAAGACATACGCACTGTCCACAAAAACATTAGAAAGACAAAGCACTGGTCCTCAGCTACCAATATTGCCCATCAAAGTGGTAAAGTGACT
>NC_056505.1:49744771-49745561 GCF_014905685.2 Nematolebias whitei | reverse complement strand
CTCCAAAAACAGTTACAAATGGAGCTGTGGCCTGCAGCTTGGCACTTTTCTGCATCTCTAGGATGAGAGCTTTCCGACGTGTGCTCGAAATCACTGTAGCTCCAAAATTGACCGAGTTACAGCTGTTTCAAACTCGCACCCGAGCATCTCCTCAACACTCTTGACGAAACGCAATTATCTGCTAACACTTGCTATGTTGCTAACCGGAAGTAGACTTGGGAACCAC
Source organism: Nematolebias whitei (assembly GCF_014905685.2). NCBI lineage: Eukaryota > Metazoa > Chordata > Actinopteri > Cyprinodontiformes > Rivulidae > Nematolebias > Nematolebias whitei. Next base: position 49,745,335 of record NC_056505.1, on the reverse strand, counting down.
TTAGAAGCTTGTGCTTTGACAGACGTGTAGCGGCTTAAGAGGGTATAAGACTCGCTGAGTTTCGTAACAATCGGCCTAACCGTTCAGGAGTTATGGAGCATGAAATTCCATGTTAGGGGCATAAAGTGGCACAAAACGGGCACGGTCCATTCACATAGCTAATTCAATATCATAAAGTACTGGCCATGCCCGAGACGGGCACCGTCCATTCACATTGGTGATTCACATTGTAAAGTATTGGCCGTGCCCGTCTCCTGCCTTCTGGAGCCCTTGACCGTGCCCCCTTGGGAACGTTCTATGCCCATGGGCATAGAACGTTCCCACATGGGCACGGTAAAGGGCATAGAATTGTACGAGACGGGCACGGTCCATTCACATTGGTGATTCACATTGTAAAGTATTGGCCGTGCCCGTCTCCTGCCTTCTGGAGCCCTTGACCGTGCCCCCTTGGGAACGTTCTATGCCCATGGGCATAGAACGTTCCCACGGGGGCACGGACAGGGGCATAGAATTGTACGAGACGGGCACAGGCCCAGAACAAAGGCATTCCATGATGACACGCGT
>NC_056505.1:49743501-49744761 GCF_014905685.2 Nematolebias whitei | reverse complement strand
CATATGTTGTTCAGGGGCTCAAGACGAATCCATCAATGTTGGTCTTGTCTTTCTACGTGCCTCGGAAGCCGAGATTCGACCTTGAAAACCTCAACTTTCAACTTTTCACAGCAGAGGACAGTGGGTTAAGGGGTTAAAACGCCCTGAGCTTTGCTGCTTTGTGGTGATTTAAAGACCATCTCATGTTAAGCCTATGGGCTCGTTTTTAGTACCACGTGCACCGTGATCAGATGTCCCTATGTGAAGCTACAAGCAAAAACACACCCATCCATCCATCCATCCATCCATCCGTGCAAGCAAAAAATAAATAAATTAATAACTTCCTTAAGGATTAAGCCAAAGGCTTCATGTTTTCAGAATTTGTTAAGCATGTCCACAAGAAGAAGTGTGCAAAGTCTCATGCTCATACATACATCACAGCATGAACAGCAGAGCAAGAAATGTAAACACTTTTCAGCTGCATTGTGACTCCTAGAAAACAGAGAGGTGAGACAGGTCTTGTTGGATCCATCTTTCCAAGACCTTTCCAACGATATCTGATTCATCTTCCTAGCACGTTCCTAGCTGAAGTTATAAGCTGATGAATGTTCGTTCGCATTCGTTACCGTAAATACTGGTCTATAGGCAGCTTTTTAGATTTTCATAAGGATTAAGCTAAATACTTCAAATTCACAGGGCCTGTTAACTTTGACCACCTGAAGGCGCGTGCACAGTTTCATGTCTGTGCGTTAACCGTAGTGCGCACGGGTTCACATAAACATCCCATGTTAAGTCTATGGAGGCCCTTGATAAGCAAACTCTACAGCACGCTGAGTGTCGTGGGAGGCACGCACAGAGATGAGACAGAGCTCGTTGAACTCGTATTGATCAGAGCTTTACGTCGGTATCAAGATCGCCCTCGTAGGATGTTCCTACGGAAAGCTGTGAGGCAAAAGGCACTCGTTTCACCTCGGCGAAGGCCTCAAATGGGTAGAGTATAAAAAGTTTCACAACTTCCTTCAGGAATGAGCCAACTACTTCAAATTTTCAGGGTGTCATCGGCTTGAAGCCCCTCTCTAACACTGACAATTTTGTGTCCCTAGCTGCTTTCCTCTATGTTTTAATAAAGGCTTGACCTTTTGACCTTTTGACTTTGGAGGGCCTGTCGACCCCTTTATGAACCTCGCAAAGGGCTCAAACTCACAGGATCTGATCACCACATCACCCTGACCGCGTTCTGTCAGTTTGGTGTCCGTCCTCATTTTCCCAGGGGTTTATGGG
>NC_056505.1:49727171-49743491 GCF_014905685.2 Nematolebias whitei | reverse complement strand
CCCCTGGTCCGACGAGGCGCTCGTTAACCCCCTAAACGAGGTCGTTCCTGCACCAAACTCACAGGTCCTGTTCTCCACAACCCCCTGACCGCGCTCTGTGCGTTTTGTGTCCGTCCTGCATTGTTGCTAGGATTTATGGGTAATTGTCCTCCTGCCAAATTGGGGTCTGCTTGACCCACTAAACAAAGTTCTTTCAGCACCAAACTCACAGATCCTGATCGGCACGGCCCCCTGATTGTGCTCTGTTAGTTTCGTGTCCCTGTTGCATTCAGGCTAGGATTTATGGGTAAATGAAAAACTTGCTTCCCCTTAATGGACACGAACGGTACCTGAGGGGCATGGCCAAGTCATTATAATATGAATTAACAATGTGAACGGACGGTGCCCGCGACGGGCACAGCCAATACATTATAATATGAATTACCAATGTGAATGGACGGTGCCCATCTTGTACCTTTTATGCCCCTAACATGGAATTTCACGCTCTATAACTCCTGAACGATTAGGCCGATCGTCACGAAACTCAGCGAGTCTTGTACCCTCTTAAGCCACTACAAGTACGTCGAAGCACAACCTTCTAGGTGGTTCCCAAGTCTACTTCCGGTTAGCAACATAGCAAGTATTAGCGAACGATTGTGTTTTGTCGAGAATGTCCAGGAGATGCTCGGGTGCGAGTTTCGTGTAAATCCTTCATTGGTAAGTGCCTAAAAAAAGTCAAAAACTCTAAAGGTCAATTAGAGGTCACAGATGGGTCCCCCCCCGCCCCCAAGACACAGCCTCCCCAAATCTGGGACCAATCCCCAACATTTTGACAAAAAGTTGTATTTTATCATTTTTGACAGGTTGGTGGCGCTAGAGAGCAGAAATGTGTTGTGCGTGCCCGTTATGAACACTCTATGCCCATCCGTTGGCGTCCTATCACTCACCGCAGGTTGGTGGCGCTATGTACTATCCGTGACCCTTATGGCAACTTAATGCCCATATTTTGGGAGTTCTTATCACTTCTGACAGGTTGGTGGCGCTAGAGAGCAGAAATGTATTGTGCGTGCCCGTTATGAACACTCTATGCCCATCCGTTGGCGTCCTATCACTGACCGCAGGTTGGTGGCGCTATAGAGTACTGTCCGTGCCCCTTATGGCAACTTAATGCCCATATTTTGGAAGTTCTTATCACTTCTGACAGGTTGGTGGCGCTAGAGAGCACTCTTGCATGAGGCGTGACCGTTCAGAGACCGTTGGTGCCCGTTCAGAGCCATAGATTATACTAAGGCGCCCCCAAAAGCATCGTGCCCGTCAGCGCGGCACGGGCACGAAACGGCAGGGCACCGGCCATTAAAGACGTATTGGCCGTTTCCGGATGGTACTGAAAAAGTTGAGGCCTCATAGGAGCGCAAGTACACCGCTACCACCAAGGGGGCATTTCGTCAACAAAACGTCTGGTCCGTGCCCGAAAATCTTGTATTGTAGGTGCCCCTTCTCCCTTGGGATTCCGTCTTTGCTTTTTGCAGATGATGTGGTCTTAATGGCTTCATCAGATCGTGATCTACAGCTTTCGCTGGAGTGGTTCGCAGCCGAATGCGACGCGGCCGGGATGAAGATCAGTTCCTCCAAATCCGGGGCCATGGTCTTGAGCCAGAAAAGGGTAGAGTGCCCTCTCCGGGTCAGGGAGGAGGTCCTACCCCAAGTCGAGGAGTTTAAGTATCTTGGGGTCTTGTTCACGTATGAGGGAAAAATGGAGCTTGAGATCGATAGGCGGATAGGTGCAGCATCTGCAGGGAAGCGGGCGCTGTACAGGTCTGTCGTGGTGAAGAGAGAGCTGAGTCAAAAGGCGAAGCTCTCAATTTACAGATCGATCTACGTTCCCACCCTCATCTATGGTCACGAGCTTTGGGTTGTGACCGAAAGAATGAGATCTCGGATACAAGCGGCCAAAATGAGTTTTCTCCGCAGGGTGTCTGGGCTCTCCCTTAGAGACAGGGTGAGAAGCTCGATCATCCGGGAGGGACTCAGAGTAGAGCCGCTGCTTCTCCACGTCGAGAGGAGCCAGTTGAGGTGGCTCGGGCATCTGTTTAGGATGCCTTCTGGACACCTTCCTGGTGAGGTGTTCCGGACACGTCCCACTGGAAGGAGGCCCAGAGGAAGACCCAGGACACGCTGGAGGGACTATGTTTCTCGGCTGGCCTGGGAACGCCTTGGGATTCCCCCAGAAGAGCTGGCCCAAGTGGCTGGGGAGAGGGAAGTCTGGGCCTCCCTACTTAGGCTGCTACCCCTGCGACCCGACCCCGGATAAGTGGAAGAAAATGGATGGATGGATGGATGGATGGATGGATTAAAGTGCTCGATATGTGTCATAGCTCTCGCATTTTTTGTCATCCTGGTCTTAACAAGACGCTGACTGTGGTCAGGTCCCAGTTCTGGTGGAGGAACTTGGTGTCCGATGTTAAAGACTTTGTTTTATCCTGCAATAAATGTAACCAAGCCAAACCCTCACGTCACCACCCCAGCAGGTCTGCTCCGACCTCTCCTTGTACCCTCACATCTCTGGCCTCATCTCGGAATGGATTTTGTTACTGGTCTCCCTCTCTCCGCTGGGCAGTCTGTCATCCTCACTGTGGTGGACCGCTTTTCCAAGATGGTCCACCTTGTCCCTCTGCCAAAACTCCCTTCAGCAAAGGACCTCAGTCAGATTATGGCCAGGGAGATCTTCAGACTGCATGGGCTCCCTCGGAACATTGTCTCTGACTGTGGCCCCCAATTTGTTTCTAAGTTTTGGAGGGAGTTCTGCAGCCTGCTTGGCGTTTCTCTGAGCCTGTCCTCCGGTTTTCACCCACAGACTGATGGCCAGTTGGAGCGAGCCAACCAGGAAGTTGAGACTAAGCTCCGCATCTTGTGTCAGGATGATCCTAACAACTGGGCTGACAACCTACCATGGGTCGAGCATGCTATGAATTCTCTGCCCTCATCCGCCACAGGCCTGTCGCCTTTTAATGTGGTTTATGGGTTCCAACCACCTGTGTTTTTCATTCAGGAACAGGAGGCTCGGGTGTCATCCGTCGACGGGGCTGCCCTACAATGTCAGCGGATCTGGAGGAGAGCCAGGAGGGCACTCCTGAGGGCTAATGTGACATATGCCAGGAGGGCCAACAAGAGATGCTCTGTCCAACCTGATTACCAAGTAGGCCAGAAGGTCTGGCTGTCCACGAAGGATCTAACCCTGCGGGTAGATTCAAGGAAGTTGGCACCCCGGTTTATCGGTCCATTCCCTATCAGTAAGATCATCAACCTTGTGGCAGCCCGTCTTCAGCTTCCTCGTACCCTGCGCATTCACCCCACTTTCCACGTCTCTCACCTTAAGCCTTTTCTTCAGTCTCACTTTGAGCCCTCCCCCAGACCCCCTCCTCCCGCCCATTTCATTGATGGTGCCCCAGTGTTCACTGTCAGGAGACTCATCCGCTCCAGACAGTGGGGCCGGGGTATTCAGTATTTGGTAGATTGGGAAGGTTATGGCCCTGAGGAACATTCCTGGGTCCCCAGTCGCCACATTCTTGACAAGTCCCTGATTAGGGCTTTTCACCATGCCCACCCTGACCAACCTGGTGGCCCTTCGGGAGCTGGGCCATAATGAGGGGGCTCTGTCACATTTGGACCCCTGCCCATGTATTTATCTGTGTTCTGCCCCTCTGATCATCTTTGGTTTATGCTCTTCTCTGGCCACTCTCCCTCTGTCATTTTTAGCTGCCAGTCAATCACTCCTGCAAAGCCTGCCTACCTGATTCTCCCTGATCACAGTAATCAGTGCTTATGCTCTACACCTGGTGCCAGCCCTTTATAAACTCAGCTCTTGCCACAGCAAGGTGCCAGATTATTGAAAGCCTCACAGCAAGTAAATTATCCAGCATTCTCTTGTTCCTAGTTTCCTTTATTTATGACCACAGCTTCACTCTTGACTCCTCGCCTTGACTTTTGCCCCTGTCTGGATACCACGCCTTTCAGCTTACACGGTATAACCTCGCTCTCCCCTTCGACCACGACTACGGATCATCCTTTTGCATCTTTTGCCTGTTCACACTGCTCCTGGCTCTCGAACCCTGCTACGTCCCTGGATTCTGTTTCCTGCCCAGCCCTCCAACGCTTTCTGTCTCAGTCCTGCTCCTGCCACAGAAGGTTAGTGACATGCACACCACCTCTCTCAGCTCCCAGAACCTTTTTACAGTCACTAACCTGTCTGTCTCTATAGATTGGACCAGAACCGAGGCCCAAATCCTCCCCAGACACTGCCTTTGATAAATAAACTTTTTTTAAAAATATTGTCCTGTGTCATGTGTTGTGTTGAGCCATACAGACTCGTTACAAATATTCCAGGTTTTAGTGATCAATCCAAACCTGAAAATGCTCCCTGGTACCCTCAAACCAGTGCCTCCACTCCTCAAGCACTAGTTTGGCTGCTAGTAGTTCTTGTTCGCCCACGTCATAGTTCCACTCTGCTGGAGATAGACTCTTAAAGAAGGCTCAAGGGTGAATCTTACCGTCAGCATTATGTTGGCTGAGAACAGCCCAAACCCCAGTGCTAGATGCATCCATTTCAACAATAAATTGTCGTTCAGGATTGGGTGAGTGCAGAATAGGAGCAGACGAAAATAGTCTTTTGAGTGTGTTGAATGCCTGTTCAGCAGGAGCAGTTCAACTAAAATGGTTTTAGAAGAGGTGAGGGTGTGAAGCGAAGCTGAGATGAGACTGTAATCTTTGATTAATTTTCTGTAGAAGTAAGTAAAATGCAAGAACCTTTGTAAATGTTTTCTATCTTTCGGAGTAGACCAATTAACTACTGCAGAAACCTTGATAATGTCCATAGAGGTAAATTGACTGCACTTACTTCTATCTTATCCAGATACTCAAAGTGCTTTACACTACAATCTGTGTTTTCATTTACCCATTCATACAGCACTCTACTAGATCTCTACAAAGCTAATTGAACAAATCATTCTAAAGAGACTAATCAGTGCTCTCTATCTGTCCATAGAGATCTTATTATGTGAGATTACAAAACGCAAAAATGAAGTAGATGATTTATGTATCTCACATTTCTTTGTTTTTACAAACAGGTTGTTCTGGAGAAGTCTAAGCAGAACCAATCCAACATGTTTTTTTGTGAGAGTTAATGTCCTTGGAAAATGAGAATGTCATATAAGCAGATGAACACAAACTGGTTAACCACATATCTGAGAACATCATTAACCAGTGATTGAAAAACTGCAGGGGCTTTGGATAGACCAAAAGGCATAACCAAGTATTAGTAATGTCCTATGGGGGTATTGAAGGCAGTCTTCCATCCATCCCCCTCCTTGACACGAACCAGGTGGTATGTATTTCTTATATCCAGTTTAATAAAAATTGTAGCTCCTTGAATCAAATAAAAAGCTGATTTCATGAGTGGCAGGGGTACTTGTTTTTTTGTTTTTTTTACAGTAATCATATTAAGTCCACGGTAATCAATGCAGGGACAGAGGATGCCGTCCCTCTTGCCCACAAAGAAAAAACCGGCCCCAGAAGGTGATGCTGAAGGGTGGATTATACCAGCCTGAAGAGACGTTAATATATTTTTGCATGGCCTGACTCTCAGGAACAGATAATGAATATAGACCACCCCTAGATGGAGTAGTCCCAGGCAAAAGTTCTATGGAGCAGTCATAGGGTCTGAGCAGGCAGAAAAGTCACTTTAATCTTATTGAACACCTCCTTGAGGTCATGATAGTCAGAAAGAACCTTAGTAAAAGCAGTATAGGTCTCTTCAATCTTGTCTGGGGGTAATGTGGAACATTAAATAGACAGATGGACAAATATTCCACAGCCCACAATTTCTTTCTCCCTCCAATTAATGTGAGGGTTGTTTTTAGCTAAGTCATGTGGCACCAAGAATGATAGGCCACTGTGGAGAGTTGAAAACAAAAAACGTTTCTTGGTGGTTACAGCTGATCTTTAATGTGATAGGAACTGTTTCTAGATGGGTGTTGTGTAAAGAACGTCCATCCAATGCCAGAATATTATGAGGTTTGGTGGTTTATGCCAGCTCAATGCCAACAGATTTAGCAAATTGGTTATCTATAAACTCTGTGTCCATTCCAGAGTCTATAAAAGTATGTACAGAAACTGTTCTCTCACTTTGTACTTGGATCTCTGCAGGTAGGGTGAATGATAAAGAGATCATTGGGTGCTTGATATGACTCAGTAGGGTCCTCCTCTCTACGGAGTCTGGTCTTTTAACAAACACAGCAACACCATGACCTTCCATCCCACAATAAAAACAGAAGTGAAGTCTTCTTCTATGCTCCCTCTCCTGGGGAGTGAGATGACTCCTGCCCAGCTGCATGGATTCTTCAGATGACTGTTGTGAAAACAAGGGGTTAGGAGGGGTTTTAAAGCTGTAGGAATTGTTAGTTTTAGACTCATTCCAAGGCTGAACTGCTCTCTCAGCTGTTTTTCCTTTGACAATGTCTTTCCAAAAGACATAAATCCACCCAAGTAGCTGGATCCTCCAAAGCTTTGAGAGATTACAGGTATTCTTTTGTGACCACTTCGTCCTTAATATTTTCAGTAAAACCTTGAAAAAAATGCAATGATTTTTGCCTCATCATTCCAAAGACTCTCAGCTGCTATGGTATGGAAATCAATAATAAATTCAGTTACCTGTCTGTCTCCTTGTTTCACAGAAAATAATAGTTCTGCTGCCTCTCTTTCGGGCAGGACCAGATCAAACACTACACAATTATTTAGCAAAGTCCTTGAATGGTAAATGGACTGCACTTACATAGCGCTTTTCTATTTTATCCAGTTACTCAAAGCACTTTACACTACAATCTGTGTCCTCATTTACCCATTCATACAACACTCTACTAGATCTCTACAAAGATAATTGAACAAATCGTTCTAAAGAGACTAATCAGTGCTTTGAAATCACATTCATACACTGATGGGACACACATCAGAGGCAATGAGGGGTTCACTGTCTTGCCCAGGGACACTTCAGCATGTCACTGCTGGTGGATTCGAACCCCCAACTCTTGCATTGGAGGATGACTGCTCTAACCACTCAGCCACAGCCACCCCTGAATGAATAACAGTACCTGGAGTCTTTTTGCCATTCAGCGGTCCCCCATGCTTTAGCTTTGCCAAAGAGTAAAGAGATGTAAGCCACTTTGGATTGTTCAGAGGGGAAAGAAGATTGCTATAACTGAAAATGAATGTCACACTGGGTTAAAAAGGCACAACATTGTGTAGGTTCACCTTTAAAGAGTTCAGGAGGTGGTAGACGTGGCTACTGACTAGGAGACAGGTGACCAGAGGCTCGAGACGTGGTGATTACTTGGGTAGGAGCCTTTGAGGGATTTTGTTGAGACGTTGCACAGTAAAGTCATCATTTCTTGCATCTTGGTCTCTAACTTAACTATGGCACTCTCCACACCAGAGCGCCATTCCTGTGTCTGGGACAAATCCATTTTAGCCAGATTATTCTGACATGAATCGGGTTTAGGGATTTGAACCAGAATACAAAAAAAAAGGCAAGTTTAAAAGATTTATTAATAAACTGCTCCTGGTGGAGGTCTCAGTCCTGGGGCTGACACAATCTGAGGAGATTGTAGGAGAAATATTCAATGGGAGCTCTTTGTGAATGTTCAGATTATTCAGATGGTTTTCAGCAACCTTCAACGTCAGGTGAGGAGGGGTTCCCTTCAAGATATTGGTAAGGGTTAAATCATTGGTGGTGAAGGTGAGTCGGCTTTGTTGCAGAGCAGAGCAGTGAGCAACAATGAGGGAGATCCAAAAGGCAGGTCCAGGAAAACAGGCGAGAGTCGTACACAGGTGATCAAAAGTCTGAAGCAAAACTTGATCCGTGATCCAGAAGACGTGGTCGTTGAGGAAATACCATAAGCAGATCAGAGGTTCCAAACATACAAGAAATGAGCAGGGCAAGGAATCCATGAGACAGGCAAGGGATAAAAACCATGAAGCCAAAACAAGACTGTGGCATGAACGCTGGATATTTACTAACTGTGAGGCTTTCAATAATTTGGCAATGAGTGAGAGGGGAACTGAGCTTAAGATGCATAAGTGGGGTCAGAAATGACCCCCGAGTGTTGTTATTCTTCAAAATCTCTGAATTTAAAGGTTTTTACTCTTCCATATTTCAGGTATTCCTCATAAAACATGTTGGTGACTTCAAGCCATTTGAATTTTTTTAAATGTTTTTATACATTTTAAGAAATTGCAGTTTTTGTGTCACTACCCCAGTTTTTCATAAGCGGGGTCAAAAATGACCCCAAGCATTTCCTATAGAATCTCAAGGGTTTGCTTTGGGAAATTTTGATTCTTACCAACTGTGACTGTCAGGATACATTTTCTGTCTCACTTACACATTTGATGCCTGCAGTCTCACCATCAGGAGGTCAGTTTGACACAACAGCATACATGTAAGTATTATCTTCATTTATCAACTCCATGACTTTTCTGTGATAGTATATCATGTTGGTCAACAAAGTAGACACTAGTTAGCTAACTACAAAATAATGTTAGTAGTAATGTTAGTACTAAGTTAGCTAGCTTACTAAGCTAGCTAACATTACACCAGCTTAGTAAGCCAGCTGATATTACTGTATTTGTTGTGTAGAGACTCACTGTATTCGCAATTCCTTGTAACAAATGCTAACCTGGTAGGTAACCTATTATATCATTTTTGAATATTGATTGGTGCGTGTGTGTGTCTGTGTGTGTGTACACACATGCATGTCTATACCTTTACTTGCATATAAATGCTCAGACATTTACTTTGATAGCTACGTATTGATTCATAGTTTTGTGTCATTCAAACATAGTCTGTTTTATGTTTTCTCATCTAGACTATCATGGCTGCTTGGAGGACAGCTAGGATACCCGAAGACCTTGCCCGAGATATGATCCTGAATGGATGGGATGAAGAGCCCATCGGTGGGACTGACTCATGGTCTGACATCTCGGATGTAGAGGATACACATTATTGTCCACCTGGACATGTCAACACAATAATAGGGATCTGAAATTGTAAACGCTCATATTTTATGAAAGCGATCTGATTATGCAGAGCTGTAAGGAGGGAAGACTAGATGTTGGTTCTACAATTGCGCTGCTCAAGGTGGCTGCATGTTGGAGTAGCTGTTATTTTCATTCTGACATATTACTTTTGAAAACTTTAATTCCTCTTTTTTCTGGATATAAATTGCTTTTTTTGGATGATTATTTCATCTGGTGTCAGATGCTGTACAGCTGGAAGGATTTTTACAGAAACATCTTTGCGTTTGGAAATTTGTTATGATGCGTAACCATAACAAGAAGGTTGTTTTGTACAATCGGGAGCAGCTGATTAACATCTCCAAAGCTCAAATAATAGCTCAACTGCAGCCCCAAATCCCAAATGAGTTGAAAAGGAGGCGTCGTGGAAGCTGAAGAAGCCCTGCGGGATTGTTTGAGGCTACAGACTGGGATGCACTGTGCCAGCTACATGGAGAGGACATCAATGCCATGACTGAGTGTGTGAGTGACTATATAAACTTCTGTGTAAACAACACCATCCCCACCAGAACAGTGAGGTGCTTCCCCAATAACAAACCCTGGATCACCACTGACCTGAAGGAACTGCTAAACCAGAAAAAAAGAGCCTTCAGGGAGGGAGACAGGGAATTATTGAGGAGTAAACAGAATCAAATTGGGAGTGGTGGCGCAGAGGTTAGAGAAGGTGGGCCTGTGATCGGAAGATCGCAGGTTCAAGCCCCAGTACGGACAACATCAAAAATGTGAGTGGGGTAGGTGACGCACCCACATCTGCCCCTACCCTCATTCGTCCCACTCTGAGCCCTTGAGCAAAGCACTTAACCCCAACCATCTGCTCCTCCGGGTGTCCTAGATAGCAGCTCTCTGCTCCACACAGAGGGCTGTGGTAGCTCAGTGGTCTGTGATTGCGTCAGGAAGGGCATCCGGCGTAAAAAATAACTGCCAAGTCTTTGTGCGACTTAGTTCGCTGTGGCAACCCCTAAAAAAGGAGCAGCCAAAAGAAAACAACAAACACAGAATCAACTAAAAGTCAAGATAGAAACAACAAGGAGGTGCACAAGAAGAAGCTGGAGAACAAGCTCCAGCAGAATAATATCAGAGAGGCGTGGTCAGGGATGAAAAAGATCAAAGGCTTCAAGCAGAAGGAGGATCAGAAGGATGGAAGCCTGGACAGAGCCAATGAACTGAACACATTCTTCAATAGGTTCAGATCAGAAACAAGCTCAGCATCCTCCTCTCTTGCCCACAGCCAAACATACATACCACCCTCCACTGACCCAAGGCTGTCCTGTCACACCTCAAATATTCTATCTACCTCCTCAGTCATGGACCCTTCTTCTTCTACATATTGGTCTTCAACCAAATCACAAGATGCTGATACCTCCTTTGCCTCCCTTTTCTGCATCTCTAGAAGTCAGGTGAGGAAGCAGCTGGAGAGACTGAACCAGAATAAGGTTGCAGGTCCAGATGGTGTCAGTCCCAGAGTCCTGAAGGTCTGTGCAGAACAGCTCTGTGGGGTTTTGTAGCACATCTTCAACCTTAGCCTGACCCAGGAGAAGGTTCCAGTGTTGTGGAAAACCTCTTGCCTTGTTCCAGTATCTAAGAAAATTCACCCATCAGTTCTCAATGACTATAGACCTGTTGCCCTGATGTCCCACATCATGAAAGTCCTAGAGAGACTTTTGTTGGCCCACCTGAGTAAACAAGCAAGCACATATCAGGACCCACTGCAGTTTGCTTATAGGCGTGGACTTGGAGTTGAAGATGCCATCATACACCTGCTTCAGCAAACCCACTGTCATGTAGAAAATGCAGACAGCACTGTGAGAGTCATGTTCTTTGATTTCTCCAGTGCATTTAACACAATCCAGCCTGATCTGCTTTGTCAGAAACTCCAGAAGACGCTCAACCATCACCTGGATCAAAGACTACCTGACAAACTGACCACAGTTCGTGAGACTGCAGGGGTGTGAGTATAACCAGGTGATGGAGAAGTATAAATACCTTGGGGTTCACCTGGACAAAAGACTGGACTGGAAATGCAACAGTGAAACCATCTACAAGAAGGGACAGAGGAGACTGTACTTCTTGAGGAAGCTGAAGTCCTTCAGTGTTTGCAGCAAGATGCTGCATATCTTCTATAAGTCTGTTGTAGAGAGTGGTATCTCTTCTGCCATCATCTGCTGGGGTAGCAGCACCAGAGCAAATGACCTTAAAAAGATCAACAAGCTCATAAAGAAGGCTGGCTCAGTCCTGGGGACTCCTCTAGAACCTTTGGAGATGATTGTTCAAAGAAGGATTCTCCATAAAATGAAGAACATTATAGACAACCCTCAGAATCCTCTTCATCAGACTGTCATACAACAACAGAGTGTCTTCAGTCAGAGGCTTCTTCAGATCCGCTGTAAGACAGACGCTACAAGAGATCCTTCCTGCCCACAGCCATCAGCATCTAAAACAACTCTTTAATGAAACTAGGATGATGAGTTACAACAACATTTAGTCCCCCTCTGGGATTAATAAAGTATTTTTGAATTGAATTGAATAAAATACTTGTTTCATCCCGCCCCTTCTTGAACACACTTTTTCCTGTGCTTTTTATTGCTGTTTTTTGTGCGTATGAATGTTCGAGATAAATAAATAAATAAATAAACTCATGAATGAAAATTGTTTTTAGATAATTTTAGATCATTTTAAAAATTCAAGAGACAAGACTGCAAGCCTGTTCATACAAGACAACTTAGAAACCCTTTGAGATACTTTGGAGACTTACAAATGCCATTTACCATTTATTTTTCAACACTTGCAGCCAATTAAGATATGGTCTAGTCTTTGTGGCAACTTAACACCTGCAAGCCTCTAAAGAGACAGTAGCACATCTAACCACAGAACCATTTAATTTATCAGTTCCATATGTGTCTGGTGCCTTTTGAGCTCTCTGCATTCTGGCCTCTGTCACAGCTATCACGTTCACCTCTTTTATCAACCCACTCTGAGTTCAGTTCCTCTGTGAGTACCTCACACTTCATCTACCTAATGACAATTTAGTCTTATTCTGTTGCTATATGTGAGGTGAAGATGCCACCTTATTGCACCACCTGAAAACATGACAACAAATGAAAAGCAATTGGTCAGTTGAAGGGACAGTAGCGTAAGAATGGGGGCAGAAGTAAATAATGTAGGGGGCCTTTAAAAGCTTTATGACATTTCTGTGCAGATGAAGATGGGGGGTTTGGAGGGGTGGCATGGCCTCTGAAGTTTCACAGTGGTTCCAGAACTCCACTTTCATTAGTAAAGTAGCCATAAAAGGGCACCCAGAGCACCTAACTGCCAGCCCAATCACTATGAAATCCCTCCAACCACCCGCCAGCATTTTTCCTCACTGCTTGCCTCTGCCATGGTGCCTTCCTATAAAACATTAGGTGACACAAGACCTCGACTGTTTCAGTTGCATCTGCCCGCCTCGCTCATAAACTGGCTCCAGCCTAATGCAAGACAGAGGTGGAGTAACATCCCTAGACCAGACTGTGCTCCCATTCAGGAGAGCTTGTACAGCTCAAAAAGCACAAGCTCTGGTGTTTACTATAATATCAAATAAATCAGCCAACAAATTATACATCAAAAAGATTGGGAAAAAAACAGCACATACACATAGGCTTATTATAAGTGACACTTAACAGTCTGTTTGATTGGTCCAGTGAGAGCTCTGACCTTTCCAGGTAACTCCACGGGAAGCTTCAGCTCTCGATTGGCCATCCGCTCTTGTTTAAGCCCACTGCCATCCATTGTTAGGCTAAGCAGCTGAGCTAAGCATCAAAGAGCATGCAATGGACAAAATGCACAGCAGCTTATGAGAGGACAAGGGCTCAACTCAAAGATAGATGTCTGTCCATATTTAATTTAAGACAGGCTGCTGTCGAGAAGGCTGGAGTCTAGCCGATCAAAGGCCAGAAGTGTGCTGCTGCAGATCCTTACCACTTAGCACCTTTTCACTGCCTTTGATCTGATAATTAAGAGGCTACTCCAAGAACAGGTGGCACTGATAAGTGTACTACTAAACCAACAGCCAAGTGAACACACGGTCAAAGTCCTGCTGTATAACTGTGGATGCACAACAGCACTCAGATACACAAAGACATATCCATTCAAAGTAAAGCTAAAACACTATCTATGTGAAAAAAGCAAAAAACACTCCACTTAATGACAAGGCAGAGATGAAAGTCATCATCCTCTGAGCCTGATGGAAGATGTTGACTGCTAAGAGTGTGGAGAGGAAACCAAAAACAGAGTAATATTAGGAGGATTGTGAGAGTTGGTGGCATTTTCAGGTATCCTGTCCATTACGGAAGGTGATAGGGGATGTGGCTCTAAAGCTGGATGTAAAACTAAAGATCCTTGTTGTTTTGTAAGCATAGGAGGAACAGAAGGCAGAGGTGTGTGCACTGTGTCATTACTGCAGCTTTGAAGATGTTCCCAACCAAGAGACGAGGTCCCACATTTATTTTACAGCTCAGGAGCTT
Source organism: Nematolebias whitei (assembly GCF_014905685.2). Lineage (NCBI taxonomy): Eukaryota > Metazoa > Chordata > Actinopteri > Cyprinodontiformes > Rivulidae > Nematolebias > Nematolebias whitei. The sequence goes on along the minus strand of NC_056505.1, from coordinate 49,729,893 downwards.
CACTCACTGACAAAAAGGGCAGACAGAAGGAAACCAATGGCATGCTGGAAATGAAGCACCTTCTACAACCAGCTCTCCTCAACCAAACCCAAACTCTGTTCAAGGTCCACTTCTTCATCATTCCATCTTAACCTCTAAGTTTGGTATTAAAAAAAATAAAGGAAAACAAAGACTAGGGTTCCATACTTTTTTATTTACTTTTTTGTATAACACAAATAATATACATGTAGCTGGTACAAATCTGGTACTTATGGTGGGTGGCTGTGGTTGAGTGGTTAAAGCAGTCGTCCTCCAATGCAAGAGTTGGGGGTTCGAATCCACCAGCAGTCACATGCTGAAGTGTCCATGGGCAAAGCACTGAACCCCTCATTGCCTCCGATGTGTGTCCCATTGGTGTCTGAATGTGATAAAGCTCTGATTAGTCTCTTTAGAATGATTTGTTCAATTAGCTTTGTAGAGATCTAGTAGAGTGCTGTATGAATGGGTAAATGAGAACACAGATTGTAGTGTAAAGAGATTTGAGTATCTCGATAAGATAGAAAGGCGCTATATAAGTACAGTCCATATACTTACAGAATAATTACTTGGTACTTACAGTGTATGTACCAGGTATCTATTTGAAACTTACTGGTAAATGGTAAATGGACTGTACTTATATAGCGCCTTTCTATCTTATCAAGATACTCAAAGCTCTTTACACAACAATCTGTGCCTCATTTACCCGTTCATACAGCACTCTACTAGATCTCTACAAAGCTAATTGAACAAATCATTCTAAAGAGACTAATCAGAGCTTTATCACATTCAGACACCAATGGGACACACATCAGAGACAACAAGGGGTTCCGTGTCTTGCCCAGGGACACTTCGGCATGTGACTGCTGGTGGATTCGAACCCCCAGTTCTTGCAGTGGAGGACAACTGCTCTAACCACTCAACCACAGCTGCCCACGCAGACCGTCTCTCTCTTCACACCTGTACATCATGTGCTGGTGAAGATTCTCAGTTACCCAGGACATGGTAAATCCAAAAAATATTAAAAACAAAAACAACTGGACTTCTGTTCTGTAGCTGAAGACATTTCGCTTCTCATCCGAGGAGCTTTCTCAATTCAAAGAACAGGGACTATGGAGTTCAAGTTATAAAGCTGAGGTGTTCTGTAAACTAGATGCACATACAGGTTGCCCTCTCACTCCTCACAATAGAGGATCATTAGGGTCTTTGTTAGTCTGACTCACAGAGGAGCCACTCTGGTCACATGAACAAAATTCTTGATTGGAGTAAAAGTGACTGGGGATCAGGCCTAAAGTTGCATTATAGGTTTTATTCAAAAAGCGTTCAATACAAAAACAACTGGACTTTATTTGTAACAGAAGACGTTTCGCTCCTCATTCATCTTCAAACGTCTTCTGTTACAAATAAAGTCCAGTTGTTTTTGTATTGAACGCTTTTTGAATTCATCATGTCCTGGATGACTGAGAATCTTCACCAGCATATTATAGGTCTTAAAAAATTTAAATCTGAGACCTCCTCCTCCTCTGTTTAAAGTTGGATTCTCTCTTAACATACAGTACAGTAGATGGTTTCCTTCCCTTAACTCTCAAATCATCTCTCTTCTCGGTCCAAAATGTGAACATTTTGGTCATCACAAGAGTGCTCCTTATCCTTGAGGTGTAGGTGAACTGCTGAGTCTTGTCCTGAAGAGCTGACTGTCATGTGTTGAGCCATGCGTCTGTGGAGAACCTGTTTGGTTTTTCTAGTATAGAGTTCTGGACATTCCTCGCTGCAATGAAATGCATATACCACACCACTCTGTTTGTGTATGGGTGTTTTGTCCTTAGGGTGGACCAGCCTCTGTCTGAGAATCCTGTTGGGTTTGAAATGTACAAAACATCCCAGTACATTTAATTAATTCTGATTCATTTCATTCTTGCAGCTAAGTTTAATTGAAGTGTGCAATATAAAGGTGCAATTTTAGACTGACTTTAACATTTTCTATGTTCAGTTGCACATTTACTCACGATTTGAGATAAATACAAATAAAAAAAAGAACACACAGACTAATTTTTTTCATTCATTCAAACTTTATTTTACAGGTAAGTCTCATTTAGCCTCGAGGACTCATTTCCAAAAGACAGCTGTTTTTGACAAAGAATGATGACAACAGCAGACAACAATGACAACAGTAGATAATCATAAAAGAAAGAATATAAATTGAAAAATAAATCAAATAAAAATATATTAAAAAATTAAATAAAACAGCTACATTATAAAGCAAAATAAAATAATAAAAACAGGAACATGTTTGCGTTGGTTTTTGCCATGAACTAAGCAGTTGTTTGAAACCACTTAGAGCAGTCCTTCTCAAATACCATACCATTTTATTTACAGAGCACTTAAAACAGCGACAAGGCCAACCAAAGTGCTGTACAGACAGAACAACAGACAACACATGAAGCAAAATACAAAATGAGGTAAATCAGAATATAGACATAAAAACGATGCAGATAATAAATATGATGACTAACCAGTGTGGAGCGTACAGGTTCAAAACACAGATCATCTTGTGTTGAAAGCTACTGAATAGTAGTGGGTTTTTAAACGGGACTTGAAAACCGAGAGGGAGGGGGCCTGTCTGACAAGCAGAGGTAACTCGTTCCAAAGCTTATAGTCAATAGTGGGGTGCCCGGAGCAATGCCGGGGGGGGGGGGGGGGGGGGGGG
>NC_056505.1:49704711-49727071 GCF_014905685.2 Nematolebias whitei | reverse complement strand
GGTGCATGTGACCCTGGGGAACATGCTTTTTTTTTGCAGCATGGAGTATTTTTATTTATTTTTTCACCATTCTCATTTTGACAGGGTGCATTCTGTAACTGTTTGCCTTGGATCCAGCAACTCTCAGAATGACTAATAATAAAGCTATGAAGAAATATGACCTCGTCGTTTTGGGAGCGTTGCTGGAACGAGTCGCTCTCCTCTGCTGCTGAGAGGACGCATGACATCTCGGCTACTGTTTTTATGATGCTTGTCACTCACAGCGCATGCAACAAAGAGTATAAACTCAATGCGAGAGCGACACCTGCCCCCTCTTTCGTGTTGACAAAATGTTTTAGTTTTATCAAGTTTGTCAAAGCACAATTTTGATATTTGTTTTTATTTTTGTAAATACAGAAGTAATGTTTAATAAATGTTAGGACTCTATTCTTTGCTAATAAAATTTATTTTATGTCATTAAACAACTTGTCAGGTTTTTCTCTTGTTAGCACGTTCTCCGGGACACCCCCCCTCCCCCCGCCCTCGCCGGCTCGCCCGCTCTTTACGTTCCAACATCAAGCGGTTGACAAGTAAGCCCTGAAGTGCAAATAACAAACCCCCATTGAGACACCATGGAAAAATATTTATCAGGGATGAAAAGAAAGGTGGAAAGAGATGTAGATAAAGAAACAAATCTAAGTCTCCTGAAAGTCAAGACGAGGAAATATGACGAATCATATGTAGCGCTTGGCTTCACTGTGACTACGGTGGGAGATGAGGAAAGACCAGTATGTTTACTGTGTCTAAAAATGTTGGCAGCGGACAGCATGAAGCCAAGTAAATTAAGGCGTCACTTAAAGACATTACACCCGAATCACGCTGATAAGCCACTTGAGTTTTTTCAATGAAAACGTGCTGAATATTGCCAGCAATCGTCCCGCTTTGTGAATGCTACTTCAGTAAACCAGCGAGCACTGTTAGCATCATATAAGGTGGCGTACCAAGTTGCTCAGTGCAAAAAATCCCACACCATAGCAGAGGAGCTATGGTGGAGGAGCTGATACTGTCTGCAGGATTAGACATGGTCTCTGTCATGCTGGATCAGGCAAGTGCTGCAAAAATAAAAAACTATCCCTCCGTCCAATGACACTGTCACTTGACGTATAAATGACATTGCTGATGATCTTAAAGAACAGTTGGTAGATCAGCTCAAAGACAAATGTTTTGCCTTACAGTTCGATGAAGCAACTGACAGCAACAAAGACTTTTTGTTTATTGCTTATGTACGTTTTGACATGACAAACTCCCTGTGTGAGGATCTACTTTTTTGTAAATATGTCAGAGACAGAGCCACAGCTGAAGAGCTATTCAAAATGCTGGACTGCTTCCTGACTGAGAATGGGATAAAGTGGGAGAACTGTATTGGTGTTTGCAATGATGGTGCACAGACCATGGCAGGGATGAGAAAAGGACTTTGGGCACTCATCAAGAAAGTGTAGTGAACTCGGCCTCCGACCAAAACCTGCCTCTGAAGACCTTCATGGGACAGGAACTGTTATTTCATTGATATGAAATACAAATTAGCTCATCCAGAGACTGTCTAATTGTATCCTGAAGTAATCAATTGAAAGAACACTCTTCTTCTATATTATCATTACTATTTTACAATATCTTGATAATCAAAAGTGTGTTTAGTTCATACCATTTCTAAATGTTGAAGTGAACCACTCATTTTAAATCAACTGTGAAACAGTATTAATGATTTTTAATCCTCATTTAAATTAGAAATCAAGTTAAATGTCTATTTTACAAAGTAATTATGCATTTTTTGATCTTCTGTCTAAATGAGAAGTAGTGATGTTGGTCGAAAGTCAGGAGAGAAGTTATTAGAACGAAGTGCCGTGTTTTTAAACCTAGCAGACGGTAAACAAGAAGCTACTGGCCTCTCTTCCTCCCACTTCGCCATAACATGTCTTCTGTCTGTACGGGACGTTTCTAAAACATTCCTGCTGTTTTCTTGACCCTCTGACATCACTAGAACCACCTCCTGTTGGTTGAAGCAACCAATCAGGAAGTCCTGAGGTGACTGGGAGTGAGAACTCTTTAAGAGTCCACACTTCCTAGAACTTCTTAGTGAGATCAATCAGGTCAACTGGGTCTCTCAGTCTTGAGTCAGTCTTCAGTCTGCTGGAGTCCGGGACCGGAGTCTTCCTGGGTCTTTCATGGGTCCTCCACGTCTGAGTGGAATCTCCGACTGAACTCACAGCTTGCTGTGTATTCCCCCGGGAGATGAGCGTGTTTGTTGAACGGAGTACCGTCACCACTTTGGACGATTATCAGCCATCCTTACCGGAGACGCTGAAAGGTCGCGTTGAAATGGACTCCTGTTCCTGAGCGGAGGTATCCCGTCTAAGGTAACGAGTCTTAACGCGCCAAGTGTACCGGAGAGTTGGGCTGGTGTTGGATGAAGGGTGCCGTTCCTAGTCAACACACATTCCTGTTTATCCATCTTTTCTCTCCATTTAAACTCTTCCATTTCCCATCTTTAAACTCTTCTATTTTGCCAGTAATTAATTAATTAATCTAGATGCCTTCAAAAATGTCTGTTGTTTTTATTAAGTAAAATGTGCCAAGTTTTATTAATCAGAACCAGATCAGCTAATCACTTGTATATTTTGATGTTAAATTTTGATTCTGTTCAATAAATGACCACATTTATTCTGATGGGTCAAAGAAAATTAACGTCTCATGTCACTGATTAAACAATCTACGCACAGTTACCTCGGTCACATGGCAGTAATTTAGCTCGAAAAAGAGAGAACCCGTTATTTAAATATAATTAGTAGTGAAGGTACAGCAAAGCTGAACTTGACACACTACAAAGGCTTCCCCTAATGCTGAGTGGACACACTGTGTTATACACAGAGAAGCCCTGGCATCAAGGCACCTGTCCTCTGAATTAAGTCAGGTTATGACTGGCATTGTAGGTGTAGTCAATTTTATAAAGACCAGACCATTAAAAACAAGAGTCTTCTCTGCTGTCTGTGAGGAGATGGGAGCTGAACATCAAGCTGTGCTGTTTCACAGTGAAGCAAGGTGCCTGTCACGAGGAAAAGTCTTGACTCGTGTTTTTGAGCTCAGAGAGCAGATTCAAATGTTTTTGGAGCAGGAGCACAAGTATGACCTCACAAAAAAATTTAGTGATGAGAACTTCCTGGGAAAACTGACCTACCTGAGTGACATATTTGGAAAGCTAAATGAACTAAATCTACAGCTTCAAGGAAAGATAAACACCTCCCTCAGGTCACAGACAAGATCAGCTCTTTCACTCGAAATCTTGCAATGTGGGGCAGGCGACTTAATGAAGGAAATACTGATTCATTTGAGAACCTGCATGAATTTGTTGATACTACTGACTATGATGCCACCTCAGTGATTCCATATATTAAGAAGCATATTTCATCACTGATGGGATTCTTTAAAAAGTACTTCCCTGAAGACAGTTCCCAGTATGACTGGGTAAGAGACCCTTTCAATGCACCACCTCCAAATGGTTTCAGCTCTGCAGAGGAGGACCAGTTCATCGATATGACGTCTGACTCCACATTGAGACAGGTTCACATCTCAAACACTGAGTGTAGAGAGGCAGTATCCACTGTTAGGGCAGAGGGCCATGGGCATTCTTCTTCCTTTTGCAACATCCTATATTTGTGAGACTGGCTTCTCTGCTGTTGCTGCACTGAAGAGCAAGTACAGGTCCAGCTAAACATTGAGCAGGAGCTGAGAGTTGCAGTGTCATGCTTCAAACCCCGCTTCGAAAAGCTGTGCACTGCAAAACGTGCTCATTGTAGCCATTAATCCCGACTTCCTCATTTTGATTTAAAAAAATCAGCACAAATTGTTTTATTATTTTTTGTTTGGTAGGCCAAAGTGTTTTATACAACACTCCTGAGTTCAAATGTTGCTGATCAATTTGAATTTATTATTATTTATTGAGGGCAGCACGGTGGCGCAACTGGTAGAGCTGCTGTCTCTCAGCGAGCAGGTCCCTGGTTCAAACCCTGGTCCAGGGGCCTTTCTGGGTGGAGTTTGCATGTTCTCTCCGTGCATGCGTGGGTTTTCTCCGGGTACTCCGGTTTCCTCCCACAGTCCAAAAACATGCATGTTAGGCTGATTGGTAACTCTAAATTGTCCCTAGGTGTGAGTGAGAGAGTGAATGTTTGTTTGTCTCGTTTGTCTCTATGTGGCCCTGTGATGGACTTGCGACCTGCCCAGGGTGTCCCCCGCCCCTCGCACAGTGATTGCTGGACATGGGCACCAGCGACCCCCGTGACCCAAAATGGAATAAGCGGGTAAAGAAAATGGATGGATGGATTATTTATTGATTAAATTTTATTTTATTTTTCAGTATCAGTTGGTTCAAAGTGTTTTATATATTGTACTCCTGAGTTAAAATGTTGCTGATCAGTTTGAATGTTTTATTTACTGATTATATTTCATTTTTTTTCAGTATCAAATGGTAGTTTAAATAAGGATATACTTTCTTTTTTTTTTCATTTCAGGCAAATTGATGCACTTTAAGTTGTTTCTGTTACAGATAAAAAAAACAATGTTAATAAAGTTATTCTTTGTTGTAAGTTGATCTATATTTTTCTTTTTTTTTGTTTGCTTTAATGTTAATAAGGATACAATGTTATGCAGAGGTGTACTTATAGCAATTTTATAGACAAATTATACTATTTACAGTTGCAGTGAAGAGTTGGGGTGGGGGGGGGGGTTTGAAAAGTTTACTTCTTCCTAGGGGGGGAATAACAGAACATAATTGAGAAGCACTGACTTAGAGAGGTCAAGGTCGAAAGCTTCAGATCTTTTTGCAAGGTATTCTAAGTTACAGGAGCTGAGTAGGAGAAGGACCTTTTGCCTAATTCAGTCCGCACTGAGGGTGCACTGCATGTAATAATGTCATGGGAGCACACGCTGTAGCTAACCTCATGTATTGACATGTAGGAGGAGATATAAGGAAGCAATAGACCAAGAAGCAATTTAAAGATGAAAATATACCAGTGTGAGAGTCTGTGTGAAATTAATGATGACCAGTTAACCAGTGAATACAGAGTGCAAAGATGGGTACGATAGTTACAGCCAGTTTTGCATCTTAGCGCACTGTAATAGACAGCGTCCAACATCTGCAGGATGCTTACAGGATTGTTCATGTAAATAAAGTCACCATAATCAATGGAGGGAAGTAAAATCACAGTCACAAGGTCCAAAAATGTTCAATCTGGTCCTCTGGACATAAAAAAAATAAATATATATATATATATAGAAACGTTTCGTCTCTCAACCAAGAGACTTCCTCAGTCTGAGGTGCTGTATCCAGCTCAGTCTCTTAAATAGCACCTTCTCAGAGTGGATCAACCAGTTTTGCTGCTGACAACCAAAACCAGCTGATCACATGGTCAAGAAGGACCATCAGCCTAACAATGGATCATTAGCACACTGATGGCTGTTTACTCTCACAGAGGGCTGAGTGATACTAGCAATCACAGCATTGTAAGAGGGGGACAGTTGAACCCGGAGGCTCCACCCCTGTTTAATGATGGACGATTTCTTTTCACAAAGATGGCCTCCTTTACTCCTCTCTCAAACCATTGTTCCTCTCTATCCAGGATGTGAACATCTTCATCCCTGAAAGAGTGACCTCTGGCCTGGAGATGAGTGTAGACCTCAGAGTCCTGGACTGATGATGTTGATCTTCTGTGCTGGGCCATCCTTTTGGCCAGTGGCTGTTTAGTTTCCCCGATGTAAGACTGATCATAGCCCTCCTGACACTGAACAACATACACAACATTACTCTGTTTGTGCCGGGGGACTGGATCTTTGGGACGAACCAGTCTTTGCCGTAATGTATTTTGGGGTTTAAAAGCCACTGGGACGTTATGTTTAGAAAATAAACGTCTCAGTTTCTAAGAACTAGTTCTATGAACTAAACACACTTTAGATTTATCAAGATATTGTAATAGTAATGATAATATAAAAAGAAGAGTGTTCTTTCAATTGATTACTTCAGGATACAATTAGACAGTCTCTGGATCAGCTAATTTGTATTTCTGGATTCAAATCAATGAAATAACAGTTCCTGTCCCATGAAGGTCTTCAGAGGCAGGTTTTGGTCGGAGGCCGAGTTCACTACAGCCTCTTTTGTTAGTTAAAAATATGTTCAGAACCGATGGGATGTGTTGGATAAAATTAAAATGTTATCATTTAAAACTACTTTCAGACTTGTTACTAGTTGTTTAAACTCCAGTCGTGTGAACTGAAGAACAGCCAGAATCCTGTTTTCAGCTTCATTTGCGTGTGCAGTAAGACCAAGACCTTGGGTTTTTAAACAACCATGATGTTATTCAGATCTGACCTCGCTACTTTGGCTATCCCATTCTGTAATCAAACCGTCTGTTTAGTAATCTTCTGTGTGGCTCTGCTGCGTCTGAGAAAATCTGTATCTGTTGATTTGTATCCGTTTCCTCACTCCTCCTGCTCCTAAATAAAACATGAGCTCTCCAGTCAGACCGGCGGATTTCACCTTGACGTTTGGTCAGGTCAACTCCCCTCTGCAGAGGCGCTCATCAAATTTTTACACTCTGTCTTGTGTGTGAATTCTTTACAAAGGTGTTACGAGGGAAAACCCTTACAGGATGAGTAACTTAAAATACGTTTAAAGTTAGAAAACACTCACCATCTTCAATAAATGATTCAAGTAGAGCAGTAACCATGTCCAAACCACCCTCCAATCACTCCATCTAGCACGCTTTGACTTTTTTCATCGGCCACTAAGTACATCAAGACCTACACTTCTGCATTTGACCACGGCTTTGATATTATTGCTTTTGTATAGCTTTAAAATACTAAAATATATGCTCCTTGAGTTATCGCTAATGGCAGGCGGTAGAGAAAAATGGCGGATCGGGTTGTTTGGAAAGACTCCACAGACTCCTCCCCCCGACCAATAGTAAATAGTAAATGGACTGTGCTTATGTAGCGCCTTTCTATCTAATCAAGATACTCAAAGCGCTTTACACTACAATCTGTGCCCTCATTGACCCATTCATACAGCACTCTACTAGATCTCTACAAAGCTAATTGAACAAATCATTCTAAAGAGACTAATCAGAGCTTTATCACATTCATACACCGATGGGACACACATCGGAGGCGATGAGGGGTTCATTGTCTTGCCCATGGACACTTCAGCATGTGACTGCTGGTGGATTCAAACCCTCAACTCTTGCATTGGAGAACGACTGCTGTAACCACTCAGCCACAGCCGCCCCAATCAGTGACTGACAGTGTTTCTGACATCTCGGCTCAGCTCGCTTGGACCCCTTGAGAAGTCGGGCCAGAATTCTGGGAGGTGAGCCGGTCCCAAGAACCATAGAAAAAACCTCAAACACGTGTCAAGCCGGAAATATCCGACCCGCGCCGTGACAGTGGAAAAGGGGCAAAACTCATCATCTATTACTCCCAATCTCCCTCCTTAAATATACAATTTAAATTTAAATACTGTAATATTTTATATAAACAATGGTTTGTTTATTTGAAATATTCCTCCCTTTTTTTGGACTGTTTGATTCAGATGGAAAGAGAGGACAGCATCAACATTGAAGTTTACAGAAAACCAACCCACACAGACAAGTATCTTCTGTTTGACTCCCATCATCCACTGGAACACAAACTCTGTCATGAGAACTTTACAGCATCGGGCCAAACGCATCCCCACAAAGACAGAAGGGAAGGAAAAGGAACAGAAACACATCCAAGAAGCTCTTGAAACATGTGGATATCCTAACTGGGCTTTTGTCAAGTCAGTGAGGAAATCTACAAAACACACAAATAAACAGAAAAAGGACAACAACAGACAGAAAAATATTGTCATCCCTTATGTTGCTGGATGATCAGAAATTCAGAAGGATTTTCATCAAACACAACATCCTAGTACATTTCAAACCCAGCAGGACTCTCAGACAGAGGCTGGTCCATCCTAAAGACAAAACACCCATACACAAACAAAGTGGTGTAGTTTATGTGGTCCAATGCAGCGAGGACTGTCCAGACCTCTACATTGGAGAAACTAAACAGCCTCTTCACAGACACATGGCTCAACACAGGAGAGCCAGCTCTTCAGGACAAGATTCATCTGTTCACCTCCACCTCACAGATAAGGGACACTCTTTTGAGGACCAAATTGTGCACATTTTGGACCGAGAACACAGATGGTTTGAGAGGGGGGTGAAGGAAGCAATTTATGCAAAAACAGAAAAGCCGTCTCTTAACAGAGGAGGAGGCCTCAGATTTCCACTTTCAAAAACATAACGCAACTTTAAGACAGATTCCCAGCCAGTTTTCACACCTGATGGGAACGGAGGGACCTCGTCTGTGAATTAGAGAAACAAAGACCTTAAGAAACCTCTACTGTTAAGGTGTTTAGGTGTGAATTGCCAATCTACATGTGGGTCCAGTTGTTTTAGTATTGAACACTTTTTTTGGACTTTCATTACACACACAACATCCCAGACGACATAGCGAGATCACCGGGCTCTCCGTGGATTGTTGTCAGGCCTGGGAGGCGGGGCAGATGGAGAAGGGAGAGGAAGCAGAAGCGAGGCTGCATGTCTGGCGTTATGCTAAGGCTAAGATCACAACCTCACAAGCCACCTCTACCGAGCCAACATTTTTCAGTCAGGTCATCTGGACAGTTTCGTTTTTTGTGCTGAGATGTTTTGCCTTCAATACGGAAGGCTTCATCAGTCAAGGAAACAGACAACACAAAACTGATTCTTCTCCCAACAGCTTACTCCACAGTGGAACAAACCAGATATGTTGGTGCTACCGAGCCTTTATCTCTCCAATGCTAGATCCCTGGTGCATAAAACGGATTACTTGGAATTACAACTCGCTGGAAATCACTATGGAACACTATGTGTTCTGATTATCACTGAAACCTGGCTTCACCCAGGATACCCGGTGCTAGTATACAGCTAGCAGGCCGCTCTATGCTATGCTGGGACAGGATTGTGGACTCCGGTAAGAGCAGGGGTGAAGGGCTCTGTATTTATGTGCATGAGATTTGGTGTAACAACGGGACATTTATATACAATCACTGTTCCTCAGACCTTGAGTACATGTCCATGAGATGCCGACCTTTGTTTCTACCGAGAGAGCTAACAGTTGTGATAATTACTGCTGTGTATATACCACCCGACACTAATGTAATTACAGCACTCTCTCTCCTGCTGAACACCATAAATGAACAGCAGCGGGCTCACCACGATGGTGTTAATATAATTGCAGGAGATTTTAACAGGGCTAATCTGAAAACTGTACTCCAAAAATTCTACTAGCATGTCAAGTGTTCTACTAGGGGGAGAACACTCTGGATCATGTTTACCCAAACATTAAACATGCATACAGAGCCATACCCCTACCCCATCTCGGGCAGTCAGACCATCTTTTTCTCCTGCTCCCCCCAGCTTACACCCCACTCAGACGCAGAGAGAGGCCTATCACAAAAACTGTTACAACCTGGCCTGGTAATGCACTCAATGAACTACAGGACTGTTTTGAACAAAGTAACTGGGACTTATTTGAACATCAGGAGATGGAAACATACACAGGAACGGTACTGGACTACATCATGTTCTGCACAAAAACATTCGGGTTTACCCCAACCAGAAACCCTGGATGACCAGCCAGGTCCGCACATTCCTCAGAGCCCGCGATGCTGCCTTCAGGTCAAGTGACAGAGCTCTGTACCGAGCTGCTTGAGCCAACCTGAATAAGGGAATAAAAAATGCAAAGGCTGACCATAAAAGGAATATCGAGTCCCATCTGTCCAGTAACAACTCACGGGAGGTGTGGAAGGACATAAAAAAATCACAAACTATAGAGGCTGTGAGATGACAACAGGAGACCTGAGTGTATCACTAGCAGAGGAGCTAAACTGCTTCTTTGCATGCTTTGAAGCACCACGGCAGCATTCATCTGATCCAGCCCTGCCCCCACACCCATGGTTACTACACCACTCCACTCACTGTACGGGAGCATGATGTTAGAGGTTCGCTCCTAGCAGTGAACCCCAGGAAAGCTACTGGCCCAGATGGAGTACCTGGCAGGGTGCTCAGAGCATGTGACCTCCAGCTCGCTCTCATCTTCACCAGAATTTTCAATCTCACTCTGGCCCAGGCAGTTATCCCTCCCTGCTTAAAATCTGCAACTATCATCCCAGTATCGAAAACGCCTGCCATCACCAGCCTGAATGATTACCGACCGGTGGCTCTCACTCTGGTAATCATGAAGTGCTTCGAGAGACTGGTTCTCCAGCACATCAAGGACTATCTCCCTCTGAACTTTGACCTCTACCAGTTTGCATATAGCACTAACAGAGGATGCTATTGCAGTAGCTCTCCACACTGCGCTGAGCCACCTGAAAGAGCAGCACAGCTACGTTTGAACGCTCTTTGTGGATTACAGCTCGGCCTTTAATACAATCATTCTGGACATTCTTATAAACAAATTGGACAGTCTCAACCCCCACCCCTCACATGTGCCTGGATAAAAGACTTCCTAACCAATTGGCCCCAATCTGTAAGACTTGGTCCCCACCTCTCCTACACTCACACGCTGAGCACTGGCTCCTCACAGGCTGTGTGCTGAGCCCCCTGCTGTACTGTCCCTACACCCATGACTGCAGCCTGGCCCCCAACAACAACCTCATCGTCAAGTTTGCCGATGACACCACAGTGGCCGGACTAATCTCTAAGGGAGATGAGACATTTTACAGACAGGAGGTCCTGGAGCTAGCAACCTGGTGCTCAGAGAAAAATGGCTCTGAATATCAAATAAACCAAGGAGGTAATTATTGATTTCAGGAAGCACAGCACCAACCTAGCCCCCCTTTACATCAATGGCAAGTGCATGGAGAGGGTTCACACTTTCCGATTTCTCTGTGTCCATATCTCTGCTGACCTTAACTAGAAAGAGAACACTACAGCTATCATCAAGAAGGCTCAGCAGAGACTACACTTCTTAAGAGTACTTAAGAAGCACAACCTGAACACCAAATTGCTGTTGACCTTCTACCGCTCATCCATCGAGAGCCTGCTGACATACTGTATTTCAGTATGGTACGGCAGCTGCACCCTGGCTGACAGGGAGAGGCTTCAGAGAGTAGTCAAGACAGTACAAAAGATAATTGGCTGCCCTCTCCCCTCCCTCATGGACATTTCCACATCATGCTGCCTCAACCGAGCAGAAAGCATAATCAAGGACTGTTCACACCCGGGTTTTGAACTGTTTGACTTGTTACCTTCTGGGAAGCGCTACAGGTGCATCAGAACAAGAACAAACAGATTCAAGAATGTTTTTTTTTCCCAAAAGCCATTACTACACTGAACTCACATATGCACTGATTTAATAATCTAACCTCCAAACCCTTGGACTTCTATTGTGCAATACTACTGAAATTTCAGAGTCAGAGTCAGAGTCAGAGTTTCTTTATTGTCATTCAAATTGTCATTGAGTATTTCATACTCTCAATCACCTTACCTCTTTACTACCTCACTAATATCCATAATGTGCAATATAATTGTGAAATACTTGTATTTTTTACTTTCTTAGTGCTATTATATCTATATTGGATTACATTTTTATATTTTTAGTGTGTTTTTCTTAAGCATGTTTTTGCGCTGAAAAAAAGGAGTGGCTCTTAATTTCATTGTACTTGCGCATAATGACAATAAAGGCATTCTGATTCTGATTCACCTGTCTTCAGGAGTGTTTAAGAACCGCTGTATCCAGCCAAGTTAAAACCTGTGCATCCATTGATGAAATAAACATCTCTGATTTACCTTCTGAGTACCGTGATCTGGCCTCTGTATTTAGCAACGAGCATTATCCTTACCTCCCCATCGTCCTTACGACTGTGCTATTGACCTCTTCCACTTTACCTTCTAGTCGATTATACTTATAATCTTATCTTATCTTATCTTATCTGGCCCAGAAAGAGAGGCCATGAAGAAATATATAGATGAATCATTTGATTCTGGTATCATCCGCCCCTCCATGTCACCATTAGGGGCAGGATTCTTTGCTGTCTCAAAAAAACGATAAGACATTGCATCCTTGCATTGACTACCAAAGTCTTAACACCATCACAATCAAAATTAAGTATCCATTACCCCTCATTGATTCCATTCATGAGCAACTTCATTCTGCTTCCATATTCACTAAATTGGACTTACACAATGCGTAGCACCTAGTGAGGATTAAAGAGGACGACAAATGGAAAACCAATTTTCGCACCCCCAGGGCCACTTCGAATACTTGGTCATGCCATTTGGTCTAACTAACGCTCAGGCAGTTTTTCAGGCCCAAGTAAACAATGTTCTCAGGGATTTCATAAATGACTTTGTTTTCGTATACCTCAATGATATACTGCTTTTTTCCAAGGACCTGGAACAACACATTCACCACGTCAGACAAGTTCTCCAGAGACTTTATGAAAATTATCTTTTTGTTAAAGTAGAAAAATGCGAAGTCCACGTCAACACAGTCTCTTTCCTGGGATTCATATTCGAAGGAGGTCAGTACAGAACAGATCCAGAGAAAACTAAAGCAGTGGTAGAGTGGCCCGTCCGTGAAACTCGCAAACAACTGTAACGATTCCTGGGTTTTGCTAACTTTTACAGGCGATTCATCTGAGATTACAGCAGGATCGCCACCCTCCTCACTCAATTGACCTCTACTTTCCGGACATTTAAATGGACTCCTGAGGCTAACAAGGCGTTTGGTGAGTTTGCTTTATTTTCCTCCACTGCCATCCTGACCCCAAGAGACAATTTATTCTTGAAGTTGATGACTCTGACACAGGGGTGGGAGCTGTCTTATCTCAAAGAGCTTCCTCTGACAATAAAATTCACCCCTGTGCCTTCTTCTCGAAACGACTCTCCCCTGCCGAGAAGAACTATGATGTGGGCAATAGAGAACTACTAGCAGTAAAGTTAGCCTTGGAAGAGTGGAGGCACTGGTTAGAGGGCATGGAGACACCTTTTCTAATATGGACCGACCATAAAAACTTAACTTACCTAAGAGACGCCAAGAAAATGAACCCAAGACAAGTACCATGGTCTTTATTTTTTACCCGGTTTAACTATATCCTAACTTTCCGTCCAGGTTCTAAGAACGTTAAACCTGGCGCTCTCTCATGCCAGTTCTCTCCTCAGTCGTCGTCGACGCAGAAAGCATCGTTCCCCCCTCCTGTGTGGTAGGAACACTCACCTGGGCTTTTGAGAAAGAGGTCCTAGAACCTGACCTTGGTTCAGGCCCAGTGGGAACTCTGCTTGTGCCATCGTCTGTCCATTCCCAGGTCTTAACTTGGCTCCACACAAGTAAGCTCTCATGTCACCCTGGTGTCTCACGCATGCTGTCTTCAGCCAAAAAACACTTCTGTATGCCTGTGATATTAAAGAATTTGTAGCTACTTGTTCCACCTGTGCTAGAAATAAACCAGGTAACCAACCGCTAGCAGGACTCCTACAACTATTACCAACCCCCAGCAGACCCTGGTCCCATATATAACTAGACTTCGTCACTGGCCCTTCCCCATCCGAAGGTAATATATTTATACTCATCGTCATCGACTGGTTCTCCAAAGCCGCTCATTTCCTCCCATTACCCAAGCTCCCTTATGCATTTGAGACTGCTCAATTAATGGTCCAACATTTGTTTAGAAATCACGAGAGCCCTTCCAATGTCATCTCGGACCAGGGGTCCCAATTTATTTCCCAGGTTTGGCACAATTTTTGTAAGGCCCTGGGGTCCTCATCCAGTTTAACCTCTGATTATCATCCACAGTCTAATGAACAAGCAGAGCAATCAAGAACTGGAAACCACCCTCAGATGCGTAGTGGGTAGAAATACCTCCACTTGGAGTAATCACCTGACCTGGGTAGAGTATGCCCACAACTCCCACACCTCAGCGGCAATAGGTATGTCTCCATTCAGAGCATCATTAGGGTATGCCCCTCCATTGTTCCCCAGTCAGGAGACCGAGATCGCTGTACCATCAGTACAGCATCATTTTTGACAATGTCGAAGAATCTGGCGTCAGACCAACGTGGCGCTTCTTCGATCGGCCAACCAAAACAAACGTTTTGCTGACCACCACCGTTCATCTGCACCAGCATAGCAAGTGGGGCAAAGGGTTTGGCTATCCACCAGGGATATCCATCTGAAGGACACCCCAAGGAAAATGGCCCCACACTTCATTGGTCCATTCCCCATCGAAAGGATCATCAACCCCTCTGCAGTCCGGCTCTAATTGCCCACCTCTATCCACATTCCATGTGTTCCAGGTAAAATCAGTTTCCCAGAGCCCTCTTTGCCCTCCAACCAACCTCCCTCCACCCACCTGGCTTATCGATAACTATCCAGCCTTCACCGTCCGTCACATCCTGGATGTGAGGCGCAGAGGCCGGGGCTTCCAGTACTTGGTGGACTGGGAGGGATACAGCCCGGAGGAAAGATCTTGGCTACCGCATTCCTTCATCCTCAACCCCAACTGCATCTCGGCCTTATTCAGGGCTCACCCTGAGAAAAGGCACAGGTCGGCGAAAGGCGATTCTTGGGGGTGTACTGTGAGAGTATGACCTTCTGCAGCTCCTGGATCCAAGATGGCCACCAATTAACACCACCTGCAGGTCATCTAGTCATCAGGGATCCAGTTGTACTTAAGGCTGCCGTCGAGCTCTACTGTCCATTGGAGAATTCACCTCCCTTCATGGTAGTATGCTTCTGGCCTTGTTATGAATAGAGAAGGAGTTGTCTAATCTCTCTATTTTTGTATCACAGTTATCTGTGTCTCCGCATACTCCTCCGTGACCTGTTGTTCTGGACACCAGTGCCTCCTGGATCTCCTTGTCTTCCAGCCTCTTGCCCTGGATTCCTCTCCTGTGGCTCCTCAAACCAACACCGTCCTCCCTCCATCTACAAGACCTATAAGGAAACAGAATTATCAAATTAATACTCAAAACTCACCTTGTCCCTGTGGATCCATCCTGACGAGTCCCCTCAGACAGCCAGCACCACTGAATGTGTTTGTCAACAATATAGACAATGAATTTGTTTTTGTTCCACTAAACCATAAAGTAATGCCTACTTGAGCTGCAGAAGCACTGGCACCATCCTTCATCTTCAAGATGGACTACCTTCCAAGACCTACAGCTCAATAAAGTGGAATCCCAGCAGCCAAACCTATTTGTTCTCTGATTGGATTGTTTGTGATTTTCATTGTGATTGACATGGCATTGATCAAACTGTTGAGAGGAAGAAACATCATGTCATAAATTACACTTGCAAGTTGAAACTCTCACATAAGTTTGAACTTGAATGCAGAGTTTTACAAAGTTTTTTTGCTTTGCATCTGTAAACATTCATCCATCCATTATCTTTGACGCGCTTCTTCCATTTTGAGTCATGGGGGTCGCCGGTGCCCATATCCAGCAATCACTGTGCGAGGGGCGGGGTACACCCTGGACAGGTTGCAAGTCCATCACAGGGCAACTACACAACAATGTGGGCTTTCTAACAGCTTTGATAATAAAGGTTAATAAAAGTTGAATTAATATACTTCAATAGAATCAGACTTTTTAAAGAACAATCTTTCATTGTTTGTTTCAAACTTTCCAAGTTTTTGTCATTGGATATTGCACCCAATAAATGTTGTTTTGGAAATTCTAACCATTTGCTTTTGCTTAATACTCTTACTTTAAGTACATTTCATATGAGACATTTACTTTTGATACTTAAGTGCATTAAATGTCAGATACTTTAAGATTCTTACTTAAGTTTTAATTTTAAAGGAGACTAACTTTTACCAAAAATCATTTTATGGTAAGATACTTGTACTTTAATTGAAGTATCACTTTGTGGTACTTTATAAAACACTGATTGATTGACATACAGGTTAGACAATCTGAGACCAACCTTTTCTGACACATAGGTCACCACACACGCAAACAACAGCACCCATGATTGACATACAGGGCAGCCAATCAGAGACCGGATCTTTTCTGACGCATAGATCACCACACATACACATTCAACTGCGCTAAAAACAAACAAGTTTACTCATAATAGCCTCCAGTTTATTTCTTATAATCTAATCTTAAGAAAATGTGTAAAATGAGTTGGGGAGTTTGACCAAGTAAGAAGCAAATAGCCTACCATTTCCATACGGAATGGGGGGAGGACTTTTTTCTAATGTCATACTGGAAGTGCGTTTAATCGGAGCGGCATTTTCGGACTATATTCATAAATACTACGGCACTGACTTCCTTCTGAAAAGCAAGCAGAGAAAGAAAACGGTGAAGGAACTAAAATCCCAGTTATCTGGACAGCAGTCATTTTTCTTACAGCTTACCAGCAGCGAAGCATCATTCCAGGTAAGTCACTTTAATAATTGTTAAGCACAAGAAGTCTTTTCTAGATGGAGAGATGTTAAAAGAGGCATTCGTTGAAGCAGCTGACTCGTTGTTCAGAGACTTTAAAAACAAACCAGAAATATTATTTTCCATCAAAGCTCTCATCTATCAAGAACTATGTTTACAGTTTAAAGCAGCTGCTGGTAGGGCTGAGTTTTCACTTTTGTTTTCAAGTTCTCAGGTTATTTTTCAAACATGAAGTTATTCTTGTTGTTTTCAATTCCTTTGTGTGAAGAACATAAGTTATTGCTGGGTTTTCTTTATTATTTTGAACGCAGACAGTAAAAATAAATTTTTACTTTTTTTAAAATAAACTTTTGGGTTTTGTCATTTATGTTGCATCCACAGCAAGCTGGGACTTATTCATTTGCTCAACCTTTATTTATCCAGGTTAGTCTAATCGAGTCACAAGGACACATTTACAAGAGAGACCTGTTTTAGACAGACAAGTACAGACAACAATAAACTACAGTAAAATGCAATTAAGATAAAAGTAGTGTTATAAACGAATAAATCAAGGTGCCATATAAAATATGGCAGCATTCTAAAAACAACAATGTAAAACAAGAATGTAAAACATAAAAAAAACATACTTAATATGTTCATAAATAAGTATATGTTTTAGTCATTTTAAAAGTAGCTCGCATGCTGAAAAAGTGTGGGCACCCCTGATTTAGAGTTACCAATCAGCCTAACATGCATGTTTTTGATATGTGTGAGGAAACTGGAGTACCCACAGAAAACCCACACATGCACGGATAAATCATTCGATCTTCACCCAGAAAGGTCCCAGGCCTGGATTTGAACCTGCGACCTGCTTGCTGAGAGGTAGCGGCTCTATCAACAACTCCACCGTGCCAACTTAACTGTAAACAGATCTTAACAAATAAATAAATGAAATTATAACTTGTGTAATTACTTTTTACAAATACAAATCTTTTTACATGCACACATTCCAATCTACACATTCTCAAAGCAGAAATTCTTAGCCAGTTTATTTTTTAAGGTTACAAAACTTATAAAATTAGTTCAAAACTATTCATTCGGATTTACAAGCACAAAATATATGACTGGAATTTGTGACCATGTAAGATGAATTTAAGTGCGGCACTATGGCTCAGTTGGTAGAGCTGTTGCCTCTCAGCAAGGTTGCTGGTTCAAATCCTGGCCAGGGGCCTTTCTGGGTGGAGTTTGCATGTTATCTCTGTGCTGCATGAGTTTTCTCCAGGTACTCCAGTTTCCTCCCACAGACCAAAAACATGCATGTTAGTCTGATTAGTAACACTAAATTGTCCCTAGGTGAGAGTGAGAGAGTGACTGTTTGTCTCTATGTGTCCCTGTGATGGACTGGTGTCTCGCTTTCCCGAGTGAGGTAGACACAGGACATGTGCCACTCCTTCACTGCAGCCTATCTCCTCCAAGGGATCTAAAACTAATCCTGAGACTCAGGTATTACCTGCAGCCAATTTTCCAGGACAGTCTAGTTCAAGGCTGTGTTGAGATGATTCACCCAGACTGTTAACTACCTCCAATTCTTGCACAACACCCAAAGTCTCACCTCGTGCCTCGCCCGACCTAGTAGCAGGAGTGGGGATGTTTAGCAGATGAGAAAGCACAAGTTAACAGTAGCTCATCTCCTGATTTAGCGTTGCAATTGTTAACCGATCTGGCTTTGTTTAGAGTCTAGGCGCTAGACTCGGATGTTGTTTTATAATCAAAAGCTAATAAACCGTTTAAAATCTCCCGTGCTTCTGTTGTTTCTCTGAACCAAGTTTTCCACTTTTCAAGAACAAAAGGGGTGTTGAAATAAGAATCCTGAATTTTACATTTTGCTTTGCTTTAATCAATATTTTTTACAGGGGAACAGCGGTATGCACAATAATGATTACATTCGATTACAAAGAGATTACATGATGAATAATATTCACTTCACTCTTTAGTCACTGTCCAGTTGTTGACCTTTCTTGGGCAAGGTAGATTTTGGTCCCTGTGGAGGGCTTGAGGATGGCTCGTGGACTCCACTCTGCTCGGCCTTGGATGTCTTTCGTCCAGCCGGCCACGCCCTGACTCACTCAGGAGCACCAGTATCCACACAGTTTACCTACACTCTACTTGACCCAATACGTTATCTCTCACTGCAATGAAGACCTTTCTACAACTCTGAGCAACCAGGTTTATAATATAATTGACCTTTTTGCTTGCCAATTCATGCACTGCTGCCTTAATTTGGAATAAGGTTTTATTAAGGACAAAGTTTGTGAAACGTCTCCTTACCATATTATTGATTTAGCAAGAAGTAGATTTCCCCATCCCCTTTTGGATGTGGGCCGTTTCTGGTCTTTTCAGCTGGTCTGAATTCGAAGATGTAGTGATTTAGCTCAGGGGTGCTCTCTTACAAAGAAAAGGATTCAGGAATAATCTGGGCTGAAGGTAGATAAATAGCTCCAAACGAAGCATATTACAATGGATTCACCCTTATTCTTCTTCAGCTGAGACCGTCCAAAATTTGTCCTATTAATCCACAATCGTCCCGTGGTCCAAACAGGTCCAGTTTGTTACATCCACACACGAGTAGAGGTCCCCAACAGCAGAGGTCTTACAGAGACATCTGTTTTTATAGCCTGAGGGTTTTGACTGACACTTCCAACAAGATCATGCCACTGATCAAACCCAACCCTTTTTGGGCTGAGCTTAGGTCCAAAGTACAGGCCTCTATGAGGATTTGCCATCTCATTCCTCATGTATATTAAAATCTGGGTGTAAATCCTTTGAATATGCTTAGTCATTCTGAGTTGCATTTTTCTGGTGTGCTTCAGAGCTGTTTTCAAGGTCCGTTATTGCAAAATACTTCTGCTTGTGTAACTTTTCCACTAACAATACACTTCTGGAACATTCGTGAGAACACGGTGTTCATTCCTTAAATTTTCAACATCATGAACAAACTTAAACAGAATATTCACTTAAAATCACAAAGTTTATATTTTAAAATCACAAAGTTTATAGTATCACTTGATGAACTACTTGTTTTTTGATTATTATAAACACATCTTTATCATTCTTCTGAAAAATTGCAAGTTTTATTAAAAAGAAAAGTCATCTGTTGCTCCTCTGTTCTCTCTCTGTCTGCGTATGTGTGTCCAAGCGTGACTGCCTGTGTGTATGTCCGTGTAGTTGTATAAATGTGTGTTATGTTCATGAGTGTTTATGCAGTGTGTGCCTCCAGCATCTGCTTTTGATCAGCTACTCAGGACCGGAGAGGCACACAAGCACACAGGCCCGAGTCATACCTGCTTTTTAAGGAACAGACTGTTTCCACCAAATGGCCTTCATTGACACTGGAGACCTGTCCAGGGTGTCCCCCGCCTCTCGCACAGTCTCTGCTGGATGTGGGTACCACTGACCCCTGCAACCCAAAAAAGAAGAAGCGGGTAAATACTGTATAATGGATGAATGAATAAGATGAACTTAGTTTAAATTCTAACATGTAAGATGGTGGGTGATATACATTCCCTCAAGGAAGATGATGAGATGGATATTGTTGGCTGAAAAAGTTTTTATTATTTTTATTTATTAACCTTTATTTAATCAGGTAAATACCACTGAGATCACAGATCTCTTTTGCAAGGGAGACCTGGGACTGAAGGCAGCCTAACATGCATGTTTTTGGTCTGTGGGAGGAAACCAGAGTACCCAGAAAAAACCCACGCAAGCACGAGAAGAACATGCAAACTCCACCCAGAAAGACCCCAGGTCCAACCGGGGATTGAACCCTGGACCTTCTTGCTGTGTGGCAACAGTGCTAACCACTGAGGTATTGTGCTGGTTCTAGTTCAGTCACTAAAATCCAAGCAGTATCACAAAACTACAGTTCTTTTAAGTGATCAGTTGTCTCTGACATAAAGTCATAGAGGTTTTAGTTTTGAAGCTTAAATTATTTTATCTGAAATTTAGAAATAGTTTTCAAAATGGAGGAAAGTAAGCTTTTCACAAGACTGTCTTTAGCCTGCTAATGATATTTTAAACCAGGTAGTATTTTAAGGACTGTGAGGTTTACTTGTAGTTTTATAAAAACCTCTTGCATGCCTTGTTCAAACTCCTTAAATGAACTGCAAGAATTTTATTTCCGTCTTCTATTTAGGTTAGTATTTTCTCATCAGAAGAATAAAATATGGAGTAAATTAACATGGAAAAGTATTTTAGGCTCCAAACGAGGAGACTTTTAATCCAAATATTCCACAAATACTTTATCGGTGGAGCTCAATGCAATGTTGTTGTTTTATCATAAATAGGTCAGAGTTTGTCTTCATGATAATCCAGATGCTGAATTCCTTCCATGCTTTTCATTTCAAGAACCACAAAATGAGAAATCCAACTCCTTCCCCCTGACAATGAACAGCACATGGGTGAAAAAAGGTTTGGGGCAAAAAAATAAAAAATAAAAGGAACAAAAAATAATTGGACTTCCCTCCCCCAGTCCTTCAGTCTCCTTCTCCCCCTCACACCCCCGAGTTCTCATCCACACACATAATTAACACAGACTAAGTAAGGAGACCTGGAGAGAAAATCTGCTGTTTGAACCAAAAAAATGACCAGCAACATATTGTCTTCTTTATATACATGCAAGCAAATTGTGCTGCAAGCTCAGTTTAATGAAAAAAAAAGAAACCTGGCAAAATCATTCATTCATAAAATCCCAATGTGCGACTATTACTCTAATTACAGAGCACGTCGGCCCCAATTAGCCCACTGCTTCTCTTCTGTTTCATTCTTGATTAACAGAGCCCTGTTAATTACAGTTTTCATGTGAGAAGGGTATTAAGGCATTAGCTGGCCCACACAGCAAGCTGTTAATTCCATCCGTGTCTTTTCCTCGCAGCAGAACTTTGCAGTACACCAGCCGTCCAAGCACCTGCCTTTATTCACAAGTGTTGTGTTTGTCTTGTGCACCTTCAATCACAACAGCATGAGTCAGACCACAGCCTTTGTGTTTCTCAATGAACAGGAAAAAGAAAGGGTGACAAAATGAATTTTTGAACAAGAATAAAAGAGAAAGTCCAGGAGGTTGGAGCAGGACTGCGGCTGTGGCCAGGGCCGACAGCCATGCCACGTGTTAATTACACATGTAAAACCTATTACATCCAGGGAGGACACCTGCTGGCAGAGGAAATGAGGCCAGCGCCAACGCCTGCCACAGAGCCAAACCAACGCACCGTCTGCCACCGAGATGATAGTGTTCTCTGATTACATTTTCATACAGAGCTCAAATTGGAGGGTGTGCTTAACATTCAAATCATTCCTCTGGGAGCTGTCACAGGCTGAAATAGAAACGTCCCAGGTTGAAGGGTCATCACTTAGAGTGCTCATCGACTGCTGCTGTGCTGGGTCAGTGTCACAATTAAGGTGTTGCAGATGAAGAAAGACTGAGATCAACTAGTGAACAATGAAATGCTCACATACCCACAAAGCCCGTTTTCTCTCCATGTTTTCTAAAATTTGGAGGGGCTTCATGTCGCAAGTCCAGCTCAGAGCAGACTTGTTCAGCATCCTATTGTTTATCAAACTAAAACTAGAAAAAATGTTAATGTGAGTTCAGTTTGAACAGTTGAAGTTTTCTAAAAGCAGAGTAATAAAAGTGAAAAGCAACAGAACATCAGAAAGGTGTAGAAAGAGAAATGAAATTATAAGAAAATAAAAAAAAAAACAAATTGAAAGAAGCAGAACGGTTCCTAAATAGAAAATTGACATTACATTAGTGTAGGTTCTCAGTCATCCATGACATGGAAAATCCCTCCCGGGACATAAAGTAAAACTGGTCTTCTATTCTGTGGCTGACTACATTCAACTTC
>NC_056505.1:49695417-49704611 GCF_014905685.2 Nematolebias whitei | reverse complement strand
GGGGGGTTGTAAAATGCTGGATGATAAGTAAAAGTAACTGAATGTTGGCAAAAATCAAGAAAACTCTAGCTTTATGCCAAAAGTGAAATGCTAGCAAAAATCATTCAATTCATCCATCCATCCATCCATTTTCTTTACCCGCTTATTCCATTTTGGGTCACGGGGGTCGTTGGTGCCCATGTCCAGCAATCACTGTGCGAGGGGCGGGGTACACCCTGGATGGATCGCAAGTCCATCACAGGGCCACATAGAGACAAATGAGACAAACAACCATTCACTCTCTCACTCACACCTAAGGACAATTTAGAGTTACCAATCAGCCTAACATGCATGTTTTTGGACTGTGGGAGGAAACCGGAGTACCCGGAGAAAACCCACGCATGCACGGAGAGAACATGCAAACTCCACCCAGAAAGGCCCCTGGACCGGGGTTTGAACCAGGGACCTGCTCGCTGAGAGGCAGCAGCTCTACCAGTTGCGCCACCGTGCTGCCTCATTCAATTCAATTAAAATCAATTCTGATTTATTTCTATAGCACTAAGTCACAGCAGAAGTCATCTCAGGGCACTGAACAGAAATATTCATATATAAAAATAATAAAGTTAACATTGTTTATCTGAGGAGCAGACTGCTTTGAGTTTAACTCCATTGCAGAACTCTTACGTATCTTGAGAAAGCATGAAGGCGACAGTAATCAAATTTAACAAATTATTTTAAGAAACTAGATCAATTTGTCCTCCAGTAGCCTAAGCCTATAGCAGCATAAAAAGCCAACAAAGGAGGGGACCACCTCACCATTGGACGAACAGTTTCTCAGCGTGACCTCAGCTGAAGTCAGGATTACTTTCAGGAGGATTAATCCTCACAAAGCAACTGGTCCAGACAGCATCCTTGAGAAGGTGCTGAAAGACTGTGCCGATCAGCTCAGCGAGGTGCTGGACGACATCTTTAACTCATCATTCACCCTGACAATAGTTCTCACCTTCCTGAAGACTGCTACTATCATCATAGTCCCTAAGAGTTCTACAGTGACTGGACTGAATGACTATCGGTCAGTAGCGCTCACCCCGATAGTCGTTAAATGCTTCAAAAGACTGGTCATGACCCACATCAAAACAACCATCAACAGCAATGGTTAGAGCAGTCGTCCTCTAATGCGAGAGTTGGGGGTTCGAATCCACCAGCAGTCACATGTCAAAGTGTCCCTGGGCAAGACACTGAACCCCTCATAGCCGTTGATGCGTGTCCCATAAGTGTATTAATGTGATCTAAAGCTCTGATTAGTCTCTTTAGACTGATTTGTACAATTAGCTTTGTAGCGATCTAGTAGAGTGCTGTATGAATGGGTAAATGAGGACACAGATTGTAGTGTAAAGTGCTTTGAGTATCTTGAAATAAGATAGAAAGGCGCTATATAAGTACAACCCATTTACCATCCATTTACCATTTAACATCAGCGAGACCCTCACCAGTATGCATACTGCGAGAATCGATCAACAGAAGATGCCAGCTCCTCTGTGGTCCACATTGCAGAAGGACAAGGAGGTAGTACTGTGTATGTATATATATATATATATATATATATATATATATATATATATATATATATATATATATATATATATATATATATATATATATATATAAACAGGGAGCGCTGGCCCTGTAGCCCACACATCAGGCCAGCCCACCAGGAAATCGCCAGACTCTCCTGCAGGCACGCTGGACCTGATTTTAATTTACTCGTGACAAATTCCTTCATTTCTCACCATTTCAGTCATGGTGTCAATGGAGGAGGAGGAAGAGATTGATTGCCTTTTGCAAAAAACAAAAGAAAAGAAAAGGCCATTAACCCAGATCAGGGGGGAATTTAATACATTGGTGTCATATAAATGGTAAATGGACTGTACTTGTATAGCGCCTTTCTATCTTATTTCAAGATACTCAAAGCGCTTTACACTACAATCTGTGTCCTCAGTTACCCATTCATACAGCACTCTACTAGATCTCTACAAAGCTAATTGAACAAATCATTCTAAAGAGACTAATCAGAGCTTTGTCACATTCATACACTGATGGGACACACATCAGAGGCTATGAGGGGTTCAGTGTCTTGCCCATGGACACTTAAGCATGTGACTGCTGGTGGATTTGAACCCCCAACTCTCGCATTGGAGGACGACTGCTCTAACCACTCAGCCACAGCCGCCCCCAAAACATACAAAACAGTCCATCGCCAGGCAGTTTATTGTATGACACTGAGTACGCGTAAGTGATTGCAAGAATTGAGCTTTGCACGGACATGTCTCGCGGGCGTCCGCTTCGACTCTAATCCGGTATGTGCAAACCTCCGTGGACCCACGTACGCCCATGTACCCCCAAGTATACTGGAGGCTTTAGAGCTGCCACCCTCTTTTCTACATTCTTGACTTTCCTCTTCTCTGTGGGAGTTCTGCCCTGCTTCTCTCCTCCCACCACGTGAAGCCCTAATTAACTGCACATGCGGATCATCAGCTCTACAAGCAGGAGGAACATAAAAGGCTGTAGAGAGCATTCAGCTAGTGCTGGGACATTACCTACCAATGGTAGTCATGTTCAAGCCAGTACATTTGTGATCAAAACTTTTTCAGAGTCTAACCCTGAATTCCTCCTGCCCTGTGGGAAATCTCACTGTGAGCCTCTAAACCAGTGGTTCCCAACCTATTTTCCAAGACACCCCTTCTTACTTCCAAGCAAATCTGAGCCCCCCCCCACCCCCCACCCCACCCAATCCCTTTCTAATCCCCTCTCCCAAAAGACTCATTCTTTTATCACTTTGATGATGAGATTACCGGTAATCTGAATAAGGTAAATATTATAATAAACATTATAAGTACTAGTAGTTAAATATAGAATAAAGTAAATAATAAAATAATAAATAGTTCCAAACTTTTATTTGGAAAATGTATAAACTGGTAGTTGTACAACAGAAATAACAACAACAAGGACACTGTTTTGAGAATTACTCAGATAACTTTTTTTAAAACTCTAACAACAGAGTAATCTTAAAAACAGAGCTGCTCCCGCCGTACAGCGACCGCGGGAGCTCCAGCTAGTCCACCCAGTCGCCATCACAAACGCACTCTTGCCAATCCTGCACGCGTTCACCATGAAATGTATTTCCCGAATCTTCGACATCGCCTTCAGTCCATTTCTTTACTTGTCCAGATGCAGGTCTTACAAGTATATGCAAAATCTGACCTTCCAAACAGGAGTTATGGTGACTTCCTGTTGTGTGGCAAATTTTTGATAAACACTTCCTTTATGACAACAAAGTCCATGCTCAATAATCCAGGTATAAAATCCAACATTTTTCAGTTAGGTCATCTGGACAAGGAAGAGGGCCAGCAATGGAGGAGGGGCGTACCAAAAAAAATCTTATCACAAGCAGAACTGGTTTGTTCCACTTTGGAGTAAGCTGTTGGGGGAAGAATCAGATTTGTTGTGTGTTTCCTTGACTGATGAAGCCTTCCGGATCGAAGGCAAAACGTTTCAGCACAAAAAAAAGAAACTGGCCAGATGACCTGACTGAAAAATGTTGGACTTCCTTTATGCTTTTCAACATGTCATGTGTGGTAATCAACAGTTAGTGAACAAAGTTTCAGTCTAATATCTTACGCAGTGCGAAGCTGGAAGTGTCATCCAATAATCAACAGTTTTTTCTCTGACTAGGTGGGGCTTAAGTGATGTCATGAATCAACAATACCAATGTGTCTACAAGTGTTCACTGATTAAGCACAAAAACTCAGGTTCAGATTGGATGATATATCACTGAGATATAACTGTTGGAATAATCTAGGGGGCGCACTTGAGTCCAATGTTAAATAACAATATCAATGTGTCTATAAGTGCTCACTGATCATGCACATAAAACCTGGTACATATTGGATGATATTTCACAGAGATATAAGTGTTAGAATAATCTGGGGGCGCACTAGAGTCAAAAGTTAAACAACAGTACCAGTGTGTGTAGAAGTGCTCAATAATGACATACCAAAAATCTGGCCTAGATCAGATGGTATTTCACTGAGATATAATTCTTGG
This sequence comes from Nematolebias whitei, assembly GCF_014905685.2. Taxonomy (NCBI): domain Eukaryota; kingdom Metazoa; phylum Chordata; class Actinopteri; order Cyprinodontiformes; family Rivulidae; genus Nematolebias; species Nematolebias whitei. The sequence continues at coordinate 49,700,528 of NC_056505.1, read as the reverse complement.
AATAATCTAGGGGCCGCACTTGAGTGATATGTCATACCTCAATATCAATGTGTCTAGACATGGTCACTGATTATGCACAAAAATTCTGGTTCAGATTAGATGATGTATCACTGAGACATAAGTGTTGGAATAATCTAGGGGACGCACTGGAGTCAAACATTAAATAACAATACTGTGTCTAGAAGTGCTCACTAATGGCGCACCCAAAATCTGGTACATATTGGATGATATGTCACTGAGAAATAACTGTTAGAATAATGTAGGGGTGCACTGGAGTCAAAAGCAAAAAAACAAAACAATACCAAAGTGTCTAGAAGTGTTCACTAATGACACACCCAAAATCTGGTTCAGATCAGATGATATATCACTGATCTATAACTGTTGGAATAATCTAGGGGGGACACTCAAGACAAATGTTCAATAACAACACAAATGTATATAGAAGTGCTCACTGATCACATACCAAAAATCTGGTGCAGATTGGATAATATATCATTGAGATATAACAGTTTGAATAATCTAAGGGGCGCACTTGAGTCAAATGTTCAACAACAACACCAATGTGTCTAAAAGTCCTCACTGATGACGCACAATAAATATTGTGTAGATCGGATGTTGTATCACTGAGCTATAACTGTAGGAATAGTGTAGGTGGCGCTGTGGAGGCAATTGGCCACTTATCATGGCTAGCTGTTCAACAGGTGGCTATTGATTGAACATAGTGATTTTGTTGCACCTCGGCTGAAATCTGTACAATTTAGAGCAAAATGTATTGCAACGGCGTCACTTCTTAATTCACCAAGCCGCTATGCCCACATCCTCCAGCAAAAACGGTTTGTGCTTTAATTCAAGTCAGAGCATATTATCTGTCTTCTAACACAGGATAATCCTGATTAGGTCAATGGTGTCAAAGAAGGGGCATTCCAAGTTAAAAAAGAGACTTCCTGTTCTGAGGGGGCGGGGCTTTTATCATGTCAAAATATGAGCTCAGTGGATCGTTGGGCATCCAACAGGGATGAATCATGCCAAGTTTCGTGCATTTCGTTTTTTCAACGTGAAAGTTATAGTGTTTAGAATTTTATGGTGTGAAGCGCAACTTTGAGGCCTGGCCACGCCCCTTTAACATATACAAAAACGCAAGCTTTAGATAACTTTTACTCTCCAATGTTTTAAGGGCATACCGACCAAGTTTGAAGGCAATCCTTCAAAATTCCTAGGAGTTTGTTAAAATTTGCAATTAGAAACACCCAAAAATGACACTTTGACCCAAAATGGCCAACTTCCTGTTGGTTTTGGACCTGGGCTCCAAGAGACTTTTTCATAGGTCCTGAGAAGGTACCGCGTTTCAGAATTATCGTTCAAAAAATGGCTTGGGGCTGAGGTTTTAAAATATTCTAGGGGGCACTGTGGAGGCTATTGGCCAATTATCATGGCTTCCTGTTCAAGGGTTGGATAATGATCGATCATAATGATTTTGGTGCACCTCGGTTCTAAACTGTGGAATTTAGAGCCAAACTTATGGTGACAGCATTATGTCTTACTTCGCCACGCCGCACCGCCCACATGCTCCACCCAAAACTGTCAGTGTTGGAAAGCAAGTTACACCAACATGTCTTCGGTCACTGGACACACTATCATGCTGATCAGGTAACAGGGGTCAGATAGGGATTGTTCAATGTAAAACTTTATACTTCCTGTTGTCAGGGGGTGTGGCTTAAGTGATGTCATGATTTGACCATTCAGTCTTGCAGGGGACCGGATGTGGATCAATCACTGAAGGTTTGATGTCTCAGACAGTTTTCTTGTAGGAGCTATTAGTGTTTCGTTTTTCATGGCGAGATGTCAAAGTTTGAGGTCTGGCCCCTCCCCTTCAGCATGCTCGGAAATGAGCCGTTTAGATAACTTTGGGTCCCCCATGGCTTTTGACCAAAAGGCCAAGTTTGAAACTGATTGAGCAAAATCCCTAGGAGGAGTTTGTTCAAATGCGTAAGCTGTAAATCACCAAAAAGGTGTGAAAATTGGGCCGGCATTCCAAAATGGCAACCTTCCTGTTTATCGTACAACATTGTTGCCAGAGAGTTTTCTGTGCATCTTGGGGAATTGGACAAGTGTACCAAATTTCAAGTTTCTACGACAAACTAAGGTTAAGGCGGAGGTTATTTTAAAAATTTCTAGGTGGTGCTCTTGAGCCATATCTGTTGCGATTTTTGCCACGCCCTTAAAATATATAATTTTTCACCAGTCCTAATGCATCTGCCAAATTTGGTGACTTTTGGGATATGTTAAGGCCCCCAAAATGCCAATTCATTTGGCGGAAAAAATTGTGGCTCGGGCCTGTACAGAGCGATTACAATAGGCCTTGGCAGCACTTCGTGCAGCTCTTCACTGCTCAGGCCTAATAAACACTACGATTACAATAGGCCTTCGCAGTGCTTCGCTGCTCGAGTCTAATAAATAAAAATAAAAGCATATTTAGCATATATCCGCACTTGCCTGTGCACATGTGGTTTAACACAAAGCCTCAGTGGGAGATGTTTACATTATCAGCGGGCGGTCAGTCAAAAACCTCCACTTTGAAAGGTGGGCTGAAAAACCTCCGGATTCAAAGAGGGGGACTGCTAGTGTTGTGTAAATGAGCAACACTAGCAGTCAGAGAAAAAGGTGTGGTTTCACTCAAAATATGTGCTGTGTAAACAGACCCTATATCTCCAATGTTCTGGCCCCTGCTTACCTCCCCCCACTGAGACACTCCAGGGCAGTACAAAGAAAAGTCAAAAGTTGGGTGAAGAACAGTGACTTCACACTAAAAAACTGTTTTGCATTCACAGACTGGCAGGTCTTCAGAGAAGCAGCTATAAAGGATGGGGAGCTAGACCTGGAGGAATACACATCCTCAGTCTTGGGCTACATCAGCAAGTGTGATGATGATATCACCACAATCAAAAATGTTAAGAGCTACTCAAACCAGAAGCCCAGGCTAAATGCAGAGGTCCACACCTTGCTGGAAGCCATGGAAATTGCCTTCAGGTCTGGCAACTCAGGTTGTTTTCACACCTGATAGTATGGTAGACTCGGTTCAGTTGGGGACCAATATTCATAACATTTTGTTTACATTTGAGCTGGTGCATTTGCATTCACACTGCACTGTGCAGTCGAGTCAACCTGTTGAACCAACCTGTTCCCCCACTCGCCTGTGGGGGCGCTGCACCAAGAACTACTGAAAGAAACAACGCAAAAACCTCTGAAGACACTTCTTCTTCTTCTTTTTCTGGAAATAAAAACAAAAACGGAGTGGCATCAAGTTTTAGCAGTTTTAGGAGTTATATTTTGTCATTTTTCAACAATGGACTCAGCATGAGCAGAAGATGAGACAGAAGACCACAGAGAATATTGTTTTTCACACAAGGCAGCTGACGACTCCATATAAGGTAAGAGAAATGCGTGTTTGTTTGTCCTGCGCTGTACTCCACTTCTTGCTTGTGGAGTAGGGCCCGGTCTGTTTACATTCACAATGTACTCAAACCGCGCTGGAGTTCTCTTCTACCGGACCGAGACCTAGGTTTTAGCCAGAGTTCGCCTTTTTGTTCCGTGACAGAGTTCGATGGCGCATTCACACCTCCCCAAATGAACCGGACTTTCTAGGAAAATGAGCTAGAGTTCGATTAAAATGGACTAAACAGGGCTGGTGTGAATGCACCGTCAGAGGAGCTGAGAAAGACAAAGAAAGAGCTGGTTGCTGGTATTAAGAGGGCCAAAGCCACATATGTACAGAGGATACAGGGTCAATCCACCTCACAAGACCCACGGAGCATGTGGAGGGGCATTAAGTGCATAACAAATTATAAAGGCAGTTGTGCACAATGCCCTAGGTACTAATCTTTGCCTGATGCCCTCAACAAGTTCTATGCACGCTTTGAAGACCCGAACAGACCACCCAGCACCAGACTCACCTCACCACTGGAAGAGGAGTTTCTCAGCATGACCTCAGCAGAAGGAAGACGTATTTTCAGGAGGATACATCCTCACAAAGCAACTGGCCCAGACAACATTCCGGGGAAGGTGCTGAAAGAATGCGCCGATCGGCAATGCGATATGCTGGCTGACATGTTTAAGTCCTCACTCACCCTGGCAACAGTTCCCACCTGCCTGAACACTGCCACCACCATCCCAGTCCCAAAGAGTGACTGGTCTGAATGACTACCAGCCAGTAGCCCTCACCCTGATAGTCGCAAAATCCTTCGAAAGACTGGTCATGACACACATCAAAACAACCATCAACAGTGAGGACCCTCACCAGTATGCATACCGCGAGAATCGATCAACAAAAGATGCCATCTCCTCTGTGGTCCACACTGCTCTCACCCACCTGGAGCAGAAGGACTCCTACATCCGTATGCTCTTTATGGACTTCACATTTGCCTTCAACACCATGATTCCCCAGACTGTGATGGACAAACTCCTCACACTAGGACTAAGCCCCTCCATTTGCAGCTAGGTCCTGGACTTCTTAACAAACAGACAGCAGTCTGTGAGGATCCACAACCTCTCCTCCACCATAACTCTCAGCACTGGATCCCCCCAGGGCTGTGTGCTGAGCCCCCTCCTGTTCACTCTGCTCACATATGACTGCGCACCTACTAGAGCTTGAATGACTACATATTTTTTAAAGTCGACTTTAACATGATAAAAGTTGAGTATACGTCTGTAGTGAGATAGGTCGGTTAGCTTCGTTTAGCTTCGGAGCTCCACTACACGTTATAATATCTGGACTAGTTCAAGTACCTGATATTATACTTAATTTAAACGGGTTCTCTCTTTTTCGAGCTACTTGACAGATATGTGACAGAGATACTGTGTGGGAGATGGTTTAATCAGTGACGTGAGACGTTAATTTTCTTTGACCCATCAAAATAAATGTGGTCATTTATTAACGGAATCAAATTTAGCATCAAACATTGTACACGTGATTATTCTGATTGTACGCAATAACACAGCTTAATTAATCAGCTTTACAATGAGAACCATAGGGCCATGGTATCTCACCTGCAGCTAATTGCAACAGATATTTATGAAAATATCTGGATGATTTACTGGCAAGATAGAAGAGTTTT
>NC_056505.1:49694226-49695317 GCF_014905685.2 Nematolebias whitei | reverse complement strand
TGTAGTGAACCAAGCCTCAGGTCAGGTCCTGACCCTGAGGGCCTTCCTGGAACAAGAACTGTTACTTCATTGATTTGAGTCCAGAAATACAAATTAAGCTCATCCAGAGACTTTCTAATTGTATCCTGTACTAATCAATTGAAAGAACACTCTCTTTTTTATTATCATTACTATTTTACAAATGTCTTGATAATCAAAAGTGTGTTTAGTTCAAACCATTTTAAATGTTGAAGTGAACTACTCATTTTAAATCAACTGTGAAACAGTATAAATGATTTTTAATCCTCATTCAAAGTAGAATTCAAGTTAATGTCTGTTACAAGAGTAATTATGCATTTTTGATCTTCTGTCTGAAATGAGCAAGTCGTGATGTGGGTCAGAAGTCAAGTTTCGGTCAAAAACATGTTTATTGGAACGAAATGTCATGTTTAACTTTTTCAGACAGATAGAAGGAAAACAGCTCCTAAAAGTCTCTGTTTTAAGAACAGACAGAAAGATGTTTTGAAGAACAATCTACTCTTTCTCCTTGACTTTTAATGACCCTCTTACGTCACTAAGACCACACCCCTGTTGGTTCTTTCAACCAATCAGGAAGTTCTCAGAGGAACCGGAAGTGACCTCTTTAAAAGGGTCAACACTTCCTAGTTCCAAGCAGAACGCAGAACAACGGGAACTACGCAGAACAAAGTTCCAGAAGGAAGAACAAAGTTCCGAGTCTCGTGGGGATTATGGAATCTTCCACATCTGAGTGGAACCTCTGACGGGCTCACAGCTCATGTGAGTCCACCTGAGAGGTGAGCGTGGTGTTGAACGAAGTACCGTTACTACTTCGGACGATTCGCAGCTGTTCCTACGGAGACGCTGGAAAGGTAGCGTTAAATGGAACTCCGTACCAGTGGAGACATCTTCTACAAGGTAACGAGTCCCTCACTACCTAAGTGTACCGAGGTGGAACTGGGTTCGGATGGAGGGTGCCGTTCGTTATCAACCCACTTTTCCCTCATCCATTTTCTCTCCATTTAAACTCCTTCATTTCCCATCTTTAAAACTCTTCTATCTTGCCAGTAAATCATCCAGATATTTTCATAAAT
>NC_056505.1:49689132-49694126 GCF_014905685.2 Nematolebias whitei | reverse complement strand
TGGTTCGTGGCTTCCACGGACAGTCCCAAGTTGAAAAATGCAGGAGAAGGTTGAAAATATGCCTGTTTATGGCTAATAGCTTGTCCAGCTATGATGTGGATTCGCACCATTAGGTTAGTCACCTGAGGTGGTACTGTGGTGGTTTGGTTGCTAGCAACCTGGCAGGCCTCTGGAATGGTCTGCCCAGCCTTAAGGTTTGCTGTGTCTAGCACAGGAGGATCCTTTGTGGCTGGTTTTAGGGACCACAGCACCTTGTTGATGGTGTCCACGTGGACACCCAACCTTACCAAAATGTCAGAGCCTATGTAGGTTGCATGTGGTAAGTTTTGGATCACGAGAAATGGTTGAACCAGTTCTCGTTGGTTCCAGTTCAGTTTTAGGTTAATGACTCCTTCAGCGGTCATTACCTGTGAACTATTGGGAACTAATGGAAAGCGGAAAGCTTTTTTAATTAGTTCTAGACCCACGTGTTTGTGAACCAAGGTTTCATAGAAAGCTCGGTTAATTGCTGATTTATCTGTCCACAGAGACAGAACAGCATCGTTGGTGTGGGACCCTTGGATCTCTACACCTTTAACTACCAGTGGTAGGTAGAGTTCGGTGGACTCTGACTGCTCTAGCTCACAGAGGAGGCTGTCTTGTTGGGTCAGAGTTTGGACCACCGGGTGGGTCTCTTTGGTTTCACATGATTTCAGAGGAATACTCACCGGGCTCGTGTCCTCGGCTGAGGAGTCCTTTGCGCCTCCGCGGTACCTGCTGTTAGGCAGTCTGTGTTACACTCCGGAGGCAATTCTATTGGCAGTGGTTTGCTCACCTTGGCCCACATTGTCTGATCACCATAATCTATAATCGTGTCGAAGCGATTTATAAAATCCTGACCAACCAGAAATGGGAATGAGTCAACACTGGACACCTGTACCGGGTGGTATAGTGTCATTCTGCCAACCTGCATGTGAACCATTGCTATAGCTGTCAGGGTTGTCCTCTTCTCTGAGAGACCCTGCATTTCTATAGCACATTCTGTGAGAAGTATTATCCTGTTAACACCGGCAGCGGCTGTCCTCAGCTCCTCGAACAGTTTAGCTGACATAATTGTTATGTCTGCCCCACCGTCCAGGAGTGCTTCATGTGTGAGGACACCTTCGAGTGTTACTGACAGGTACGCCTTCTTGGCGACCCCCCTTCTGATAAAGTTATACAGAAACCTCTTAGGTTTTTTTCTGACGTTTCTTTACACGTTCAGCCTTGTCTGTGTAATCTTGGTTTGTCTGAACCGTCAGCACAGCAGTAGCTGTTTCTGAGTGTTCAGCTTGCGATGACTCGTCATCGTTTGTGTGTGAGTTTACCCCCCTTCTTCCGATGAGGGGTTGTTGGAGGCAACAACAACAATGTCTTGGTGTGTTCCACCGACATCTGTGATGTTGTCATTCGCGCCCTCAGATGTAATAGTGATTACATCACTGCATAGTGCTCCAGGTTGGTTTCCCGTGTCAGTGTGTTTCAAAGTTTCTAACAACCTGCGTAGTTTCTCTGTCTCTTCCGAGCTCAGAGGTGTAGGGCCCTGTTTCTGGAACCTTTGTGATTTTTTCGCCTCGGTTCATTTCGTCCGAGGTGGGGGACGGTTAGGTACGTCTTTTGGGGGTTCCTTTTCGGACTTCCCCTGATAATATGGGTCATGGTTCCCATATCTTTGCGTCCTACGCACACCCCATTTACGATAATCACGTTCATCCTCTGAAAGAGGAGCGTTTTTGTCCCAGCGTGCACCTTCATGACGCGGTTTGTTAGTTTGAAAAGACTGCTTTTTCTCGCCCTTTTTAGGAGGAGGAGGCGATACACGCCATCCTTCCAGTTCTAGCGAGTGGGGTTTAACCTTTACACCAGGAAACACCTCTATGGGCGTCTTAGCATGAGAACATGCCTCAAACACATTCACAGCACACTGTTTAATCTCATTGATGGATTTTTCTTTGAAATTTGCCATCATTTGTACTGACGTTCGTATGTCAGTGTGGAGATTTTTGCTGAAAACAAATTTAAAACCTTCTTCTTCCTCCATTCCGGTTTCATTTCTGTAACCAAAATAAGCTTGGAAGATTCTTTTGTAATAAACCTTTGGATGTTCATGCTTCCCTTGCATGACCTTGTCTGCGGCTGGGAAACCAGCAGGTCCCGTGCAGGGGTTGTATTCCCTGATCAAAGCTTCACACAGAAGGTTGTAATCCCTTCTCGTGGCATCAGGTTGACGCTCAATGAAGGTGAACACCTCTCTGTCCGAAGTGAGCCTTATCAGACTGATTTTATCCTCAACCATAGCATGAAGATAACCACTCAGTCTGAAATCAAGGTCATTTAGATACGCTTTTGTACCTGTTGAACCCATTGGGCCAGGTACAAAGCGTTGTACATATTTTGAGAGTTTTTGAAGATCATCTATTGAAAGAGGAAGTTTCAATGGTCTCTCTTGCCTGCTTGGTAGTGGAGACCTGTTCAGGTCTATCCCTGCTACTTTAGGTAAGGGTGGAGGTGTGTGTGATGTAAGGAGATTTGGGTCTGAAGCCCAGTGTGTCCCCACATTCAGTCCATGCCTCTCACCATATTTCCTTTCTGCATGTCAAAGTTGTGTTTTAAGCGCGTCTATCTCAGATTTGCATCTGCTCAGAGCATTTGATGCTTCTTGCAACTGTTGTTGTAGAGCATCGTTGTCTGAGCACAACTTTCGGTACTTGACCTCCCTTTCCTTCAATTTCTCCTCATATGAGTGAGCTTGTGAAGTAAGGTGATTTTGTGAGAGCTCCCTCTCACGTTTTAACTCATGTGCACTGGTCTCTTCATCAAGTTTAGACTGTGCCATGAATTTGAGATACACCTCTCTGTCTGCTGCATATGCTTTAGACAGCATGTCATTTTGTTCAACCTATTGATCCAATTTGTCTTTGAGAAGCAGAGAAATTTTTGCTAACCGTTCAAAGCTCAGCTTTTTATTCTCTGCCACTGTGGCATTTTCTGCTAAACTTTTCAGTACCGTAGATTTCTGAATTTCATCCATCTCTTCTAATGGTGTGCCAATTATTGGGGTCGTTAAAATATTTAAAGCTCCCTGGATGATGTCATCTTGTTGACTGTCATCTTCTGACTGGGAGTCTGAAAGGTCAATGTTGTCCTCCTCTTTTTCCATTATCTCTTTATTTATTTTATTTAAATAAATAGACAGGAAGATGTTGTGTTTTTAGGTGGTAAAATAAATCAGAAAAGTTTCCTTTTTCTGATATAATTACTCTTATTTAGTGTTTTAGCAATTAAACGTGTATTTTCCTTTCAGCAATTGAGCAAACTTATCAACTCTGTGATTATCTAGACTGTATCTTTCAAAAGTTCTTAATTTTTCATTTTGCACCTCCTTTTGAGGATTTATCAGTGAATGAAAAATTTCTTAGTAAACGCCTTCTCTGGGCATACGTACTTTAATCACTTTTGAAATGTAAGATAAACAGTACAAATCAGCTTGAGGAACGTTTATTAACTCAAAAATGCTTATTTTAAAGAAATACGAGCGTTCAATTTCACCAAAATCCTAAAAACGAAATGAAACTGTGATTTCAAGTTTCCAACAGGAGGTGGCAGTGTAACCTTATTTATTTTAACCTGTCACTGTTAGTGACGTCCAGTAGGAGTCGCGATGACTTCCTGTGGCTTTGGTGACATCCGGTCGTTAGCCGTTAGCTTAGAAATTTAGCATCGGCTAGCGTGGTCCAAAATCACCATTTAATGACGGATTTAAAACTTGAACGTGGCAAAGTTTCAGCGATTAGGCTTTTAGTAATTGGATCAGCGGTTCAGAACCAACTTTAAAGCGTTTTTCAACGTTAAACAACAGATTGAAATTCACTATGAAGACAAGCTTCATTTCCAGGTCACGTGACTGAATCAACCAATGACAGAGCAGCAGCGGGGGTGGGTTTTATAATCTGACATCAGAGGAAGTGACAACAGACACGTCACTCGTCTCTCAGCGAATCAAAGCTACCCAAACAGTGGTTTTCAACCAATGACGCATCGTCATTTCAGCTAGCGTGTTAGCGATTAGCCTGAACATTCCGGTCAACTTTCGTCCATTAACTTCTCAAAATGCACAGTTTCACTGTTACAGATGTAACGAAGCAATTTTAACAGTGGCCTGAGCCAGTGCCCAGTTTCAAAACAGCAGTTTATCCATTCAACACGACTCGCTCGAATGAATCAGAACCAAGTCCGAAAGCCGAAACGGGTCAGAACCCCCGTCCCTCTCTGCGACAGTTTAACAGAATAAAGCATTTTACCACAAACCCAGCTTCAGTTACACAACAGATGTACAAATTTCAGCTTTTAAAATGAACACATTGACTTAATTTCAGCTCTCTTAATACCACACAGCTGATAGATTAGAAAGCTGCACTTTTCATGCCAACATTCAGTTCACGTATTAACAGAGACTCCGTCACATTTAACTCACGCCTCTTCAAACATTCGTACGGCCACGAAATGTCCAAATGGCGGATATCGGGTCACGAGGAGCTCTTTAGAGACCTGTACCGGGCCACCAGAATGTAGTGAGATAGGTCGGTTAGCTTTGTTTAGCTTCGGAGCTCCACTACACGTTATAATATCTGGACTAGTTCAAGTACCTGATATTATACTTAATTTAAACGGGTTCTCTCTTTTTCGAGCTACTTGACAGATATGTGACAGAGATACTGTGTGGGAGATGGTTTAATCAGTGACGTGAGACGTTAATTTTCTTTGACCCATCAAAATGAATGTGGTCATTTATTAACGGAATCAAAATTTAACATCAAACATTGTACACGTGATTATTCTGATTGTACGCAATAACACAGCTTAATTAATCAGCTTTACAATGAGAACCATAGGGCCATGGTATCTCACCTGCAGCTAATTACAACAGACATTTATGAAAATATCTGGATGATTTACTGGCAAGATAGAAGAGTTTT
>NC_056505.1:49686600-49689032 GCF_014905685.2 Nematolebias whitei | reverse complement strand
GGAAGGCCCTCAGGGTCAGGACCTGACCTGAGGCTTGGTTCACTACACGTCGACTAGTCGATGACATCATAGGAACTCAAGGCACTGTATCATTTGCAAAACAAACAAAAAAATAGCAAATAAATGTTTTTTTTTTTTTTTTTACAAAAAACCCCAACACATTGGATGTATATTTCTGCTCCTATCATTTAGCATACTGCAAATAAATCACAGGAAAACCAAAACTATTATTAAGCTGCAAAAATGAAAAACGTGTGGCACGTAAAAATCAAGGCTGAAAACAGTGTGGAGGGCAGTGATGGAGTCCACCACTGCCCGCCACGCTGTTCTTAGTTTTATTTTATTTAATCCACCACCATGGATAGGGTGGAATTAAACTGAGGGTAATGGGGCGGGCGGTGGTGGAGCACCTTATATCATAGTTATTAATAGTTAATAATGTTCTTCGGCCGCGCACAACCACTGACACAGCAGCTGGTAAGCTTCAGGTGGGTTGCTTGCAGTGATCCATCTGGACTTTTCTGCAGCTCTTTTCTGTCCCTCTGCACGTCTGCTTATGAGGCAGCTGGTAAGCTTCATATGGGTCGCTAGCAGTCATCCATTTGAACTTTTCGGTCCCTTTTTCAACCGGCTGAGCTCGGCCGCACGTGTCCGCTGGCAGGACAACTGGTGAGTTTCAGCTGGGTCACTGGCAGTGATTCATCTGGACTTTTCTATCCCTCTTTTAAATGGTGGTCAGCATGGCTGGTGGTGATCCAAATTGAATCATCAGCCATGCGCGTCCGCTGACGCGATCAAAAGCTAGACACCAACCCGTCCACCCATCCAGCGCATTATTTTGGCTGGGCACGGCCGTGTTAGAAATGACAGCTCTACCGCCCCACTGTTCTTAGTTTTATTTTATTTAATCCACCACATTGATTGAGAAAGGGTTCTCTGCAGACCAAATATGGGCATTTCTGGAGAATAGGCATTTGTAGAGGGCAAACACTGATTGGCTAGCTGTATTTGCTGCTCTTAAGGTAAGTTACGTCAACTCTTTTTAAAACTGGAGGTTTCTAAGAAAATGTGTTATATCTGCTGTCAAACACAAGAAGATTATTTTGTTCTTAGGTTGTAGGCTGCACCTGACACAGGATGGCTTGAGTGTGTTCTGGGTACAATGAAATATGAAGCATCTGAAGCAAAACCTGCTCCTATTTGTCAAAAAGTCTGGTCTCAATTAAAGAGCATGAGTCCTGTAACGAGATAACGGCCCAAAACAAAAGCAAAAAACAAAACTTGCGGGGCTGTCAGTGGTGACTGCAACTAGTCGACGTGAAATCTAAAGACTCGCAAGATGCCCTAGAATCATCTAGTCGACTAGTCTATTCATCCCCAAGGCCACTTACCCATCCAAGCTGTCATATTGTAAAGTTTGCAGAAGATAAAGCGGTGGTGGGATGCATCACAAACAACGATGTGTCCAGCTACAAGCAGGAGGTGGGACTCAGAAATATATTTTTGTTATTACTTTATGGAAAGAAAAAAGTATAAATATATATTGTGTATCACAGTTCATCTTAAAAATATTGAGATATTAATTTTGGTCCCTATTGCACAGCCCTAATGTCAGCCTATATGCAGTATTATACATTACTGTAAAGTCTTTGTTTAAATCCACTTCTTGCTGCTTCAGTGCTGTGAACAGGTGCCATGTTCAGTTTTGTCATTACAGTGTTAATATTTAAACATGTATGGTCATTGAGCATTAAGTGTAGAACCACTAGACTGAGGAACATCTTCTACCCTGAAGCTGTTAAGAGTCATGAATCAGAATTATCACTTTGAAAATTACTGTGAAAAAAAACACTGTAAAAAAATCACTGTAATCTTGATTGTTATGTGCTACTGATTATCCAAGTTGCTGATCTAATTCTGCTGATTTATTTCATGTTGCTGTGTTCATTTGTCCTCATCTGCTCACACAGAGTTTGTACTGCTGTTGTTCAGCATATTGTTAGTATTATTAATACTATTAGTGCTTAGTGTATTCTTAGTTTAGCGTATTTCTTAGTTCATATCTTAGATCTTATTACTGATTTTCTTTTACAATTTACATGTTTGTTGGATGTAACTGGAACCGTGTTCACAATTTCATAAAATAAAATAAAAAAAGATTTAGACTTTGAAAGACTGACTTTATTACATATTTTTTCATTTTAAAAAGTATTTGTTTAACAAAGTGAAGAAAGACATTTTATTGTAAAAATATTATTTGTTTAGTGAAATCAAGAAAGGCACTTTTTTATATAAAGCAAGTATTTCTTTATGATATTGAAGTCAAGAAATACTACTTTATTTTTTTAAGTATTTATGTTTAATGAAGGCAGACTATTGTATTTTTTTATAAAAACAAGTATTTATGTTTAATGAAGTCAAGAAAGCCCATT
>NC_056505.1:49681742-49686500 GCF_014905685.2 Nematolebias whitei | reverse complement strand
TTATTAGTACATTTAATTTTTTTTATGTATTTTTTCCTGAAATAGTTTTTAAGTTCAACATTATGTCAGGAGATGCATTGTTGATGTTACCATTAAAATGCACTTTTAATAAAGTAAGTATTGGCAAAGCTCAGTGTAGTTTTTATGTTGAGGTGACGGAGGGTTGTTGTCAGCAGCTGCTGAAAGTAACTAATAAAGTAACTTGTAATGTAACTGTTACATTCCAAATCAAGTATTCAGTAACTTAACAAAGTTACTTTCCCAAGGACTAATCAGTAACTAAACTAAGTGATGGTAAATTGACTGTACTTATATAGCGCCTTTGTATCTTATTTCAAGATACTCAAACTACAATCTGTGTCTTCATTAACCCATTCATACAGCACTCTACTAGATCTCTACAAAGCTGATTGAAAAAATCATTCTAAAGAGCCTAATCAGTGATTTAGATCACATTCATACACTGATGGGACACACATCAGAGGCTATGAGGAGTTCAGTGTCTTGCCCAGGGACACTTCAGCATGTGAATGCTGGTGGATTCGAACCCCGAACTCTCGCATTAGAGGACGACTGCTCTAATCACTCAGCCACAGCCGCCCCATAAGTAAAGGCTCCAGTATACTCTCGCGTCCTGTCAGCCATGCGGAAACTGTGCGCACTGTCTGCAGAGGGTTGAGACTTCATAATCGCGCGTCCACCCTGAGCAGCTGCAGAGCAGCTCCGCAGACAAGGGGAGTTTTCCTTTGGGACAAATTCAGGTCGCCCATTGGTCATTTGCTGACACGCCTACTGGATTGATTGACAGGCAGAAAAAAAAAAAAGAGCGCTGGCAGTCCCAGCCGCAGCAATGTTCTGTGTTTGTATTGTTAATAAAAAGTTCTAAAAAAAAAAAAGAAGGGAGCGCTAGTCTTGCAGACAACATATCAGACCAGCCCACCAAGAAACCTCCAGACCCTCCCGCAGCCATGCTGGACCTGATTTTAATTTGCTCGTGACAAATTCCTTAATTTCTCACCATTTCAGTAATGGCATCAACGGAGGAGGAAGAGCTTGCTTGCTTTTTGGCAAAAAAACAAAAGAAAAGGCCAGATCAGGGATGAAGAAGGGGAATTTAATACATTGGTGTTGCATACAAAACAGTCTGTCGCCGAGCAGTTTATTGTGCGACACAGCGTACACGGTCATAAAAATTGAGCTCTGCATGAACATGCCCTGCAGAGGTATGCGCATACCTCCACGGACATATGTATGCAGGAGTATACTGGGGACTTTACTTTTTCAGTGTAACAATGTCATCACTGTGTACCACATACTGTGCAAACCACAAATAAAGAAACTTTGACTTTGACTGTCTCCTGACACGTTTCCCTCCTAGTGGTCTTTGACTAGCACAATTTCCACCAGTACTCTGTTTTTCAACAGCACCAGTGGTGGTTTTTTCTTCCTTTTTTTTTTTTTTTTTTTTCCATTTACCCTTTATTTATACAGGTAGTCTCATTGAGCCACGAGAACTTTAGGGAGCAGATGGGGGGTTAAGGGCCTTGCTCATGGGCCCAGGGTGGGGCGAATGAGGATGGGGCCAAGTGTGGGTGCTTCACCTTCCCCACCCACAATTTTGATGTTGTCGGGGCCGGGGCGTGAACCGGCGATCTTAGGATCACAGTCCCACCTCTCTAACATCTGCACCACCACTCCCCCGGTTAACCCAGACCTCGACTGATCTAGTATTGTGTTGCTAATATGAACTTGTATATTAGTTTGGCAAAAATGTTTTACATTGAATGCCCTTCCTGACACAGCCTTCATCATTTACCTGCACTTTGAACCGGCACAAGAGATACACTGGCTTGTGCTGCCTAGTGGTTGTTTTTTTTTTTTTAATAAAAGGACTGTAAAGGACTGTTGGGTGTATTTTATGTAGGTTTTTTTTTTCCCCTTGTCCTGTCGGGCATTGTGACACTTAGAATTATTGTCTGAGTGTCAAAGTGATGCCCAACAGATTTACTTTCACAAGCAGAGCATTATGGCTGGCCTTAATGCTCCACTTGATATATAAATTAAATTTTATTAGAATATGCTTTGGGTTTGTTTCAGATGTAATGGACACGGGGACGGAAAACAAAGAAGATAACAAAACAGAAAAGTGAGAGAAGAGTTAAAATGTAAAGAAGGAGATAGGAATAGAGGAGAGAGAGAGGGATAAAGATAACACAAATCAACATCATTGAAGTCTGACTCTAGACCTGCGGAAAGAGAGAAAAAAAAAAAAAAAAAACCCGACAAAACCAAGAAACCACAACAACAAACAACTTATATAATGATAGTTAAAACATCATTAGAAAGTATTTTATACATTACATGGTAATACAATATATATTTGATGGCCACCACAACCCAACTGAGTGTGTATCTGATAAACATCTGAATCTAAACACCTGTGTGAGCATGCTTATCACTATAAGGTTTCTCATAAAAATGTTCAATAGTGGATGTGGGGACCCATAAACCCGTCCCCACAGGACACAAAGGTAACACAGGGAAGCCCAGAACCACAGACACACAGCGGCCCCCAAGCCCGGATCTCCGGTAGTCCCCCAACAGGGACACCCGCACCGCCCAGAGAAAGAAGCAAAGGGAAGCCCCGGGTTATCCCCAGCAACCACAATGCAGAAACCCCCAGGAGGCCGTAGCGATGAGTCAACAGGCCCCGCCCCTCCAGAGTGGATCCGGCCATGGACACCAAGCCCCGAGTCCCGAGGTCATACCACCCCCCAACAGAGGCCCAACAGAGCCAGGGCACCCAGGCCCCCGCAGGCAGCCACCAGGGCGGGCCTGCACACACCCCACCACCCAGCCCCACCTGCTGAGAGCCGCCAATGCACAGGCGGCAGGGGGGCCCACAACCGGGGGGGGAGCACGACCCACCAAATAGGGGGCCAAAACTGGTCCAAGAGAGGGGGGCCACCCAAAACCCAACCTGAGACAAACAGGCACACAGAGACAGCCCGACAGAGCCTCTGTTGGGCCGTCCATGCGCCCCACCTGCCCAACAGTGACCGCAAGCCGGCCTCAGGCCGGGGGCCAGAGCAGCAGGGAGCAGCAGCCGAGGAAGGCCAGCCCAGCGCACTAATGCATCTCTAAAGCCCCACACTACAGGCCCATCAGAACCAGGAACCCTGATCAAAGGATCCAAACAATCCAGGGAGAACCAGAGCACCAGCCCCACCCCCAATCGCCCCCAAATGCCCAATACTCACCCACAGCCCAGACCCCAACCAGGCAGCCTACCCCCCACCCCCCCGGCCCCCGACCCCAAATGTCAGACGGAGAATGAGGGTTTAAGAAAAGCTGGAAGACCCAACTTCTCCCTCCCCCCACTCAAATAAGATGTTGATGCATGTTGTTATATAGTGCATTTAAAATGGGGGGGATGAGGTGGCGACTGGCACAGACCCACCCCCTCCCCAGAGAGCAGGCAGTGCCCGTTCATCCCCCCCAACCCTTGCCCAGAACCCTAAATGTCTACATGCTACATATGAGAGTGGGCACAGGTCCCGGAGGTGAGAATGATTACACATCCCACCTCCTATATGCTACCATGTGCCCACTCCAGACCCTATATATGCATGTGTCGTGAGAATGTTATATGCGAGTGTCTAGGTTGTTTGATAAAATTGGGGCCCAGGTCTCCATGAACCACGGAGATGGAGGATCCTCCCCACAGCTCAGTAGTGCACCTGAACCCCAAGGCCCTGCTTGAGTGGTGGTGTGATGGAGTGGGTGGAGGAAGACGTCAGGATGGGGAGGAACAACTGAGGTGGCAATGCCCTCCCAGGGGGCCAGCTCCCCCACTGACCCCAATAGGCACTCCCATTCTCCGAGATCTACCAGGCGAGGGAGGCTCCAGTGCATTCATCCAGGAGCAGGAGGCAGCCGCACCACCAGGGACCCAGGCCACGGCCCGGCACATAGCCCCGAGGACCAACCAGAACCCGGGCCAGCGACCCAAGCCCCCCCCCCCCCCCCCCACACCCCCCCCACCCCCAACCCGATCCCCAGCTCAACACCCAGCCCCCCAACCAAAGAATCCACCAAACTCCAGCAGCGACAATCAGCCAGGAGTGCATGAACAGCCGCAGACAGCGCACCACGATGACTGAGAGTGCACCACCACCCCCACAAAAGGACCGACCAGTCCACCACAGCAACACCCACAATGAGAGCACCCCATGCAAGGGAGGGCACACGCCTAACACGCCTAGACACCCCCCGGGCCAGCAGTGCAGAGCCACCAAAGCAAAAGCCCCCCCACCCACAGCCCCCCACAGCCCAGAACCCCAGCCAAGCACCAGACCACATCCACAGCCAGGCAGGAAGACACCCAGGCTGAGTCCACCCCCCCTCCCCCACGGCAGAGGCTCCAAAGCCCACCAAGGGCCCCCAGGCCAGGGCTGGGTGCCGGCGCATGCACCGACCCAAGACCCTGACAACATACCCGTCAAGACCCGAGACCCCCGAATCAAGCCGGGACCCCAGCCCAGGAGCGACACTCCCCCAGAACCCCGAACCCACCCAGGAGCAGCCAGACCACCAGGCCAGCAACCTGCGCCCGCCGGCACAGACCGCCCAGAGGCCTGCATGCAGCCAGCAGAGGTCAACGCCCAGAACCACCAAAGCCATCTCCCCAATTGAGCGCCATTGCCCCGGGCCCACGACCCCCCCATGCCCCCAGCCCTGATACCCCCCCACATCAAC
>NC_056505.1:49676298-49681642 GCF_014905685.2 Nematolebias whitei | reverse complement strand
CCCCCCCACATCAACCACAATGCCCCACGGGACGAAATCAAAGGGGTTTAGCCACCTCCACTACAGGTTGAAGCCAATCAAAGAAGCCCAGAGAGATTGTTCTGATGTGGAGGTACAGGCTATCTCAAGACTGATGTAATCTAACAAAAGGTCTTTATACTGTTTAATACTAAGAGTATTTTTATTTTTCCACTTTATGAGTATATCTAAAAAAGTTAAATCTGGTCCTCTGGACATAAAAAAAAACAAAAAAACAAAGCAAATCAACAAAAAAATGTAGAAACGTTTCGTCTCTCATCCGAGAGACTTCCTCAGTCTGAGGTGCTGTATTCAGCTCAGTCTCTTAAATAGCACCGTCTCAGAGTGGATCAACCAGTTTTGCTGCTGACAACCAAAACCAGCTGATCACATGCTCAAGAAGGACCATCAGCCTAACAATGGATCATTAGCACACTGATGGCTGTTTACTGTTCACAGAGGGCTGAGTGATACTTGCAATCACAGCATTGTAAGAGGGGGACAGTTGAACCCGGAGGCCTCCACCCCTGTTTAACGATGGACAATTTCTTTTCACAAAGATGGCCTCCTTTACTCCTCTCTCAAACCATCGTTCCTCTCTGTCCAGGATGTGAACATCTTCATCCCTGAAAGAGTGACCGCTGGCCTGGAGATGAGTGTAGACCGCAGAGTCCTGGCCTGATGATGTTGATCTTCTGTGCTGGGCCATCCTTTTGGCCAGTGGCTGTTTTGTTTCCCCGATGTAAGACTGATCACAGCCCTCCTGACACTGAACAGCATACACAACATTGCTCTGTTTGTGCCGGGGGACTGGATCTTTGGGATGAACCAGTCTTTGCCGTAATGTATTTTGGGGTTTAAAAGCCACTGGGACGTTATGTTTAGAAAATAAACGTCTCAGGAGAACTTAGCTCACCTGTGGGCCTGACTTGGCCCGCGGGCCGTCAGTTGAACAGCCCTGCTTCAAACTAACCTGTTGTTCCTTTTAATAAAGCCATGGAGTGAAGTCCCGTTCCCTGAACAACTGACCATTAATATAAAGTTTATCTACAGCCACCGTGGCTCTAACGACCTCAGACATGTATTTCTTCCTGATTGGAAACAAAACTCGCCTCCAATCTCTTTTGGAAATTGATCGTTCACACTGAAGTCCGTCCCACGCAGCTCTTTGCCCCGACCTCTCACCTGCTCTTTTTGTTTAAAGTGCTCAAATTTAGCTATAATTGGTCGAGGTCGCTTGTTATCAGGCTTCTTACCTCCGAGCCTGTGAACACGATGGAAAGTGATGTTTTTTACTGTCTCATTTGGGAGTTTCAGCTGATGTTGGATAAACTCACATATTGTAACTTCAGCGTCCTCCTCTGCTCGTTCTGGGATCCCTGCGAAGACAAGATTGTCCCACATCCTCTGAGCTTGAATGTCCAGGATGGACTCCTTCATTTTCCTGTTTTCTCCAGACAGCTGCGTCATCTTCTCAGTGAGTTCATTGACGTTACCCCTCAAAGTTTGGTTCTCTGCAGTGAGCGACACCACCTGAGCTTGGCTGAACTCCAGAGACTCCCTCAGTGCTTGGAACTCTTTGTGGAGAACCTCCACCAGGACCAGCTGGGCATCTAAGCTGGTTAGCTTCTTGTCTATAGAGCCCAGGACATCAGTGAAGCTTTTCTCCGGGGAGGTGGACGTGCTGGTTGAGCTCTCTGAACGCGTGCGTTTAGGAGTTGGTGTGGCTGTGTATGCGGTGTGTTTTTTTGTGGTTTACCCATCAAGATGTTTTCAAAACACTCGTCCATGTAACTCTCCAGACTGTCCAAGGTTTCCTCGTCCAGTTTTGGTTTATTGAAACAATATGTAGAAGTTATTATTAACAATATTTATTATGCTTGATTGTAATATATTGGCTTGTTTTACCTGAGTTGAATCGTTTGTTTAGCAGTATCCTGCCATGTTACTCATGCAGCACAGCTCTCACGTGACCTCAGCAGCTCATCATCACTAGGTGCACCCTACACAAGCCACTGGCTTGTGCTGCCTAGTGGCTGTTTATTTTTTTAATAAAAGGACTGTAAAGGACTGTTTGGTGTATTTTGTTTAGTTTCAATAACCAGTTGTGTAAACTTAAGCAAAACCCATTATTATTTAAGATATATGAAAAGTGAAATAGTAATTGTAAAACCATAATATGATCAATATAAAATCTTGGTTTTACAAGAAGTAACAAAGATATAGGTTCTTTCCATCACCCATCTAACTTTCCTTGTTCTTCACTTCTTCCAAAACCGTGTAACGATGAAGTGCCCTGGATTCTGCTTCAAACCAAATGAGGCATGGTCTTTGGAAGGAAATGATATGATCAACTCCACACCCATTAGTGGAGCTTGTGTACATCTTGCCTTGGGTCTCGCATCCTCATACATATTCAAAGGCCTTTCACAGTTCATTATAAACTCACAAAATCTCTGCTCCTTCTTATCCTAGATGGCTGTGTTACATTCATTAAAAGGGAAAAATACAAAGCCTCCCCAAATTATAACGATACAAATTCCTCACGCAATTAGAATTTAACTATTCACTGTCTCACATCTAGGTCTCGTGTCAGAAAACATCAAACGTAAGCCTTGCTAATGGATGTCTCTCTACGTTGCACAATTAATACTCAAGGACAAACAATAAAGACGTGGGAATCATAGATGTCTGATTAGTTTTTTTTAAGGGCCTTTTTTTTTGTCCTTCAAGGCCATTTGATATACAGGTCTAAAAAGTAAACACCTTTGTTTTCTTCTATCAAGAGTCATCCCATGAGAGAAAATAAGTGGGATGCAGCCATTGAGATTGGCTGCAGTGTTTGCTAAAGATAGATTATGATTGAAATACGGTATGGGGGACAAAGTGGGATCAAAAAATTCACACACACAGTCAAAATGACACAGGCAAAACAACAAACCTGCTGTTTGGATAAAGAAAAAAAACTTTTTTTAACAACCCACAGTTAACAAGCAACTTTTAATTATACAAGAAATCTAAGTAAAGCATTTCTAGTTAAGGGTTATTCAGCGCCTAAATATTGTGGCACACTTATTAATGTCCTCTTAAAAATGTCCTGTATCTTGATGTGCAGTTTAGAAATTCATTCAACCTTTATTTAGACAGGTTAATCCCATTGAGCCTCAGGGACTCATTTACAAGAGAGACCTGATTTCAACAAAGAATGATGACAACATTGGACAACAACGACAACAATAGACAATCATAAAAGAGGTATACAGAGGTTTTTTTTTTTTTTTTTTTTTTTTTTTTTTTACAAATTAAAATAAGATGGCAAAACAAAGTAGCAAAAAACAGCTAGATTCTAAGGCAAATGTAGAAAACTAAAAACAGGAAAATGTCTGCATTGGTCCCTGCCAGGAGTCCAACGGATGCTTAAAGCCACTTAGAGAGGTCAAGGTTGAGAGCTTCAGATCTTTTTGTAAGATATTCCAGGAAACATGAGCGGAGTAGGAGAAGGCCCTTTTGTCTAGTTCAGTTCTCACTGAGGGAACACTGCAGGTAATAATGTCCTGAGAGTGCACGCTGTAGCTGCACTCACGCAGAGACATGAAGGAGGAGATGTATGAAGGCAGCAGACCAAGAAGTGATTTAAAGATGAAAATATACCAGTGGGAGAGTCTGTGTGAAGTTAATGGTGACCAGTTAACCAGTGAATACAGAGTGCAGTGGTGGGTACGATAATCACAGCCAGTTATGAATCTTAGTGCTCCATGATAGACAGCATCCAACATCTGCAGCATCCAACATCTGCAGCATCCAACATCTGCAGGGTTCTTGTAGGAGCGTTCATGTAAATAATGTCACCGTAATCAATGGAGGGAAGGAAAGTCATAGTTACAAGGTGTTTCCTAAAATTCAGAGTTAGACAGGATCTGTTTCTGAAAAAGAAACCCAGTTTAACTTTTAGTTTCTTTACTAGGTTTTCCACAAGGAGCTTAAAAGAGAGATGCGAGTCGACCAAGTTACCCATATATTTATAGGAATCAACAAACTCAATCGGGACACCATTTGAGGACAAAATTGGAGGAAGAACTGCTGGGACCGACTTCCTGTTTTCAAAAAGTATCCCTTTGGTTTTATTGGCATTTAAGACAAGTTTGATGAGGAACAAATATGACTGGTTGATGTCAAATGCGGACTGCCAAAACTGGAAAGCCTTAGCAACAGTTTTAGCTCGACAATAAACATCTGTGTCATCAGCATAGAAATGTAAGGATGCATCAAGGATGCTCTGACCTACATTACCTAAGACTGAGCCTTGTGGTACACCATTGTTTGTTTTTTTCACCATTGTTGACTGTTAAATAACTGGAGGAAGTACCATTATGCTGAACACATTGCCTCCGATCTGAGAGATAGTCAGAGAACCAACCAATGGTGTGTTCTGAGAAATCAATTTCTGAGAGTTTATGACACAAGATGTTATGATCCACAGAGGCAAAAGCTTTAGACAGATCTAAGAAAAGTGCAGCACAATAATCCTTAGCATCCAGTGCTTCAACAACGTCATTAAGAACCTTCAGTGAAGCAGTGGTTGTGCTGTGTTTTTTCCTGAAACCAGATTGATGTGGAGGTAAGATGTTAAATGAGTCTAGGTAATTTTTGATTTGAGAGTTTATCAGTTTTTCTAGAACCTTGGCTAAAATGCAGAGTTTAGAGATTGGCCAATAGCTGTTCAGTGAGGTGGGGTCACCTCCCTTCAGCAAAGGAAGAAAAAAGGCTGTTTTCCAACCGTCTGGAATGGCGTTTTGACTGATGGACAGGTTAAAGATGTGGGTCACAGGGACTGCAATGACATGAGTGGCCAGCCTTAAGGAATAAGGTGGAATTTCATTTGGTTCTGCAGATTTTTTAGGATCAAGATCTTTTAACAGTTTAATAATCTCACTGACTGAGAATGGAGAAAAAAGAGATTTAGTGATTAACTGAGGATTGACTTGTAGGAGGGATTTGATTTGTAGAAGTTTGGTTATTAAGTGAAGTGGCTGATCTTCCATTAGTAACTGTGTCAAATAAAGAACCAGAAGCAACAAAATGTTTGTTGAAACAGTTCAGGATCTCGTGCCTATTTGACACAGGAACAGAGTTAATGAAAGTTGTGATGGGAGGTCAGATGATTGGGGCTACCTAAGAGAGATTTGATGGTTTTCCAGAATCTGTTAGGGTCATTTAGATTTTTGGAGGTCTGAGATAAGAAATATATGTGTTTTTGTGAGAGTAGCACTTGCTGCAGCTTCCAAGATGGCCGCCAATCACCCCCAGCTGACGGTCATCTCCCTGA
>NC_056505.1:49672980-49676288 GCF_014905685.2 Nematolebias whitei | reverse complement strand
TTGTTTTTGCAGTTCTTCGTCGCCTCCTGAGTCCAGTCCTGTTTCCACGGGTTCCAGCTCTCAGTTCTCTCGTGCCTTGCCCAAGCTCTGATCTCTCGTGCCAATCCACTCAGTCTCTGGGAGTATTCGTCCTGTTCTGAAGCTGCTGCACAGTGCCTCTATCTCACCATCTCCTCTGGAAACTCTGGGTATCTCTTGGATCAACTCCTACAAGAACCACCAACTGTAAGATAAGAAAGCTACTTGCAAGTTTATATCAAACGACTTACATGCCCCAGCTGAACTTGTCCTCCGTTTCCAGGAGTTCCAGTCCTGATGCCTGTGCAGCCAGTTTATCACTGTAAATAAATAAACACTGTTATTTTTACTCTGAGTCTCGTGTCGTTCTGGGTCTAGTTCGATTGGGTCACTCCTGAGATACCACAGTTTTGCTGCTTTGATGGCAGTTGTGCATTTATTCCTCATCTGTCGAAAACTCAACCAATCAGTGTCTGAGCCAGATTTTCTCGCTGTAGCCCAAATATGATCTCTCCTGTGCAGGAGGTCAGCTAGCTCTGGAGTAAACCAGAGGCTGTCTCATCCCTTTATTCTGAGCTGACAAAATAAATTAAACTATTATGAAAATAGTTCCAAGCGGAATTCAGGTCGTCAGTTAATAGAATATGATGCCAGTCAAAGTGGGATAGATCCCAGAGGAATGACTATTCACAAAAACGTTTCAAATCCCTTTTTTGAATTAATCTGTGCTTAGAAGGTGGAAGTTTAATATCTCGGAGAGCCGCTACTACACAATGATCACTCAAGGTGTCAGCAAATACACATGTACCAGGGAATTTGTGAGACATATTTGTTAGAAACAGGTCTTAGATGGAAGATTTTCCAGGACAGGTTTTATTTGGTCTAGTGGGAGAGTTGATCAATTGGGTTAGATTAAGTGACAGGCAACATTCCTTGAATTTATCACAGAGGGGGTCCGGCTTATCTCAGTCATTGCTGAAATCTCCTGCCAAAAATCTCTTTGACTTTTAAATTTCCAAGGAATTCCAACAATTTTCAGTCAGGTCATCTGGACGGTTTCTTTTTTTGCTGAAACATTTCACCTTCCATCCAGAAGGTTTCATCAGTCAAGGAAACACACAACACAAAACTGATTCTTGCCTGCCTCAGCAATGCCAAACCACCACCTTCCAACATTAGTAGAGAGGAGAGGGATGCACTCACCACTCTTAGCAAGGACAAAAACATCATCATTCTCCCAGCAGACAAAGGAAGGTGCACAGCGATTTTGAACCAGAAAGACTGTCACGAGAAAGTTATGACACTCCTTAGTGACTTAAACACTTATGAACCTCTGAAAAACGATCCAGGAAGTGGTTACAAGAAGAAGTTGATAGATTGCCTGAAGATTTTGGAACAGGACAAAGCTATTGACCATTTTCTGTACCACAGACTGTACTCAGGGGAGGCCACACCAAGTCTGTATGGTTTACCTAAAATCCACAAACAAGGTGTACCTTTAAGACCAATTGTTAGCATGATTACCTCTGTCACTTACAATGTTTCACTCACTCACTTCACTTCCGGCGAGCTGATGGATGGCAGCTCCCTCCGGCTTCTCTGCAGTCTTTTATCATCAAACTGACCCGTTTTTTTCGAACCGGACTAAAGTTGGTCCTCCTTCCAACCGAGATCGGTGTTCAGTGACTCAGAGAGCCGGACGGGACCGTCCCCAAAATATATTTTTGGTCCAGGACCGGCTGCTCCCACCCCACCGGTCACTCTGAGCGCACCCTATCGGCCAGGTGACCCCTCGAGCTGGGGAGTCGTCGCACGAAGGTCCGGTGTTTTTTCTCTCTCTCTCTGGACCTCAACAAACTCTTATCTGGACCTGTGTGGTTCTACCTGTTTCCAACAAAAATTGCTGGGTGGTATTTCGCTGGTTTTCTGCTGGACTGGCCCTCGTGGTGTCTTCATAGGTGTGGGGGAAGTGTACCTGTGACCCTCGAATTAGACCAGAACCGAACCGAGGTGGCTGTGGGGGATTTCGTCTTCAACAGAGCCGGTCTCAGCTTCAGTGAGCAGCCCGTTACTTTTACCGAAGGACTGTCCACCTCCGTGGAATTGCTGTGTTCACCTGGAGGAGACGCTCTGGTGCTTTGAAGTGCCGCTGGACCGGAGCAGAACCGGGCCAGGGACATCTTCAGCCTCTTTGTCTCTCGTGCTATGGAGCGCCGGAGCCGGACTGGAGCAGAATCGGACCGGACCAGTGTCGACTTCAGCCTCAGCCTCTCCGGTCAGTCTCGTTTTTCACCTGGGGTGCCTCTCGTGCTGTCGGGTGCGGAGGTGTCGTGCAGAGAAGCAGAGGAGCAGTGTGAAGGAGCAGTGTGGAGGAGCAGGGCTGCGTGGTACTTGAGAGAAGTTCGGAGTTTGTATCGGAGTTGCTGCAGGCCTCCATCCAAACTCACCTGGATAATAATTAATTTTATTCCGGATCACGCTGTTGGCCCCTGTTGATCTGAAATGAGCTAAGATCATGCCTTTCACTTCAGGAGGATTTTCTGGCAGCTCGCTCTGCTATTTGCTACAAATTATCAGTTTCTGTTTCGGCCTGTTCATTCTGGACCCAGCTTCTGTTTCCCATGGGAGCATCCATCCATCCATCCATCCATCCATCCATCCATCCATCCATCTTCACTGGGGGGCCGGAGCCCCCCTCAGCCCAACTCAAACTGCAGTTGGGCCACCTCGTGGGGTTTGTTTGCCCATTTGAACTGTGATGTTTTATGGTCTGAAACTTTTCTGTATCATTCATATTATTGTCACTATTTTCAGTTCTCAGATTATCTGGAATCACTGAATCTTGTTAATACACCTGAACCTGCCCATCACTGCAACTTTCACTGGTTTTGTGTAATGAATGATCACGTCTTCATTAATGTTTCTCGTGGTTCGATTATGGGGGCTAATTGTCACACTGTTAACTCCTGTAATTACACTTCAGTCACAAAAAAATCAAGAAAATGTCTGATAATAATGTTACTGCTCTCAGGGATTCAACCCAACCCTGGACCCCCCACTAATTACAGCACACCAAATGACTTTAAGAACGTGTCAGGGCTTCATTATCTGCATGTAAACGCACGTAGCCTTCTGAGAAAACTTGATGCCTTGAAAATTCTGGTCAGTTCTTCTGGGGCAGATGTTATCTTCATCTCTGAAACCTGGCTCAACAAATCTGTACTCAATAATGACCTGGCAATCAATGGATTTAACATCTACCGCTGTGATCGTCAAAAAAAAGGGGGGGG
>NC_056505.1:49668041-49672880 GCF_014905685.2 Nematolebias whitei | reverse complement strand
TTGTTTTTGCAGTTCTTCGTCGCCTCCTGAGTCCAGTCCTGTTTCCAGTCCTGTTTCCACGGGTTCCAGCTCTCAGTTCTCTCGTGCCTTGCCCAAGCTCTGATCTCTCGTGCCAATCCACTCAGTCTCTGGGAGTATTCGTCCTGTTCTGAAGCTGCTGCACAGTGCCTCCATCTCACCATCTCCTCTGGAAACTCTGGGTATCTCTTAGATCAACTCCTACAAGAACCACCAACTGTAAGATAAGAAAGCTACTTGCAAGTTTATATCAAACAACTTACCTGCCCCAGCTGAACTTGTCCTCCGTTTCCAGGAGTTCCAGTCCTGATGCCTGTGCAGCCAGTTTATCACTGTAAATAAATAAACACTGTTATTTTTACTCTGAGTCTCATGTCGTTCCGGGTCTCGTTCGATTGGGTCACTCCTGAGATACCACAGAAATGCTCCAGCCATCTAAGACCCAGAACGAGGCCAGGAACGAGCCGGCCTCGCCACCCTCCCAAGAGGAACGCCTCGTTGGGGTGGAGAAGATGTTGGAATGCATGTTTAAACAGAACCAAGAGACTAAGTCTAACCTTCAGGAGCTTGGAAATATGGTGTTCGCCATTAAACAGACTCTTTCTCCTCCTCCTGTAGCTCCAGTCGCACCTCCAGAGCCAGTTCCTGCCTGCACGTGCTTGACAGGCCACACTGTGGGAGACATCCTCGTCAAACCATCCGAACTTTTTTCGGGAAACCCTGACCAGTGCGGTGGTTTTCTTCAGTGTGAGCTTGCCTTCAACGGAGCCCCAGGACGTTACAACACTGACAACGCAAAGATCACATGAGCAACATGAGTTAAGATCTGTTTTGTTTAATTTATTACTCACAGAGTTCCGTAAAATATTTGATAGGCCATTGCAGGGACCCAACGCAGAAAAACGTCTGTTGGGTTTACGTCAGGGCCGACGACCCGTCTCCGAACACGCCCTCGAGTTCCGCGTTATCGCAGCACAAACTGGTTGGAATGAAAGGGCGCTCCAGGGTACCTTCTTAAATTCCCTTTCCGACCACATAAAGGACCAGATAGCTGCACGTGATGAACCTTCCGACTTTGACGCTCTTGTTAACCTCGCAATTTCCATAGACGAACGTTTTCGGGAGCGTTGCCGGGAGCGTTGCCGGGAGCGACACTTAGACTCCCGGCAATTCTTCACTTCCAGGTTAGGTCCGTCACCAAATAGCTTCCCCGTTGAAAACTACAAATCCCAGAGTCATTTCGCGTCTACGTCATCACCACAGCCTGCGTTACCTGAACCCGAGCCAATGCAAGTTGGATGGGCCCGTTTAACTCCTGCCGAAAGAAACAGACGTCAGATTCACAATCTTTGTATTTATTGTGGTAGTAAAGGTCATTATATTGCCTCGTGCCCCATGCAGGGAAACGAGAGTGCCTACCAATAAAGAGAGAGGTATTGGTAGGTACATCCTCATTCTCTCTACAACAACACAGATTAATGTTACCCACCGTAATTCAAAATAATCAGAATCGTTTTTCCGTCTCAGCATTGTTAGATTCGGGTGCTGAGCAAAATCTTATCAGTCAAAAATTAGTTAATGAATTTGCACTTCCCGTAGTAGAGATTCAGCCCCTCAATATTGCCGGTGTTACAGATGAAACCCTTGCCCAGATCAAATATAAGACCACCGATCTTCATTTAATCACGTCCGGTAATCACCACGAGCATACCAGTTTCCTCATTTTTGAATCCCCTTCCACGCAAGTCATTTTGGGTCATCCTTGGTTTAAGAAACATAATCCACACATTAATTGGGAACTGGGTACGATCGAGAGATGGAGCGACAAGTGTCTAAAGAACTGCCTTCGCTCCGGTATCTCGAAACCTTCCCAGAACCCCAGTCCCGACGATAAGATTGACATGTCCCAGGTTCCCTCCGAGTATCAAGATTTATCCCCGGTTTTTAGTAAGAGCAAGGCTCTATCTCTCCCGTCTCATCGCCCTTATGACTGCGCCATTGACCTTCTTCCTGGTGCCCCTTTTCCTGCCAGTCGGCTGTTTAACATCTCTGGCCCAGAAAGAGAGTCAATGAAGACTTGCATTGAAGAGTCGTTGGACTCCGGTATTATTAGACCATCCACCTCTCCGTTAGGAGCAGGGTTCTTCTTCGTCTCTAAAAAAGATAAGACCCTGCGTCCTTGTATTGATTATCGTGGTTTAAACAACATAACAGTAAAGAACAAATATCCTCTCCCTCTCATAGACTCAATTCATGAACAGCTTCAGTCCGCAACCGTTTTCACTAAACTCGATCTGCGTAACGCCTATCATCTCGTGCGAATTAAAAGTGGTGACGAATGGAAGACCGCCTTTAGGACTCCTCTAGGTCATTTTGAGTATTTGGTAATGCCCTTCGGCCTTACCAATGCCCCTTCAGTGTTCCAGGCCCTAATAAACGACGTTCTTAGAGATTTTCTCGGTGATTTTGTATTCATCTATCTTGACGACATCCTCATTTACTCCAAGAACCCCGAATAGCACGTTACCCATGTTAGAGCAGTTTTACAACGTCTTTATGAAAATCAGCTATTTGTCAAACAGGAGAAATGCGAGTTTCACGTCTCTTCGGTGTCTTTTCTTGGGTTCATTTTTGGTAAAGGCCACTATCGCACGGATCCTGAAAAGACCCGAGCAGTAGTGGATTGGCCCACCCCGGAGACTAGGAAACAACTTCAACGCTTTCTCGGGTTCGCTAACTTCTATAGACGTTTCATTCGTAACTATAGTAGAGTTGCAGCCCCCCTGTCACAACTCACCTTCATAAATAAAATTTTCAAATGGAACCCCGAAGCAGATACCGCTTTTAAGAAGTTAAAAGAACTTTTTTCTTCACCTCCCATCCTTTCTCATCCAGACCCGAGCCGTCAATTCATCCTAGAAGTCGACGCCTCTGATTCTGGCGTCGGGGCCGTTCTGTCCCAGAGGTCCTCAGAAGACAACAAGGTTCACCCATGCGCTTTTTTCTTTCGACGTCTTTCTCCAGCAGAGAGGAACTACGATGTGGGCAATCGTGAGCTCCTCGCCGTCAAGTTGGCCCTCGAAGAGTGGAGGCACTGGTTAGAAGGAACAGAGACTCCTTTCTTAATCTGGACTGATCACAAGAATTTAACCTATTTGAGAGATGCTAAACGTTTGACTCCCCGACAGGCCCGTTGGTCTCTCTTTTTCAATAGGTTCAACTACTTACTCACGTTCAAGCCGGGATCCAAGAATGTGAAGCCTGACGCACTCTCCCACCAGTTTTCACCTCCAGATACCCCCGACCGTCAAGAATCCATCGTACCCTCTACCTGCATTATTGGGGCACTTACTTGGCCTATAGAGAGATCAGAGAGGCACATGAACACGAACCTGACCCTGGTCTTGGACCCCCCGGAACCTTATTTGTTCCCTCTTCCATGAGGGCCAAGGTTCTGGAGTGGGTCCACACCAATAGACTTTCTTGCCACCCTGGCATAACTCGCATGCTCGCTCTTACTAAGAAACATTTTTGGTGGCAAACCCTTTCCCAAGATGTGAAGGAGTTTGTCGCGGCATGTCCCACCTGTGCCAGGAACAAAACAGGGAACCAACCCCCGGCTGGCCTACTTCATCCTCTACCATCACCCAGTCGCCCTTGGTCACACATTTCCATTGACTTCGTTACAGGCTTACCTCCCTCAGAGGGGAATACCACTATACTGACCATAGTCGACAGGTTTTCTAAGGCGGCCCATTTCATTCCTCTTCCTAAGCTACCTTCAGCCCTTGAGACTTCACAGCTCCTTGTCCAACACGTCTTCAGGATCCACGGCATCCCCTCCGACATAGTTTCTGACCGAGGCCCTCAGTTTATTTCTCAAGTATGGCGATCGTTCTGCAAGACACTGGGGGCATCCACAAGTCTCACATCTGGGTATCATCCACAATCCAACGGCCAGGCCGAAAGATGCAATCAGGAACTTGAGGCCACCTTGCGCTGCATCGTGGAGGACAATCCTTCGGCCTGGTCCCGTCATCTGGTCTGGGTTGAGTATGCGCACAATTCACACAAGACCTTTGCAACTGGTATGTCTCCCTTTGAAGCGTCGCTGGGGTACATGCCTCCTCTGTTTCCCAGTCAGGAAACGGATTGCATGGTACCTTCGGTCCTACACCATTTCAGACGGTGTCGTCGAGTCTGGCGACAGACCAGGTCAGCCCTTCTTCGGACAGCTGCCCAAAATAAGAAGTACGCTGACCGCCACCGCTCGACAGCGCCGCCTTACCAGGTTGGTCAAAGGGTGTGGTTGTCCACCAGGGACATCCACCTCAAGGATTTCTCCAGGAAGATGGCTCCTCGATTCATCGGTCCTTTTCCTATCGAGAGGATCATCAATCCAGCAGCAGTCCGTCTCCTACTTCCTGCCTCCATGAAGGTACACCCTACCTTTCATGTATCTCAGGTGAAACCGGTATCTGAGAGCCCATTGAGCCCTCCAACCAACCTCCCTCCTCCCCCCCAGTTGATCGACAATCATCCAGCTTTTTCCTTCCGGAAGATCTTGGATGTCCGGCGCCGGGGGAGAGGTTTCCAGTACCTAGTGGACTGGGAGAGTTACGGTCCTGAGGAGCGATCTTGGATCCCACGTTCATTCATCTTGGACCCCAGCCTCATCACTACCTTCTTCCAAGCGCATCCTGAGAAGTGTTTCGGATCGCCTGGAGGCGATTCTTGAGGGGGGGGGTACTGTGAGAGTAGCACTTGCTGCAGTTTCCAAGATGGCCGCCAATCACCCCCAGCTGACGGTCATCTCCCTGA
>NC_056505.1:49662518-49667941 GCF_014905685.2 Nematolebias whitei | reverse complement strand
TTAGACCAGAACCGAACCGAGGTGGCTGTGGGGGATTTCGTCTTCAACAGAGCCGGTCTCAGCTTCAGTGAGCAGCCCGTTACTTTTACCGAAGGACTGTCCACCTCCGTGGAATTGCTGTGTTCACCTGGAGGAGACGCTCTGGTGCTTTGAAGTGCCGCTGGACCGGAGCAGAACCGGGCCAGGGACATCTTCAGCCTCTTTGTCTCTCGTGCTATGGAGCGCCGGAGCCGGACTGGAGCAGAATCGGACCGGACCAGTGTCGACTTCAGCCTCAGCCTCTCCGGTCAGTCTCGTTTTTCACCTGGGGTGCCTCTCGTGCTGTCGGGTGCGGAGGTGTCGTGCAGAGAAGCAGAGGAGCAGTGTGAAGGAGCAGTGTGGAGGAGCAGGGCTGCGTGGTACTTGAGAGAAGTTCGGAGTTTGTATCGGAGTTGCTGCAGGCCTCCATCCAAACTCACCTGGATAATAATTAATTTTATTCCGGATCACGCTGTTGGCCCCTGTTGATCTGAAATGAGCTAAGATCATGCCTTTCACTTCAGGAGGATTTTCTGGCAGCTCGCTCTGCTATTTGCTACAAATTATCAGTTTCTGTTTCGGCCTGTTCATTCTGGACCCAGCTTCTGTTTCCCATGGGAGCATCCATCCATCCATCCATCCATCCATCCATCCATCCATCCATCTTCACTGGGGGGCCGGAGCCCCCCTCAGCCCAACTCAAACTGCAGTTGGGCCACCTCGTGGGGTTTGTTTGCCCATTTGAACTGTGATGTTTTATGGTCTGAAACTTTTCTGTATCATTCATATTATTGTCACTATTTTCAGTTCTCAGATTATCTGGAATCACTGAATCTTGTTAATACACCTGAACCTGCCCATCACTGCAACTTTCACTGGTTTTGTGTAATGAATGATCACGTCTTCATTAATGTTTCTCGTGGTTCGATTATGGGGGCTAATTGTCACACTGTTAACTCCTGTAATTACACTTCAGTCACAAAAAAATCAAGAAAATGTCTGATAATAATGTTACTGCTCTCAGGGATTCAACCCAACCCTGGACCCCCCACTAATTACAGCACACCAAATGACTTTAAGAACGTGTCAGGGCTTCATTATCTGCATGTAAACGCACGTAGCCTTCTGAGAAAACTTGATGCCTTGAAAATTCTGGTCAGTTCTTCTGGGGCAGATGTTATCTTCATCTCTGAAACCTGGCTCAACAAATCTGTACTCAATAATGACCTGGCAATCAATGGATTTAACATCTACCGCTGTGATCGTCAAAAAAAAGGGGGGGGGGGGGGGGTCGCTGTTTACATCAGAGATTCTTTGGTTGCTAGTCCTGTGTCTTCTAAAACAATTCCAAACCAGTTTGAAGCCTTATCTGTAGACATCACCTTGAATGGAGGCCAGATCTTAACTGTAGTCTGTTGTTACCGCCCACCTTCAGCAACACCTGAGGCTCTGTCCTCCCTGATGGAATTTCTTAGTAATTTAAAATTCAAAGAGATCCTTTTGGCTGGAGACCTCAACATTGATTGGTGTAAGTTGACCCCCCTCTGTGATAAATTCAAGGAATGTTGCCTGTCTCTCGATCTTACCCAATTGATTGACTCTCCCACTAGATTAAACAAAAACCGTCCTGAAAAATCCTCCATCTTAGACCTATTTCTAACTAATATGCCTCACAAATTCCCTGGTACAGGTGTATTCGCTGATATTTTGAGTGATCATTGTGTGACAGCTGCTTTGAGAGATATTAAACTTCCATCTTCTAAGCCCAGATTAATTCAAAAAAGGGATCTGAAACATTTTTGTGAACAGTCATTCCTCTGGGATCTGTCTCACTTTGACTGGCATCGTATTCTGTTAACTGATGACATGAACTCCGCTTGGAACTATTTTCATAATAGTTTTATTTATTTTGTGAACAAACATGCTCCTCTTCGTCAGTTCAGAATAAAGGGACAAGACAGCCCCTGGTTTACTCCATAGCTAGCTGACCTCCTGCACAGGAGAGACCATCTTTGGGCTGCAGTGAGAAAATCTGACCCAGACACTGATTGGTTGAGTTTTCGACAGATGAGGAATAAATGCACAACTGCCATCAAAGCTGCAAAACACAACTATTTCTTATCTCAGACCTCCAAAAATCTAAATGACCCTAAAAGATTCTGGAAAACTATCAAATCTCTCTCAGGCACCCCCCAATCATCTGACCTCCCATCACAACTTCTCGTTAACGCTGTTCCTTTGTCAAATAAGCACGAGATCCTGAACTGTTTCAACAAACATTTTGTTGCTTCTAGTTCTTTATTTGACATAGTTACTAACAGAAAATCAGCCACTTCACTTTATAACCAAACTTCTACAAATCAAATATCTCCTACAAGTCAATCCTCAGTTAATCACACCTTCTCTTTTTCTCCATTCTCAGTCAGTGAGATTATTAAACTGTTAAAAGATCTTGATCCTAAAAAATCTGCAGGTCCAGATGAACTTCCACCTTATTTCTTAAGGCTGGCTGCTCATATCATCACAGTCCCTGTGACCCACATCTTCAATCTCTCCATAAGACAAAACTCCATCCCAGACACTTGGAAAATGGCCTTTGTTCTTCCTTTGCTGAAGGGAGGTGACCCCACCTCACTGAACAACTATGGACCAATCTCTAAACTCTGCATTTTAGCCAAGGTTCTAGAAAAACTGATAAACTCTCAAATCAAAAATTACCTAGGCTCATTTAACATCTTACCTCCACATCAATCTGGTTTCAGGAAACAACACAGCACAACCACTGCCTCACTGAAAGTTCTTAATGATGTTGTTGAAGCACTGGATGCTAAGGATTATTGTGCTACACTTTTCTTAGACCTGTCTAAAGCTTTTGACACTGGATCATAACGTCTTGTGTCATAAACTCTCAGAAATTGGTTTCTCAGAACACATCATTGGTTGGTTCTCTAACTATCTTTCAGACCGGAGGCAATGTGTTCAACATAATGGTACTTCCTCCAGTTATTTAACATTCAACAATGGTGTACCACAAGGCTCAGTCTTAGGACCCACCCTCTTTACAATTTACATACATAATGTAGGTAAAAACATCCCTAATGCATCCATACATTTCTATGCTGATGACACAGTTGTTTATTGTCGAGCTAAAACTGTTGCTAAGGCTTTCCAGCTTTTGAAATCTGCATTCAACTACATCCAGACAAATTAGTTTCGCCTCAAACTTGTCCTAAATGCCGACAAAACCAAAGGGATGCTTTTTTCAAATAGGAAGTTGGTCCCAGCAGTTCTTCCTCCAATTTTATCCTCAAATGGTGTCCCCATTGAGTTTGTTGATTCCTATAAATATTTGGGTATCTTGGTAGACTCACATCTCTCTTTTAAGCTCCTTGTGGAAAACCTAGTAAAGAAACTGAAAGTTAAACTGGGTTTCTTTTTCAGAAACAAATCCTGTCTAACCCTGAATGCTAGAAAAGGCCTTGTTTCTATGACTTTCCTTCCCTCCATTGATTACGGTGACATTATTTACATGAACGCTCCTACATAAACCCTGCAGATGTTGGATGCTGTCTATCATGGTGCACTAAGATTCATAACTGGCTGTGATTATCGTACCCACCATTGCACCCTGTATTCACTGGTTAAGTGGACATCATTAACTTCACGCAGACTCTCTCACTGGTACATTTTCATCTTTAAATCACTTCTTGGTCTGTTGCCTTCATACATCTCCTCCTACATGTCTCTGCATGAGTGCAGCTACGGAGTGCGCTCTCAGGACATTATTACCTGCAAAGTTCCCTCAATGAGGACTGAACTAGGCAAAAGGGCCTTCTCCTACTCTGCTCCTGTTTCCTGGAATATCCTACAAAAAGATTTGAAGCTCTCGACCTTGACCTCACTAAGTGGCTTTAAGAATCTGTTGGACTCCTGGCAGGGACCAATGCAGACATGTTCCTGTTTTTAGTTTTCTACATTCGCCTTAGAATCTAGCTGTTTTTTTGTTGTTGTTGTTGTTACCTTTTCCTTTTAGCCATCCTATTTGTAAAAAACAAACAAACAAAAAAAAAAACCCTGCAGTATGACTTTTTATAATTCTTTATTGTTGTTGCTGTTGTCCATTGTTGTCATCTTTCTTTGTTGAAATCAGGTCTCTCTTGTAAATGAGTCCTTGAGGCTCAATGGGATTTAACTGTCTAAATAAAGGTTGATTGATTGATGTTTCCAAATATCTGGCGTCTGTACTCATCCGAGGCCATGGTCTTGAGCCAGAAAAAGGTAGAGTGCCCTCTCCGGGTCAGGGAGGAGGTCCTGCCCCAAGTGGAGGAGTTCAAGTATCTTGGGGTCTTGTTCACGAATGCGGGAAAACTGGAGCGTAAGATCGATAGGCGGATAGGTGCAGTGTCTGCAATGAAGCGGGCGCTGTACAGGTATGTCGTGGTAAAGAGAGAGCTGAGTCAAAAGGCGAAGCTCTCAATTTACTGATTGATCTACGTTCCTACCCTCGTCTATGGTCATGAGCTTTGGGTTGTGACAGAAAGAACAAGATCTCAGATGCAAGCGGCCGAAATGAGTTTTCTCCGCAGGGTGTCTGGGCTCTCCCTTAGAGATAGGGTGAAAAGCTCGATCATCCAGGAGGGACTCAGAGTAGAGCTGCTGCTTCTCCACGTCGACAGGAGCCAGTTGGGGTAGGTCGGGCATCTCTTTAGGATGCTTGCTGGACGCCTCCCTGGTGAGGTGTTCTGGACACCTCCCACTGGGAGAAGACCCAGAGGAAGACCCAGGACACGCTGGAGGGACTATGTTTCTCAGCTGGCCTGGGAACACCTCGGGATTCCCCCAGAGGAGTTGGACCAAGTGGCTGGGGAGAGGGAAGTCTGAGCCTCCCTACTTAGGCTGCTACCCCTGCAACCTGACCCCGGATAAGCGGAAGAAAATGGATGGATGGATGGATGGATGGATGGATGGATGGATGGACATTTTGTCCATCATGTCAGAGTCAGAGTTTCTTTATTGTCATTCGCACCTCATGTGGTACATGTGGTGGAGCGAAATTATGTACTCAGGGTCCCAGTTACATCCAACAATTAAATGTAAAAGAAAAAAAAGCAATAACATCTAACATATGAACTAAGAAAAACATCAACTAAATATACACCAAGCACTCATAACATAAAACATTACGTCGAACATCAGCACAAACATGAACATGAGTTTGTGTGTGCAGATGAGCACGCATGAACACATCAACTTTGAAACAGATCAGCAACAACATGAAACAGATCAGCAGCAACATGAAACAGATCAGCAGCAACATGATGTGATTTTTTTTTCACAGTGATTATTCTGGTTAGAGATTCATGAGTCTAACAGCCTCAGGGTAGAAGCTGTTCCTCAGTCTAGTG
>NC_056505.1:49651154-49662418 GCF_014905685.2 Nematolebias whitei | reverse complement strand
ATGTGAAGGTTATTCGCTTTGCACCAGCTCTCCAGGTGTTTCACCTCTTGCCTGTGGCTGGACTCATCATTGTTTGTGATGCTCCTTACAGCTTACTCCAAAGTGGACATCCAAGATGGTGCCAGTGTGTGTGGCCGTCCGTCTGTTGCTCATGGTTTGGTTTATTTTATTTCTCTGTTTTGTGCTCAGCACTAAGTCTGTGGTTGTGTACAATCGCCAGTCCCTCCTGGATATTCGACATGTTGTTGGCAATCTCAATGCCTTTGATTATGGTGGACAGAAAACTTTACCCCCGCTCCTGTCAGGAGTTCCAGCTCATCTCCTCCGGGCACCTGTGCTGCCCCCCCGGCGGAAACGTCGTCGTTACCGCGGTAAACGTGGAGGACAGCTGGTGAAACTTAAGATCTGCCTGGCCCGTTCTACGTCCATTTCTCAGACAAGAAATGGATTATTTCCGTCTTTCTCTGTGCCTTGGCGGTTCCTGGATCCTGTTGACAGCTACCTGCTACCTGTCACCGGCCTGGATGCGGGCGTTCGCCCCCACCCCTCCGGCTTCTCTCGGCTCCACCGGCGTGGAGTGAACCTGCAGAGCCTGAAGACACTGCCCAGGGCCCTAGCGCCCGTCAGGTTACATGCTGTGTTTTCTGCCAGGATTGGCCTGGTGAACGCCAGATCTCTGACAAACAAAACTTTCATCCTGCGGGACTTTTTCAGTTCCCGTCATTTGGATTTGCTCTGCATCACAGAGACCTGGGTTGAGGCTGATGACTCCAGTGTTTTTGTTGAACTTCTACCAGACGGCTGCTCTTATCTAAGCTCCCCTCGGATGTCAGGCCGTGGAGGAGGAATTGCGGTGGTTTATAAAAACAACTTTAAATGCAAGCAATGCTCTGCACCATCTTCATTCTCCAGCTTCGAGGTGACTTTATTTGAGGTGGGTCGCTCACACCCCGTGCTGTGCGCTGTCATCTACAGAACCCCTAAATATAATAAGGATTTCTTGAATGACTTTTCTGATTTCCTGACTGGAATAATGATAAACTATGATCGAGTGCTTATTGTTGGGGATTTTAACATACATGTATGCTGCCCAGAGAAACCACTGGTGAAGGACTTTCTCAGCCTCACTGACTCATTTAACCTGGTTCAGTGGGTGGCTGGTCCCACACATGAATATGGACACACGTTGGACCTGGTTCTCTCTCACGGCTTGTCTGTGAACGACCTGGAACTATATGATAATGTGATTTCTGACCATAGGCCTGTTTTATTTGATGTTGGTTTGTCCTGTGCTCCAGTTAAATCCTGCGCTCCTGCCCAGCGACGTAGTTTTTAACCCTTCCACTGCTGGCCAGTTCTCTGCTGCCTTTGAACAGCTCTGTGCTCCCTCTGGCTCTGTTGCTGACACCAAACAGCTGAGCTCCTGGTTTGACTCCTCCTGTCAAACCATTTTGGACTGTGTAGCTCCATCTAAACTGGTGCGGCCTAAAGCCAGATCTGAACCCTGGTTTAATGAAAAAACTATTGCAGCCAGACAGGAGTGCCACAGAGCTGAACGGAGATGGAAAAAGGATAAACTGGAGGTTTCATTTTACATTTTAAAGGACTGTCAACGTCAGTACCAGAACACTGTTAAAGAGGCCAAAAAACAACACTTGTCAGATATTATTGTGTCCAATCATAATAATCCACATGTCCTTTTTAAAACTATTGACTCTGTCCTGAAGGCCCCACAACCTGTCTGTCTGGAAGCCTCTACTGAACTTTGTAATGACTTCCTGCAGTTTTTTATAAATAAGGTTGTTACCACAAGGGCCCTTATTTCAGCCCCTGCTTTTGACCCCTCCTGCTTGGTCCCCTGCCTGGCTGTGTTTGATAGATTTGAACCAGTGACCCTGACCCTTTTAGAGGATGTGGTCGGCCATATTAGACCATCAGGTTCTCCTCGTGACCTTGTCCCCCCTCGTCTTTTAAAAGAGGTGTTTTCTAGCATCAGGCAGGTGATTCTTGCTGTTATCAATAGCAGTCTGTCCTCAGGTGTTGTCCCAATAAGTTTTAAACATGCTGTGGTGCAGCCCCTGCTTAAAAAGCCTAGCCTAGACCAAACTGTCTTGGCTAATTTTAGGCCCATCTCCAAGCTGCCTTTTATTTCAAAAATTTTAGAAAAAATTGTATATTCACAGGTCAAATGTTTTCTGGATGAGCACAATATCCTGGAGGTTTTTCAGTCTGGCTTCAAAACTCACCACAGCACAGAATCAGCTCTAGTCAGAGTTTTTAATGATATTCTCATGGCCAATGATTCTGGTGAACATGTGGTTCTTGTCCTGCTCGACCTAACGGCTGCCTTTGATACCGTGGACCATAACATTTTAATATCACGCTTACAGCGCCAAGTGGGTATTTGTGGTACTGCACTGAGCTGGTTTAGGTCCTATCTGGCAGACAGAACCATGTCTGTCAACATAGCTGGGTCTGAATCCTCCACTGCTCCTCTGTGTTTTGGGGTTCCACAGGGCTCTATTTTAGGTCCCCTGCTTTTCTCCCTTTACCTGCTTCCATTGGGATCAATCCTTAGAAAGCATGGGATCTTTTTTCATTGTTACGCTGACGACAGTCAGATCTATATGCCACTTAAAAAGAAAGATGCCCCCTCAATTAGGCCACTTCTGTTGTGTCTTGAAGACATCAAAGCCTGGATGTCTTTAAACTTCTTAAATTTCAATGAAAAGAAAACAGGTGATGGTGTTTGGTCCTAGTGACTCTTGTGAACCTTGCCCTGTTGATCTGGGCCCTCTGGCACCACATGTAAAGAAAACTATTTCTAACTTGTCCTGATGCATGCTCAATAATCCAGGTAGAAAAATCCAAAAAAGTTCAATCTGGTCCTCTTTGAATGTCCAGAGGACCAGATTGAACTTTTTTGGATATTTCTAACTTGGGTTTTAAAATGGACAGTGATTTTAAATTAGAGTCCCAGATTGGAGCGGTGGTCAAGACCAGTTTTTATCACCTCAGACAGCTGGCTAAGGTAAAGACCATCCTTACAAAACAGCAGCTGGAAACAGTAATCCATGCCTTCGTCACCTCTCGGCTGGATTACTGTAACGCTCTTTACCTTGGAGTCAGCCAGTCCTCCCTCAGACACCTCCAGTTGGTCCAGAACGCTGCTGCTCGGCTTCTAACTGGAGTTCAAAAAAGGGAGCACATCACCCCCACTCTGGCTTCACTCCACTGGCTGCCTGTTCATTTTAGAGTTCATTTTAAGATTATTTTATTTGTTTTTAAAAGTTTAAATGGTCTTGCTCCATCCTACCTCTCTGAGCTGCTTCACCCATACTCTCCTGCTCGGTGCGTCAGATCAGCTGATCAGCTGATCAGCTGCTCCTGGAGGTGCCGAGGTCTAAGCGGAGGCTCAGAGGGGACAGAGCTTTTTCTGTTGCTGCTCCAAGACTGTGGAACGATCTCCCTCTTCCCATCAGACAAGCCCCTTCACTGTCCAGTTTTAAAACTCTTTTAAAAACACATTTTTACTCCCTGGCTTTTAGCACACACTGAATTTGATCTGCACTGTTTTTATTACTTTTATTGATCTTAATGTTTTAACAACTGTTTTTATGTGTTTAAATGTTCTTGATTTTATATGTACAGCACTTTGTGGCAGCTGTGGTTGTTTTAAAGGGCTTTATAAATAAAGTATTATTATTATTATTATTGTCCCACCACTGTATCAGCTGCAAACTTTACAATGTGACAGCCTGGATGGGTAGCTGCACAATCGTACGTGAGCAGAGTAAACAGGATGGGGCTCAACACACATCCCTGAGGAGAGCCAGTGCTGAGGGTTATGGTGGAGGAGGAGAAGTTGTGGATCCTCACTAACTGTGGTCTGTTTGTTAATAAGTCTAGTACCCAGTTGCAAATGGAGGGGCTTAGTCCTATTGTGGATAGTTTGTCCATCAGGGTTTGGGGGATCATGGTGTTGAAGGCGAATGTGAAGTCCACAAAGAGCATACGGACGTAAGAGTTTTTCTGCTCCAGGTGGTTGAGCGCAGTGTGGACCACAGAGGAGATGACATCCTCTGTTGATTGGTTCTCACGGCATGCATACTGATGAGGGTCCTCGTTCATGTTGTAGTGAACTAAGCCTGAGGTCAAATCCTGACCTTAAGGACCTTATGGGACAGAAACTGTCATTTCATTGATTTGAATCCAGAAATACAGGTTGACCCATCCTGAGACTTTCTTTCTTGAATTGATCAAGTGAAAGAACACTATTTTCTATTATCATTACTATTTTACAAATGTTTGATAATCAAAGTGTTTTTAGTTCAAACCATTTTTAGATGTTGCAGTGAACTAATCATTTTTAATTCAACTGTGAAACAGTAATAATGATTTTAATCCTCATGCAAAGTAGAAATCATGTTAAGGTCTGTTACAGAGTAATTATGCATTTTCTGATTTTCTGTCTTTGAATGAGCAAGTGTAAGTTGGTCCAAGGTTGGAGTCAAACGCAAACAAGTTGTTGGAACGAACTGTCATGTTTTTAAACCTCTCAGACGTAAATAGAGAAGCTGCCACCTGTTTTCACCCAACTCGTCCAAACATTTCTCTCTCTGTCTCTAAAAACATTTTCAATCTGTTCCAAAACACTTTCTGTTTTTCTGACTCCTAGTGACCTCTTACGTCACAAAAACACACCCCTGTCTGGTCGATATTGACCAATCAGGAACCTCCCAAATGAACTGGAAGTAGAGCTCTTTAAATGTCGGTACTTCCTAGTTCAAACCAGTCGGGTGGAGAGTTTGCAGCTCCAGTCGTTTGGGAGAACAGAAGTCCAGCCATGATCCGCAGCTCTTCGAGTCTTGTGGGAATTATGCAATCTTCCACATCTGAGTGGAACTTCTGACGGACTCCACTCATGTGAAGTCCACTCGTGAGGTGAACTGTTGTTGATGAAGTCCCGCCACTACTCCGGACGGTTCTCTGCCATCCTAGGGAGACGCTGGACCGGTAGCTTAACTGGAGCTCCGTTTCCACTGATTCATCGTCAGAGAGGTAACGAGTCGAGTTTACTAGTGAGCGTACTGAGGAAAGCTGGGTTCGAATGGAGGGTGCCGTTCTGTTCAACACTTTTCACTCACACACACCATCTCCCTCCCTCTAAACTTCATCTTTCCATCTTTAAAATTCTTCTATCCTGCTAGAAATCATTCCAGATATTTCCAGAAATGTCTGTGGTGAAGCTTGAGGTTTTCAACCATCGCCGTATGGTTAATCAAATTGTACAGCTTGCAAAATTAGCCATGTTGTTGTTGAAATCATTTTGCCAAATTAATGTAAATGTGTGATGTTAAACTTTGATTCTGTAAATAAATGACGCATTCATTTGATGGGTCAAAGAAAATTAACGTCTCACGATACATTTTATTAAATTCAATGCACGACATTATTCAGTCCAGAAAAATGAAAGAATCTGTTTAATTTATGAATATATACAGCATATGTTCATTCTACAATGTTGACGGTTGTTTTGATGTGAGTCATGACCAGTTTTTCGAAGCATTTAGCGACTATCGGGGTGAGGGCCACTGGCTGATAGTCATTCAGACCAGTCACTGTAGAGCTTTTTGGGACTGGGATGATGGTGGCAGTCTTCAGGCAGGTGGGAACTGTCTCCAGGGTAAGTGAGGTGTTAAAGATGTCTGCCAGCACCTTGCAGAGATGTTCGACACATTCCTTCAACACTTTTCCGGGGATGTTATCTGGGCCGGTTGCTTTGTGCGGATTAATCCTCCTGAAAGTCCTCCTTACTTCGGCTGAGGTCACGTTGAGATGCTCTTTATCCGGTGGTGAGGTGAGTCTGGTGCTGG
Organism: Nematolebias whitei; assembly: GCF_014905685.2. Lineage (NCBI taxonomy): Eukaryota > Metazoa > Chordata > Actinopteri > Cyprinodontiformes > Rivulidae > Nematolebias > Nematolebias whitei. The sequence continues at coordinate 49,656,542 of NC_056505.1, read as the reverse complement.
GTGGTCTGTTCGGGTCTTCAAAGCGTGCATAGAACTTGTTGAGGGCATCAGGCAGAGATGGGTCTTTGGGGCATTGTTCACTCCTTCCTTTATAATCTGTTATGCACTTAATGCCCCTCCACATGCTCTGATAGTCTTGTGAGATTAATTGACTCTCAATCCTCTGTGCATATGATCCCTTGGCCTTCTTAATACCAGCAACCAGCTCCTTTCTTGTCCTACTCAGCTCTTCTGAGTTTCCAGACCTGAAGGCAGTGTTCCTGGCTTCCAGCAGAGTGCGCAACTCTGCATTCAGCCAAGGTTTTCTGTTTGGGTAGCTTTTAACATATCTGATAGTGGAGATGGTTTCAGTACATGTAGTACCATAGGCGTCGCAACCATTATATGTGAAGGGGACAAGTCCCCCCCCCCCACATAAAAAAAAAACGTTCATTTGGACCCCCTCACTTTTACTATGAAACATTAGTTCAGGCGGCACAGTTTCTCTTTCTTCGTGAACAAATCCATTCCACTTGATTAATAGGAGAATACTCAATCTAATAAAAGTCCACTCCAGGTTTTCCAAGTTACCTCCACCTCTACACACAGAGCAGAAACTTTGAAGGCAGCCGCTGCTGAGTCTCCTGCTTCTGTAGAAAACGCGCACAGGTGCAGGAGATGGAGTCACCTCTGTGTTGCTCACTCGCCAGTTTAGCAGCTTAGTGCAGGCAGTTGTTGACCAGGGGGTTGATCTTCAACATATATTCATGTTAGGAAGATGTTTGAGTGCAACGTTACATCTGTAGTATTTTATCTTAGCAGTAACTGTGACGCTGTCAGACGCTGCAGGTGTAAGAGACGCTGTGTGTTCAGGTGCATTAAAGTTGAAATGTCTTTAAAACCCCACACTTTATTGTCCTCAAGCTTCATGAGAAACATCATTTAGATGAGTAGTGTTGAACACAAGTAAAAAAGTCCAGTGGTGATGTTTTTTATTTCTCTTTAAACACAAATAGTACAGATCTGACTCTCTGAATTAAAGTGTATTAAAGTTAAAATGTCTCTAAAACCCACAGCTGAATTTACACAAACTTGGTGAGAAATATGCTTTAAATGTGTGGAATTAAAGCAAATCTAGGTGAAATGTTGCTTTTTTTGTACATTAGTGTACATTTCTTTTGCGCACATGCATGCTCGCACACACACCTACACACATTGTTGTGTCCCCCCCACATTACGGATGCTTCTGACGCCCTTGACATGTACTAATGTAACCCAGAACTGAGGATGTATATTGGTCTAGATCAAGCGATCCTCCATTTTCAGCAGCTTTTCTGAAAACCTGCCAGTCTGTTCGGGCAAAACAATCTCTCAGTATGGGGCCACTGTCCTGGATCCAACATTTAGCTTTCTTTTGTACCAGTCTGGAGCGTCTCAGAGGGGGCATGTAAGCAGGAGCCAAGAAGATTGAGATGTGGTCTGACAGTCCTAGGTGGGGGCGGGGTTCGGCTTTGTATGCATCTTTTACGTTCGTGTAAACACGGTCCAGCGTGTTGTTTCCACGTGTTGGAATTTCCACATGTTGATAAAAGCTTGAGAGACAGTCCTTTAGATTTACGTGATTAAAGTATCCGGCTACCACGTAAAGGTGTTTGTTCTGCATAAGCCGATGATATCATGTAACTCTTGCAGTGATTCATTAGCATTAACGTCTGGAGGGTTGTAAATGACCATGATGAAAGTCACTGTGAACTCTCGGGGTAGATAATGTGGTCGACATTTCACTGTTATTTGCTCCAAAGCCTTCGAGCATGAGCTATTTACAACAGTACAGTTTGTGTACCAACTTATATTCACGTAAATGCACACTCCACCTCCCCATGATTTCTCCGTTAGTTCGCTGCAGCGGTCCGCTCGAAAAAAAGAGTCTGTCATCCAGCTGGAAGACTACATCTGGCATTTGCTTGTAATCCACATTTCTGTGAGGCAAAGCACCGCACACTTCATCATCTCTTCTGAGGGGCTCGCTCTCAGACGAAGTAAATCCATCTTGTCCAACGAGCAGACATTCGACAGAAAGAGAGACGGCATGGGGAGTTTACTGGCTTTAGTGTTAAGCCCCCAGTATACTGCCGCGTACATACATACGCAGAGGTACGCACGTTCGTACGCAGAGGTACATGCGTACCCCCCAGTGTACCCTCCGTGCAAAGCTCAAATTTTTACGACTGCAAACGCGTACGCGGTGTCACACAATAAACTGCCAAGCGACGGACTGTTTTGTATGTGACACCAATGTATTACATTCCTCTTCACCATCCCTGATCTGGCCTTTTCTTTTGTTTTTTTGCCAAGAGGCAGTGATCTCTTCCTCCTCCGTTGATGCCATGATTGAAATGGTGAGAAATGGACAAATTTGTCACGAGCGAATTAAACTCAGGTCCAGCGTGGCTGCGGGAGGGTCTGGAGATTCCCTGGTGGGCTGGTCTGATGTGTCGGCTGTAGAGCCTGCGCTCTCTGTTTTTTTTTTGTAGATCTTTTTATTAACAACATATAAACACAGAACATCGCTGCGGTGGAGGCTGCCAGCACTCGCTTTTTTCCTTTTTTCCGACCTGTCAATCAATCCAGAAGGCATGTCAGCAAATGACCAATCGGCGACCTCAATTTGTTCTGAAGATAAATGCCCCTTGTCTGTGAAGCTGCTCTGCAGATGCTCAGGGTGTACACTGGAGTATCATGTCTGAACCCTCTGCGTACAGTACACACGTACGTACGTGTGAACGGACATACGTGGCAGTATACTGGAGCCTTTAGCTCGTAGCCTCACCATAACCCCCGCCCGGCATCCTCTCCTCTTAAGTTGGGAGCAGCGCTTCCTCTTCTGCCCGCTGGAACGCCTCTGCCACAGCTTCCAGGTAGATGACTTTAAGATCTGCATTCTGCCGAGCATAGTTTTGAGTTTGTTGCTGATTTCTGCTATATTTCGTGGCAAATCCGCTCCTATTCTCATCAGTTCGATTCGGCTATTGTTTACACGCATAAATCGTGTGGAGTAAGGCACAGAGTCAATATCAAAACTTCTAAAAACTGGGATAGTACTGGGAGCCAGTGAAGCTGCAACTGCTCTGAGCGCGGCCATCTTGGCATTATTATGTCTTCATCTTGGGAGGCTTCTAACAATTTAATGGTTTCTTCTAATTCCTGAATATGTTTCTTTTCTTTTTTTTTCTTATGTGATGAGAATGAGATTATTTGACCTCTCATCACTGCTTTCCCTGCCTCCCAGAGAACATATGCTGATGTTCCAGGCAAGTAGTTATACTCCAGATAAGAAGCCCACTCTTCTGTAAAATATTTGATAAAATCTTCATCCTCAAGCAATGATATATTAAATCTCCAGTTTACACTTTTTGGGATTTCTTTTCTGTTTGCTAAAGTTAAAGCGACAGGAGCATGATCACTGAAAGCTATAGGGTGTATCTCAGTGTCTGAGATGTCCGTCAACAATGAGCTGCTGACTAAAAATAATCCAGACAAGAGTAAGAGTGATGGACAGGAGAGAAGAAAGTATACTCCCTACAGTTCAGGTGAAGAGATCGCCATGCATCGCAGTCCGTAATCACTCATGTACTGTTTAACTATATTTATGGACTGCCAACTGCGCTGAGTTCCTGCTCTACTACATCTGTATAATTCTTCATTTAGACCAAAGTTGAGGTCACCTCCAAGTATAAGTGAGCAATCCAAGTGAACAGACAATGCTGAGAAAAAATCATGAACAAAAGAGGTGTCATCAACATTTGGGGCATATATGCTGACAATACACAGCTTGTAGTTATTTATTCAAAGTTTACTATTAAATATTTACATTTGGGTCTGTAACTTTGTCTTGTGCTGTAAAATAAATGTTTTTGTGTATTAATATTGCCACTCCCCTTTGTCTTGAGTTATAGCAGGCACAAAACACATCAGGAAACTCAAGTGATTTAAGATCATCTGTAGTTGTAATAGATTTATGAGTCTCTTGTAAAAAGACAACATCTGCCTGTAGTCTTTTAAGCTGGTTTAAAATTCCTAATCTTTTTTGATGAGTTCTGGTTCCATTGCCATTCTAATCACAAACCTTACTGTGCCCATAGTTGTGCGTGAGTAGCTAAAGTTGACCAGTGCATGTCACCATAGAGACAAACAGATCCAACTAAAATCACAGTTATTGCTTGAGGTTGTTTAGAAACTCAGTGATATTTTGAAGGGGAAAGATACAAGAACACTGAGTAGATGCCGGGTGTGAGAGAAGTGGAAAGATATAAAGTTCTCTGGTGTGTGTATGTTTTAGTGTGCTTGTGTGTAAATGTTTGTTGGGTGATAAAAAGAAGAAAAAAGAATAATGAAGTGATGTGGTAACAGACAAAAGTAAAGGAGAAAATAATAAAGAAAAACAAAGGAAAACAAACAAACAAACAAAAAAAGGGGATGCTTGACAGAATCTGAGCTGCTATAATTCACTACTCTCTAAAATCGTAATTTCAATTCAACCTTTATTTACACAGGTTTTTAGTCTCATTGAGCCTCGTCTGTTAGGATTTGTGGTTAGGAGCGAACCCAGAGTGCAGAACAGGGACTCAACTCGGCAGAGTTACAAAAATAGGAATTTAATGATAAATGAAAGTACAAAATAACAAGCTGACGGGGCAGCAAAACTTACATGAACATAGGAAGGAGGCACGGGAAACTCAGGAGGACTCAGGAGACACGGGGGACTCGAGGAACCAGGAAGACTCAGGGGAAGACACAGGAGACCCAACGAGGACGACGCGACGATGAACAAGACAGAACAGATGGCTTATATACAGAGACAAGACGAGACATGATTAAAGACAGCTGGGACGAGACACGGGTGGTAACAATGGAACTAATGAGGGAGCACAAGGGAACACAGACACAAACCGGGCAACAGAAAAGTACCATCCTTACAGTACCCCCCCCCCCCACAAGGACGCCTCCAGACGTGCCCAAAACCCCCCCCCCTTCCGAAGGACTTAGGCGGGTGGAGGGCGGCACTGCAAGGGTGGAGGGCCTGAGGAAAACACGAGGACCAGAGAAAAAACACGAGGGCCAGAGAGAAAACACGAGGGAACAGAAAGGATTTGGACGGTCAAGGGATCGTCCCTAAGAGTCATTGTTCCAGCGGGCGGCCGGGAAGCTGTCCATCAAACCGGGCCAGGTCAGTGGGGCAGACGGGAGGCCGTCCAAAACACAGAAACAGAGGGAACGCGGCTTGCGTCAAGGAGACCTGGGGAGCTGCAGCATGCGACGGAGAGACCTGGGGAGCTGCAGCATGCAACGGAGAGACCTGGGAAGCTGCAGCGGACGGCGTGGAAGCCTGGAGAGCTGCAGCGGACGGCG
>NC_056505.1:49650814-49651144 GCF_014905685.2 Nematolebias whitei | reverse complement strand
GCCTGGAGAGCTGCAGCGGACGGCGTGGAAGCCTGGAGAGCTGCAGCAGGCGACGAGGGGAACTTGGAGCGTGCAGCAGGAGACGAGGGGAACTTGGAGCGTGCAACAGGAGACGAGGGGAACTTGGAGCGTGCAGCAGGAGACGAGGGGACCTTGGGAGTTGCTGCTGCTGTCGGAGAGGCCTGGGGAGATGCTGCTGCTGTCGGAGAGGCCTGGGGAGTTGCTGCTGCTGTCGTGGAGGTCTGAGGCTCTGCAGCAGATGACGGAGAGGCCTGTGGCTCTGCAGCAGACGACGGAGAGGCCTGTGGCTCTGCAGCAGACGACGGAGAG
>NC_056505.1:49650610-49650804 GCF_014905685.2 Nematolebias whitei | reverse complement strand
GACGACGGAGAGGCCTGAAGCTCTGCAGCAGACGACGGAGAGGCCTGAAGCTCTGCAGCAGACGGCGGAGAGGCCTGGAGCTCTGCAGGAGCAGGAACTTCTGTGGCAGGAACTGAGTCTTCTGCGGCAGGAACGGAAACTGGAACAGAACCCTCTGCGGCAGAAACGGAGTCTTCTGCGGCAGGAACGGAAAC
>NC_056505.1:49643767-49650510 GCF_014905685.2 Nematolebias whitei | reverse complement strand
GACGACGGAGAGGCCTGAAGCTCTGCAGCAGACGACGGAGAGGCCTGAAGCTCTGCAGCAGACGGCGGAGAGGCCTGGAGCTCTGCAGGAGCAGGAACTTCTGTGGCAGGAACTGAGTCTTCTGCGGCAGGAACGGAAACTGGAACAGAACCCTCTGCGGCAGAAACGGAGTCTTCTGCGGCAGGAACGGAAACTGGAACAGAACCCTCTGTGGTAGGAACAGAGTCTTCTGCGGCAGGAACGGAAACCTCTGCGGCAGGAACGGAGTCTTCTGCTGCAGGAACGGATACTGGAACGGAACCCTCTGCGGCAGGAACGGAGTCTTCTGTGGCAGGAACGGAAACTTCTGCGGGAGGAAAGGAAACAGGAACGGAGCCCTCTGCGGCGGCGGCGGTGGCAGGAACGGAGTCCTCTGCGGTGGTGGCAGGAACGGGGCAGGAGAGCTGAGGAGCGTCTGCCAGGACCCCCTCGGAATAGGAGAGATGAGGAGCGTCTGCCGGGACCCCCTCGGAATAGGAGAGATGAGGTGCGCCTGCCGGGACCCCCTCGGAATAGGAGAGGTGAGGAGCATCTGCCGGGACCCCCTTGGAATAGGAGAGGTGAGGAGCGTCCGCCGGAACCCCCTCGGAAAAGGAGAGATGAGGAGCGTCTGCCGGGACCCCCTCGGGATAGGAGAGGTGAGGAGCGTTCGCCGGAACCCCCTCGGAACAGGAGAGATGAAGAGCGTCTGCCGGGACCCCCTCGGAACAGGTGAGATGAGGAGCGTCTGCCGAGACCCCCTCGAAATAGGAGAGATGAGGAGCGTCTGCCGGGACCCCCTCGGAATAGGAGAGGTGAGGAGCTACCTCAGGGGCTGCGTGCAGCGTGGAGTCCACCTCAGGGGCTGCGTGCAGCGTGGAGTCCACCTCAGGGGCTGCGTGCAGCATGGAGTCCACCTCAGGGGCTGCATGCAGCGTGGAGTCCACCTCAGGGATGGCTGTAACAGGGGTCTTAAAAGTCTCTAACTTAAATAATAAAAAATCACACTCAGGGAGCAAAGAAAGACCAGGGATAGAAAGTAAAAAATCCTCCATCTGGGACAAAACTATATCAAAGGAGGACGGGTTAGTTTTAGCAGAATTAAATAATTCTAAAAGGGTCTGATTAACTTGAAAAATCTCTTCAGGAGAAAATGAATGAAAAAAGGGAATGTCTTTATGTGTGGGTGTGGTGACGGGTGCCGCCCACACCAGAAACCTGGAAGGTGAGGCGGCGGAACACGCCCCCACGGAAACACAAGGAATACGCTCTGGAGGTACGGCCAGGCTGGGTCGAACAGCCGTGGCGCGGAGTGACGGTGAGAGGCCGGATTCCGCCCCCACCAGGAACCTGGAAGGTGAGGCGACGGAACCCGCCCCTATAACGTCAACTCGGCAGAGTTACAAAAATAGGAATTTAATGATAAATGAAAGTACAAAATAACAAGCTGACGGGGCAGCAAAACTTACATGAACATAGGAAGGAGGCACGGGAAACTCAGGAGGACTCAGGAGACACGGGGGACTCGAGGAACCAGGAAGACTCAGGGGAAGACACAGGAGACCCAACGAGGATGACGTGACGATGAACAAGACAGAACAGACGGCTTATATACAGAGACAAGACGAGACATGATTACAGACAGCTGGGACGAGACACGGGTGGTAACAATGGAACTAATGAGGGAGCACGAGGGAACACAGACACAAACCGGGCCACAGAAAAGTACCATCCTTACATCGTAATTTATGTTTTTAATCAATTTAATCAAATGTTTACAGATGTTTAACAACCTGTTAAAATACACCAAAATGCAATAAATGGCATCTCTTTCATTCCATATTTTCTAGGGGAGGAACCACGCCCCATCCCAGATGCCCGCTATTTGTGTTCTGGCATCAGTTGTTTAACAAATTAATGTATTTGTACATGTATTTCTTCTTGATTGGAAACAAATCAGGAAGAAATACTGAACAAGGATCCCTTTTGGAAATTGATTGTTCACACTGAAGTCCGTCCCACGCAGCTCTCTGCCCCGACTTTTGACCTGCTCTTTTAGTTTTTAGTGCTCAAATTTAGCTATAATTGGCCGTGGTTGCTTGTTATCGGGCTTCTTACCTCCGAGCCGGTGAACATGATGGAAAGTGATGTTTTTTACCGTCTCACTTGGAAGTTTCAGCTGATGTTGGATAAACTCATGAATCAAAACATCGGCATCCTCCTCTGCTCATTCTGGGATCCCAGAAAAGACAAGATTGTCTCACATCCTCCGAGCTTGAATGTCCAGGATGGACTCCTTCATTTTCCTGTTCTCTCCGGACAGCTGTGTCATCCCCTCTGTGAGTTCTTTGATGTTTTCCCTCAGAGTTTGGTTCTCAGCAGTGAGCGATGCCACCTGAGCTTGGCTGAACTCCAGAGACCCTGTTTAATGATGGATGATTTCGTTTCACAAAGATGGCCTCGTTTACTCCTCTCTCAAACCATCATTCCTCTCTATCCAGGATGTGAACATCTTCATCCCTGAAAGAGTGACTGCTGGCCTAGAGATGAGCGTAGACACAAAGTAAATGTAAAAAGAGTCCTGGCCTGATGATGTTGCTCTTCTGTGCTGGGCCATCCTTTTAGCAAGTGGCTGTTTAGTTTCCCCAATGTAAGACTGATCACCCTCCTGACACTGAACAGCGTACACAATATTACTCTGTTTGTGCCGAGGGACTGGATATTTGGGATGAACCAGTCTTTGCCGTAATGTATTTTGGGGTTTAAAAACCACTGGGACGTTGTGTTTAGAAAATAAACGTCTCAGTTTCTCTGATACTCCTTCAACATATGGAATGACCACTGGTCTGGATCTGGGTTCCTCCTTTTCACCTGATGGCTGACTGGAGTCTTGTTGGGTTTCTTCTCTGCTTTCAGCAAGGCCCAGTTAGGATATCCACATTGCTCTAGAGCCTGTCTTTTGTGGGATTTCTCCTTCTGTCAGGCTCCTGAGTTAGTGGGGACACTGTCTGCTCTGTGATACAGAGTCCTGATGACTCCTAACTTATGCTTCAAAGGGTAATGGGAGTCAAACGGCAAATACTGGTTTGTGTGGGTAGGTTTGTGGTACACCTCAATTTGCAAATGTCCTCTATCAGAGACTGAGACCTCACAGTCCAAGAAAGCCAACCTGCCATTTTTTACATCTTCTCATGTGAACTTGATATATTTATCCACAGAGTTGATGTGGTCAGTAAAATGTTGGACTTCCTGAGATTTAATTTTAACCCAGGTGTCATCAACATACCTAAACCAATGACTTGGTGGTGTCCCTGAAAAGGACGTCAAGGCTCTCTTTTCTACCTCCTCCATGTACAGGTTGGCAACAATAGGAGAAATATTATAGGCAGAAACATGGGTGTGCTATGGGGTCTCCACCATAGCACACCCATGTTTCTGCCAATAATATTGCTCCTCATATGTGAAGTTGACTGCAGGCACAGTTTCTAGAGTTGACACAGTTGTTCTATGGAAAGTGTGGTCCTGCTGCTCAGAGTGGTGTCTGATTTTAATCTTAAACTGACCACCTCTACTGCATCATCAACAGGAATGCATGTAGAGTGATGTGACATCAAAAGAGACCATTGTTTCATCAGTCTCCATGATGACATCCCTCACATTATCCACAAAGTCCATGGTGTTCTGTATGTGATGTTCTGAGCTGCCAACTAAAGGGATGAGTACTGATGCCAGATATTTGGAAACATTGTAAGTGACCGAGTTAATCATGCTAACAATTGGTCTTAAAGGTACACCTTGTTTGTGAATTTTAGGTAAACCATACAGACTAGGTGTGGCCTCCCCTGGGTACAGTCTGTGGTACAGAAAATGGTCAATAGCCTTGTCCTGCTCCAAAATTTTCAGGCAATCTATCAACTTCTTGTAACCACTTCCCGGATCTCTTTTCAGAGGTTCATAAGTGGTTAAGTAACTAAGGTGTGTCATAACTTTCCCATGATAGTCTTTCTGGTTCAAAATCACTGTGCATCTTCCTTTGTCTGCTTATTGAGCATGCATCAGCATATTTGTTTTGTTTGATTAACAAGTGTGAACATGAATAATTTTGATTGTTGTTTTCAATCATTATAATGAAATCATGTGAATTATTACAATGTGAATAACATATTTATCTGTTCTGTTTTTCAGAAAGTGATTACTCAGCAACATCTGTGAAAATTTTCTTTGAGCTGGAAGCTGTTTTCTTCAGAGGGGAGCCACAATGTTCCTTAGTAGTCAAAACAATATTCTCAGAGCTGTTGTTTTGCACAAAATCGCTTTGTGTGAAAGGCAGTTGGCCTTGGACCCCCGAACTGAGCGGTTTGTTTTGGACTCCCGATACTGCAAAATCGTTTCCGGCCCTGAACCGGAGAGCAGTTTGTTTTGGACTCCTGATCCTAGTGGTCATGCCAAGGCCCACTCGTTCAATTCCTGAGCAGATAAACATGTCACTCAAATTACAATTGTTAGAAGTTTAAATAACCACAGAAGATGAAGCCTTTTCTCACTGTAAGACTCACTTTCAAGGCTGAAGGTGCCGATGGACGGTGCACCTTCTTATCAGTTGTTCCCCTCACAGACCCCTGAAGCTGTCACAGTGACGGTCAGCTCCCTTGGGCAGTTCCCGGCGAGTCCTCCTCTTGGTGTCCCTGGTCTGATCCACCAGAGAACCCCAGAAAGACGAGTGATCTGCTGCCTTCAACACCGACCCGGGTGGTGACTTTAGCTATGTTTACATGGACATAAGTAATTGGATCAAACGGCCGTTGGGAATAAAAACGCGTCATGTAAACACCCAGTTCGGGTTATTTTTTGTTTATTCAGTATGATCTGAAATAATTTGTGATCAGAACAAAACAGGTGGTTCACGCCGATTCATAACCCGAATGGTGCGCATGTAAACGCTTGATCCATTAATTTTTTTCTGATCGTGAAAAACTGACCTGACTGCGCATGTGCAACTTTGTCATTTCCGCCTGGCTAATGCTAATAATAGTTGCATGTCGGGGAAGCAAAACCGGTCGGTGAGCGACACAATATTTCTACTAGAAACTTTGAAAGAGCTCAAAATTATCTGTATTACCTTTAGCTCAGTCAGAGAGTGCAGTAACGTCTCCACTGTCATTAAAACCTGTTGCGGGTCCATTTTGGGTGCTCAGGTTTGTTTACGTTCATCCCGGAAGTAAACTGGAAGTAGAACTTCTTCTTTGGTGTTTTTTAAAAGAGAGTTTACTACTCTGTTCTGAACAGAAGTACTGATGTGCAAAGCCCGATATATGTAAACGCTCGTCATGAACAAATTGATCCCATGTAAATGATACATTTGAATTATTTAATCTGAAAACATTTCAACCCGGTCATAAAATTTTGCACATGTAAACATAGCTAATGGTTCCTTGGTCTGCTTATGCTATTTTAAACTGATGGAACTTGGTAAAGCATTTCCTGGCTTGCAGTGATAATACATGACTTCATCTGATCAGAATAAATAACTTCTTTATATAAAACTGAAACTTTATAAAACTGAAATAATTCCTGCTCAAAGAGTGAATTTTGCCTTAGATAAGAGAATTAAGCCTTGATTGATTCATTCATTATTATTGTTTGTTTATTATTGTTGTTGATTTTTTGTTTGAATATTTTTGTAATAAAATTTTAAAGACAACTTTGGTCTCTTCATTTAGATTAATATTTATTTTTTATGGTATAAAACTCCCTGTAATTAACGAACTCTACTTCAGTGACTGATTCTGATTATGAAAGGGTGAATATTTTAATTAAGTTGTTGTTGGTCAGTAAACTGAACAGCTGGTGCCTCACTTTAACTAGAGCTAAATAAATAAAAACAAATGTAGCAGAGGGGAGTGGAGAAAGTGTTACCCTTCTTCCTCCATCTCACATCCTTCTTATTGCTACATACACTACACAAGGTCCATCCATTCATCCATCCATCCATTTTCTTTACTCGCTTGTTCCATTTTGACTCACGGGGGTCGCTGGTGCCCATGTCCAGCAATCACTGTGCGAGGGGCGGGGTACACCCTGGACGGGTCGCAAGTCCATCACAGGCACACATAGAGACAAACGAGACAAACAACCATTCACTCTCTCACTCACACCTAGGGACAATTTAGAGTTACCACTACACAAGGTCCTAAAGAGAAAATAGTAAACAACAACATTGTAGCGATGGCGCCATCTTGTGGGCCTTCCCTATCTGTGCACCCTTGTGTCATTTAATCCTGATTGATTTCACCTTCTGATCTCTGCTGTTTGTAATCACGCCCTGTCTTGTCTGTATATTTAAGTCTGTCAGTGAGTCTTGTCCTTTGTCTCGTCTCCGGGTATTGTCCTGTCCTGCCAGCCTGATCTTTTCCTCGTTCCCTGTTTTTGTAAGTTGCTGTCACATCAACCCTTTAATTTATTTCCTGATGCATGCTCAATAATCCAGGTAGAAAAATCTAAAAAAGTTAAATCTGGTCCTCTGGACATTCAAAAAAAACAAAAAAACAAAGCAAAACAACAAAAAATGTAGAAACGTTTCGTCTCTCGTCCGAGAGACTTCTTCAGTCTGAGGTGCTGTTTTCAGCTCAGTCTCTTAAATAGCACCTTCTCAGAGTGGATCAACCAGTTTTGCTGCTGACAACCAAAACCAGCTGATCACATGGTCAAGAAGGACCATCAGCCTA
>NC_056505.1:49639265-49643667 GCF_014905685.2 Nematolebias whitei | reverse complement strand
TGTATGTGTATATATATATATATATATATTTATATATATATGTATGTGTATGTGTATATATATATATATATATATATATGTATGTATATGTGTATGTATATATATATATATATATATATATATATATATATATATATATATATGGACTGTACTTAATTTGCACCTTTCTGTCTAATCAAGATTTTCAAAGCACTTTACACTACAATCTGTGCCATAATTTACCCATTCATGCAGTAGTCTATAAGTGGTGCAGAATTTTTTTATTTTTTTTAAGAATCTAGATTCTTAGTCTTGGCAATTCTGAATCGATTCTAAAGGCCAATAAATCGTTTAAAAATGCATTCAGTTTTTCCGCTCCTACTGTCAACCGTACTGCATATTGCATTACGTGTCCGCTCGGCCGCCATAGTTTTGGGCCATGTAGGCCACCGTACAGCAAGCTAGTTAGCCAGTTCCCTTTATCTGAATGGAGCCTGCTAGCATGAAGGAGGGGGACAGCGTGATTCAACTTGCTTCTTCATATTTAAAAATCATTTCAGATCCTACAATGTTTTGGGGGAAGACAGAGCTTAACAAGAGCACGGTTGTTTACAAGAAGTGTAAAATAAAATTGCTGTATAGTATTTTGGAAATACGACAAAATTCACGGAAGATGAAAACGAAGCAGCCGACCAGCGAACCCTGCAACAAACTTCCAAGCTTCCCCAAAGACTGCGAAGATTTCCCTCTCCATTTCCTTCTATATTAAGAACCACACCCACCCAGCATATGGACTCTTCCGTCTACTACCGTCAGGCAGACACAGGTGTCTGCCATTGTGTACAAAAAGAAGGACAGTGATTATCCACAAGAAGTCAGATTAACAAACTCTTGATAACACTGAATTGGTAATAACATTGCACCGTCACATCTGTGACAATATGACTAGTACTATATTGTGACAGCTAAAGTCTATTGCTGGTGCACTATGTGGCTGTATAATGTATGATACAGTATCTATGCATTTACCTTATCGTAATTCAATCTCAGTGTTACTATCTGTGCAATAACCTGTCACACAACCTGTGTAGTTATTTTAGTTATGTGCAATGTATATCTAACATTTAAGCTTATGTCTGTGCAATACTTATTCACACAAATTCATCCTGCTTGCACAGTTAAAATTCTACCATGCTTGTCAGGGTTTCAGACAGGGCAAGAGTGAACCCAGTTGAACAGGGAAAGAGTCGGGACTCAAGGATGACAAAATTAAATATTTTAATAATCAAAAAGGCTGACGTGGCAGAAACTTACAAAAACAGGGAATGAGGAACAAATCAGGCTGGCAGGACAATACCCAATGACGACGAGACAAAGGACAAGACTCACTGACAGGCTTAAATACACAGACAAGACGTGATTACAAACAGCTGAAAACAGAAAGTGAAATCAGAATCAGAATAAACTTTATTGGCATTGCACCGAGATACAACGTGAATGTGTACGTACAGTCGTCCGAAGATGGGCAGAGTGCACGAAGCTGCAGCTAAAATAATTAGCGCGGCCTTCTTATTCTTATTCAGAATAATATTTTGCTTAGATAATAAAAGGAAAGAAAACATGAGGAGAGACGGTATAAAAAAAAAGATCTCTCACACCGTGTCCTAGACAGGGCACAATTTGATGCATCAAAAAAACCTACCACAGGAAAGCAACATAAATAGACGTTATACATGTACATATAGGCAGTGAAAACATTGAATTTTTAAGGGAAAGTCGTAGCATAGTCCAGAGACCCCCCCCCCAGCCATTGTCCAGATAAGAGGTGACATTCATCTTCAGCTCAGTTGAGGTTCTGTTACATGTCCACGGCCTTTGGGAAGGGAGGGGTGAGGAGACAATCAAAGCATCTTTGTTGTTTTCAAAACATTCCAGGAGGAGTTGAGATAAGTCCGGCATCAAGGCCACAGTTTGGGTCAGGCAGAACTCGTAATTGTTGTTTCTGCCTTTAAAGTCTCGCTGGTACATATTCTCTGATAGAAACTCCAAAACAGCCGAATTGATCCTTTACTCCAAAAGTCGAGCTCACAGCTTCTCCAGATTATTCCACCATTCATGAGTGCCGCCAGGGAGAACACAGTCTTGATAACAGCTGCTCCAATTCCCTGTCACAGCTCCACGTTCAGTCCGAGCACTGTCAAGCTTCAACAACTCCACACGAATTTGTAGACAACCACATTCCACCAACCCAAACAGTAGAATCTAGTTGTCATCATAAATCCAATTTGTTCCTTAAAGAGGTCAGAGGGGTCCTCCTTACCCTGATTCCTGTCGGGAGAAGTTGATCGATTTTGTTGAGAGACCAGCTGATCCTTCCAATTAAGAAGTATGCAGGAAAAAAAAGAGAGGCTTTTTTAAGGGTTCACAGAACAAAAGAGCGCAGCAGGGAAGTGGGTGGGGGGAGGGGGAGAGGGAAAACACGTCTGGTTTCACCGTAGAGTAGCAAGAAAAAAAAAATCAATCAGGATTAAATGAAACAAGGGTGCACAGATAGGGAAGGCCCACAATATGGCGCCATCCCTACAGTACTCCCCTCAAGGATGCCCCCTGGCGTCCCCAAAAAGCCCCCCCCCCCTCCCAAAAAAAAAAGACATGGGTGGAAGGAGAAATTGCAAGGACAGAGGGCCCAAGACAAAACATGACAAAAACAAAACCAGGGACCTAACTAGACACAAACAGGGGAACACAAAAGTCTGGGAGGTCAGGAGACCGTCCATAAGGCTGGACCAGGGCGGGCGGGCGGCCAGGAGGCTGTCCAGGCAGGATCAGGACAGACAGCTGGCTGGGAAACCATTCATTGTGCCGGGGCCGACAGGCAGTCGAGAGGTCGTCCAACCGGCAATTCAGATGGCGACAGGTCAGACAGGCGGCCGGGGGGCGTTCAGGCAGGAACAGGACAGACAGGGTCTCAGGCAGGTTGGGGCCAAAGGTCTCAGGCGAGCCGGAGACAAAGACCTCAGATGGAACAGGAAATTCTGCGGTCGGGTCAGGAGTGAAGACCTCAGACCGGTCGGCGGAGAGGAACTCAGCAGACAGGTCGGCGGCAAGGAGCTCAGCAGACGGGTCAGTGCGAGGAGCTCAGCAGATGGGTCCGTGGCAGCTGCAGGTTCAGGTACCACTGTAGGTTCTGAATCTTCTGCGGCTGTTTCTGGGTTCTGAGCAGGTTCAGAGTCCTTTGCTGCAGGCTCTGGGCTGGCTGCTGCGGGCTCTGGGCTAGCGGATGCAGGCTCTGGGATGAGTCTCTGGAACCCTTCTGTCATCGACCTCTCCGACGTGGGCAGCGATGTGGTTCAGCTTCAGCGTGTGTAACGCAGAGGCTGCAGGAGATGGGGAAACTACGAGGACTGTGGTAGGCCAGGAGGCATCCACAGGTGCTGCAGCTACAAGGATCTCAGGAGTCAGGGAGTCCGGGACTGGTTCAAAGACAGAGTGGTGTTTGGGTGGAGGACTAGGACTGGCAGTGTGTGGGTGGATGAGTGGTGTCAGCCAATGTTCTTCCTCCAGCACCTTGTCCAAAATGTCCTCCATACCAGGAGAGTCAATTAGTCAGGGGAGACAAATATATTCGTCTAACATGTTTTTTGTGGCCACCCACCTTTCCCACAGGTTACAGGAGATGGCTGAGTCCACATACCTCTGGACTGTGTCACAGAGTTAAGAGTAATCCTTCATAGAGAGCCCAGACAAAAATCTCTCAACTGTTGGGTTCATGGTTGGTCTCGTCATACTGTCAGGTTTTCAGACAGGTCAGGGCAAGAGTGAACTCAATTGAAGAGTCAGGACTAAAGGATGACAAAAATAACTACTTTTAATAATAATAAATTAAAGGCTAAAAAAGTTAAATCTGGTCCTCTGGACATTCAAAAAAAACAAAAAAACAAAGCAAAACAACAAAAAATGTAGAAACGTTTCGTCTCTCGTCCGAGAGACTTCTTCAGTCTGAGGTGCTGTTTTCAGCTCAGTCTCTTAAATAGCACCTTCTCAGAGTGGATCAACCAGTTTTGCTGCTGACAACCAAAACCAGCTGATCACATGGTCAAGAAGGACCATCAGCCTAACAAAGGATCATTAGCACACTGATGGCTGTTTACTGTTCACAGAGGGCTGAGTGATACTAGCAATCACAGCATTGTAAGAGGGGGACAATTGAACACGTAGGCCTCCACCCCTGTTTAATGATGGACGATTTCTTTTCACAAAGATGGCCTCCTTTACTCCTCTCTCAAACCATCGTTCCTCTCTGTCCAGGATGTGCACATCTTCATCCCTGAAAGAGTGACCGCTGGCCTGGAGATGAGTGTAGACTGCAGAGTCCTGGCCTGATGATGTTGATCTTCTGTGCTGGGCCATCCTTTTGGCCAGT
>NC_056505.1:49635572-49639165 GCF_014905685.2 Nematolebias whitei | reverse complement strand
TCACAGTTTACACCCTGTTTTTCCTTTTACTTGTCACTCTGTTCACTGTTTGACTTTTTCTTCTCTGCTCTCCTGGGGTTTCCCATCTGCTGCTTCTGCCAGCCTCTTTACATGCCACACCTCTCTCTCTGATTGCTGCTGATGGTTTCCACCTGTTTCTGGGTGTATATATACTTCCTGCTTTCTCCACTACGTTGCCAGATCAACTGATCGCTTTCAGCAACAGTTATCCCGCGTACTCTCCTTGTTCACAGCTCTTGAATCTTGACCCACGCATGTTTCCCTTGACCACGCTTTTTGCCTGTCCCTTTTTGTGCCTCAACCATCTGACTTTGTTGACGACCTACACCTGTTTTTTTTTTTTTTTTTTTGGATTCCACCTTTGCTTCTCCTTATCGGTACTGTCTCCTAATGATGAGCAAATGAAGCTTTTATTAAGCATTGAACCAGTTGGGACTTCCGGTTAGATGGCGCCCGTGTACATGGCTTGCAATCTACCTCTGCTGATGGTGTTCGGATTATTTTTGTTTTGTTCGTTTCTTATCCGTGATATAGACTCACTGCTGATGTATGACCGACAACAGCTTCTGGAACTTCGTTTTTCTGTCATTGATGTGCCAGCTTACCTCCGCTGCGCTCCTCACCTGCCTGCCAGGAGACATGGCTTCAGACGCTGGGAAAAACATGTTGGGCGGCTGTTAAAGCTTAAAGCCCTGCAAACTGCATCTTCCTCTTCAGCTGGTGGTCATGGTTTCCATTGCCAGCTTCCCGCGTGCCTGGACCAGGTAAACAACGGGAGTTGTCATCTGGTGCGTAGCTGACACCTGGAGGGGCTGTTATTGAAAACCTGCAGCCATTGGCGCGCGCAAACTTCACTGCTGCTGGCTCCACTTTGGACAGTATCCGGATGTGTTTGGTCAACGCAAGATCTGTTACCAACAAAACTTTAATCCTCAGGGACTACTTTCAACAGCTCGAGTTGGACTTTGTATCACAAAGACTTGGATGTCTCCGGGTGAGTCCAGCGCCTTGAAGGAATTATTGCCACTGAACTGTGTGCCTAAAGTTGGACCAGACTGAGGGGTCAAGGTTTGTTTTTTTCAGGAGAGGCTGGACAGCAGCATGTTTAAAGGTTTTTGGCACTCATTCAGTGAGGTGGAGAACAGAGGTTAGAGCAGTGGGTGGGCGTCACAGGGTCAGCCCTCAATTGGTTCAGATCTTACCTCACTGACAGATCCTTTTGTGTCTCTATCAAGGATTTTAGTTCTGCATTGGCAAAGCTTAAATGGGGGGTTCCGCAGGGGTCCATCCTGGGTCCCCTCCTATTCTCTTTATACCTGCTGCCGTTTGGTGCTATTTTCTGGAAACACAACATGCCCTTCCACTTCTACGCCGGTGACTGTCAAATTTACTTCCCCCTAAGATACAATGGCACATGCTCTATTCAACCTCTGCTCGACTGCCTGGCTGACATCAGGGACTGGATGGCTTTAAACTTCTTAAATTTCAATGAAAAGAAGTCTGAAGTCATGTTGTTCCCTCCCAATGACACAATCACAAACCACTGCATCGACCTCTCCGCTCTAACCCTGTCAGAAAAACAAAAAGTCACTAATCTGGGAGTGATAATGGACCCTTCCCTGAAACTTAACAATCATGTAAACATGATTGTTAAATTATGTTTCTTCCAACTGAGGCGGCTGTCTAAACTGAAGCCCATATTGTCCAAAAAGAACCTAGAGACAATAATACATGCATTCACTACATCTAGGCTTAATTACTGCAATTCACTCCTATTTGGTATCAGTCAGACCTCCATAGCACGACTACAACTTGTCCAGAATGCAGCAGCCCGATTTTTAACCAGTACAGGCAAAAGAGAGCACATCACACCAGTTTTGGCCTCCCTGCACTGGTTACCGGTTCACTTTCGAATCCAGTTCAAAATACTCATTTATGTCTACAAATCACTGAACAGTTTCAATGAACTTTTGAAAGTTTCAGTGAACTCACTACCATTCAGTAGCTTTCAACACCAGACGATCTGTGTTTTGAACCTGTATGCTCCACACTGGTTTGTCATCATTATCTGCATTGCATTTATGTCTATATTTCTGATTTACTTAATTTTGTATTTTGCTTTGTTTGTTACCTGTTGTTCTGTCTGTATAGCACTTTGGTTGGCCTTGTCACTGTTTTAAGTGCTCTATAAATAAAATTGTATGGTATGGGGGTAAATGTTTCAAAATTAGGTTCATTTTTTGAAGCTTCAGTTACATTGACCTCTTGTGGCAATTTGCAATGCTGCTGTCAAATTGTGGTTTTGGTGTCACACACCAAATAACTTCAATGACTAGTGTTAAATAAACTACTTTACTGTGGTAAAACAACTGATTTTAAAAATTCATAAACTTTCTATGTTATCTGGTTTGAAAATGTATTCATGCTTACATGTTTTCAAATAAAGACTGATAAATGTGCATTGAAGAGATTTAATAAAAAATGTTGCAATGGTATTGTGCTTGTGTATTTGTGGCAGCGTCAGTCTTTATCATTCTTAAAATAACAATAAAATGACATCTCCAGCATCTCAATGTTTGGCACTGAAGTGCCTAATCATATAGGTATTACCATGATACTTCAGTTCAGTTGAACACACTAAACACTGCACCTGTAGCAATAGACTAATGTAAATATAAATTTAATTTGAGCCCATTCAAATCACATAAATCATTTTACAGTAATTATATTAAATACGTAGGTTAAATTGGTTAGATATCTTCACTGCTGAACATTACTATAACTTTTTTTTAATTTAAATGCCAAAACCACCTTATCATGAGCAATCAGAATGAATCTACATGTTAGAACAACCTCTTTACCTGGCTGCCTTCATAATTACTCTATTTCAACTATTTCAACAACACAACAGTAAAAACTCCTACTCTCCCAACACATTGCAAACATTTTAGTGCTGTTTTATAGTGCTGAGCGCTCTCAATTCAAAACTCTCTCAACCTGAACCAGTCTCAAGTTAGAATCGAGACCAGTTAGTGCCAGGGAATCAGCTGTTTGGACCGCGAACCAGTCAATCGATTCATTCCGACAACGAAACAGTTTGTGTTTCGGACGTCATGTGTCACGTGACTTCTTCCGCACCAAAACAGGCTCCGAAGCAGTGGTCCGATGTAATTTTACTGCAGGGTTCGAAGCATGTTTTGAAGATGTTGTTTCATACTACCATTACTACTGTCTCCTCTTAGGATCCTGTGTAACAAACCGTGCTCACCCTTGACTATGCCTCTGGACTTCCCTTGGTCTCTGCAGCCGCTCAGCTGCCACCTCTCACGATGGCGTCACACCTGCAGCTCTGTGTCTCTGCTGGAGCACTGTACTACAACAAAAAGGTTAGTGTTTCACCAAACAGTCTGTATTCAAATAACTACTCGATATTCTGCCAAACACTAAACTTCCCCCTCTGTATCATTTTAGATACAGTGCCTGCCCCTGGACCTGAGACACCAGAAGCTGTTTATTTCCTCAATAAACATTTTAAAAACCTTTCTGAGTTTGTGTGTAGGATCCTCTGCCAT
>NC_056505.1:49614067-49635472 GCF_014905685.2 Nematolebias whitei | reverse complement strand
TGTGTGTGTGTGTGTGTGTGTGTGTGTGTGTGTGTGTGTGTGTGTGTGTGTGTGTGTGTGTGTATGTATATGTATATGTGTGTGTAGATAGATAGTTAGTTATAGACATACATGCATACATACAGGTACACTATATATGACACAATGTATTTACATGACAACCCAACCCTTTTTGACAGTGACTTTACTTCCACCTGCCGCCAAAGTTGGCATGTTGCTTATTTCTGAAATTATCTAGATATATTTTAATTTTTTAATTTTTTTTTTAAAGTTTAGATTCTTAAAATTATGTTGAAATTTGGGTAAGATGCAGTTTTGGAACCCTTCAATATTTAAAAATAACAACATTTAATAATAATTTTAAAGAAATCTTGTTTTTTTAATTGTTGCTGGACTTATTTAGAATTCATTGAAATAACTGAAGAAATCTCCACTGAACTTTGGATGGACCCAGAAACAAGTACACGTCAGTGAGAACACGTTTGTTTCAGCTGAGCCCTGGGTGTGCACATCAGTGTATGTGTGGATGTTAGATCAAGTTCAATGATAATCTGGTTGACTGGTGTTAGCAGAGCTGATCTCACAGTTCCTGGGTTAGGTAGAGCTGAATGCCAATCGCCTCTCCCGCTGCTTCCCAGACCCAGCTGGCTGTTTCTAATGAGACAGGCAGACAGGGAGATGTCACACTGACAGGGTTGCCTGACACATGAAAATGAGACCCCTGATCCACATGCTGGGATAGAAGAGGAAAACTGGGAGGGACCAAGCGGGTGAAATGGGGGAAAAAGAGAGGGGGACGCAGCCTACCAGTTGTCAGAAAACTGAGTGACAAGTCAAGGAAGGTGGCTGAACTGCAAAATTCCTCCAAGTGACAAGAGACGAAACACACATCTCTGTGTACACAGCAGACTGCTAACTCCTCTGTCTGACTTGTCTTTGTCCTGTGACAGGTCTACAAGGGCCAGTCCTGTTCCTCTCAGAGACCATTCAACAGCAGAACATGTATTATTGATCTTCTTTCAGAACTTCTGAATCTCCTGTTACCTCAACCAAAATTGAAACTGCTAGTTTTGCTTATCCTGATTTCTCTGACTTTTGATTTTAGCTCATGATAGATACAACATTTCCAGAGTGCTTACGGTATAAAGAGACGCAAATCATATCTGGCTATTCCTCGATGATGCCCTGCAGACATGCCTTTCTGAGTGATGACTGTGGGATTATCTCTCCATTACAGTTATTCTATTTGACAAGCCGTTCTGTCACATCTCAAACGGCTGCTTTACTTGAAGAGCCCGGTGCTCTCTTTGCGTCACTCACATCTGCAAATTGCAGGAGATTTGAGACAGCCCCTTTGCATTACGTCTTATCTGTGGGGGAGAATGCGCCATTGGTCCCCTCAACACTCCCATTCTTTAAGGTGTTCATCTTCCATCTGCTGGAGGATCCAGTGGGAATACTTCTCTCTGAGATCCTTCCTCAGTCCCAGCAAGCAGCCTTTCATGTCAGATAGGATACCAGACAGGAATCCCAGCTAGCGCTCGGCTTCACTTAAGACTTACACATTGACAGAGAAATGAAGGACTGTTCTCTCATTTCTCAATGGTCTCTCTCTCTCTCCCTCTTTACCTTTTTTTGCAGCCCAGACTCAAATGCCAAACTCAAAACATATGCATTGTTCTGGAGATTGGATCAAGAGTATGCGCCACACTGTAATTACATCAGTGACGAAACAGCTTTCCTATGACTGTGCGCTTGGAGTTTATGCCACAGTTATGCCCTAGATTTTGTGCAAAATACCACAAGAAATAATTTTAGAAACTGCACAAAATCAATATAATTTTGGAAATGCTGATGTTGGTTATGGGCAGCATGGTGGGTCAGTTGGTAGAGCTGTTTCCACTCAGTGAGAAGGTTGCCAGTTCAAATCCCAGCCTGGGACCTTTCTGTGTGGAGTTTACATGTTCTTTTTGTGCTGCGTCGGTTTTCTCCGGGTACTCCGGTTTCCTTCCTTAGACCAAAAACCTGCATGTTAGGCTGATTGGTAACTCTAAATTGTCCCTAGGTGTGAGTGAGAGAGTGAATGGTTGTTTGTCTTTTTTGTCTCTGTGTGTCCCTTTGATGGACTGGAGACCTGTCCATGGTGTACCCTGCCTCTCGCACAGTGATGGCTGGATATGGGCACCAGTGACCCCCACGACTCGAAAAGGAAGAAGCAGGTAAAGAGGATGGATGGATGGATGGGCCAATAAAGGGAGTGATAAAGAACAGTAAAAATGATCAAAAAACACATTAATAAGAATTGCACAAACATGAACAAAATAAAAAGTGCAAATAAAGCTGGATCAGTTTCCACCGGGTCTGTCATATAATCACCCACACAGCCTCATTTCTTCGGCTATGAACCTGTGAAATAAATCTGGAATTAGACCCCAAGTTCCCTAAATACAAAATTATAAATATACAGTATTTAAAAATCTGTCAAGAAGTTATTGTGTTCTACTTACATGGTTTTACATGTTTTCAAGAACAATATTGCGTCCACTGTAGTAGGTTTGAGCTCTGGTCTGTGCGACCAGCTGCACTAAAAACTCGCTTGCTGCTGCTGTTTGCTGGAATGCAAAGCACAGATCTTACCAACTTGGCCAGTTTTGGGTACACATTTGAGTTTAATTTCCAAAATCCCAGCAAATCCCAGCAAATCTCGATCATCGGCCATAGCACGCTTTTGAGTACAGTGTAACCTCACTATCACTCTCTGGCTAATCCACTGTGTTCTCCCACTCTGCAAAAGTACTTGTTCTTCTCTGTTTGAACGGCAGTGATGTGAGCGCGCTCCTCTCTTCAGCTTTTGATGTTGTCGCTTCTTAGGGCTGCAAATTCTTCCACTGCAGCTGAGAGTAGTTTGCTGCTCTATTGTGCGGCCAGCTGAGAGCGAAGTGCGGACCTGCATCTGATACACATCAGCAAGTGTCATCATTTTAAGTTTAAGTTATGCGCAATGCGCCGCCAGCACTACTCTCTTTTCTGATTAACTTCTGCACTTTTATTTATTTCCATTCCTCCTCAGTAAACTTACTGCCTCCTCCTCTAAGTAGATTTACACAATTTTATAGTGTGCATTTCTTATTTAGTTTTATTGTGCTGTATGACTCATAAAACCACATCAAAGCCTGAGACCGGCCCGGCCTGGAAATGACAGCTCAAGTTGGAATTCAATCTGCAGCATATCTATCTATCTATCTGTCTGTCTGTCTGTCCGTCCGTCCGTCCGTCCGTCCGTCCGTCCGTCCGTCCGTCCGTCTATCTATCTATATATCTGTCTGTCTGCCTGCCTGCCTGCCTGTCTGCCTGCCTGCCTGCCTGCCTGCCTGCCTATATATATTACATATTCATTCATTGAACCTTTATTTAGACAAGTTTTTTTTCCCTTGTCCTGTCCTGCATTGTGACACAGAATTATTGTCTGAGTGTCAAAGTGATGCCCAACTGATTTACTTTCACAAGCAGTGCATTATTGCTGGCCTTAAGCCCAAAGCAAATTCTAATAAAATTTACTTTTTATATCAAGCAGAGCATTGTTTCAGATGTAATGGACAAGGGGATGAAAAACAAAGAAGATAAAGCAGAAAAGTGGGAGAAGGGTTAAAAGGTAAAGAAGGAGATAGAAATAGAGGAGCGATAGAGGTATAAAGAGAACACAAATCAACATCATTGAAGTGTGCCTCTGGAGCTGCGGAAAGAAAATAAAAAACAAGACAAAACCGAGATACCACAACAACAAAAAACATATATAATGATACTTGTAACATCAAACAGCTGGACATGAGACAGGGGTGAAACTGATCAGGGATGATTAACAAAAGACACTAGGGAGAACAGAACAGGCACCTGGTGATGAGCTGTAGAGATCACTGAGAGTTGTGCTACGTAAGTAACATGGCAGTATACTGCTAAACAAAAAGGTTTTGACTCAGGTAAAACAAGCCAATATATTACAATCAAACATAAAAAATATTGTTAATAATAACCTCTGCATATTGTTTCAATAAACCAAACTGGACAAAGAAACCTTGGACAGTCTGGAGAGTTACGTGGACGAGTGTTTTAACAACATCATGATGGGTAAACCACAAATAAACACTGCATCCAAGGCCACACCAAATCAGACACCACTCTGAGCAGCAGGACCACGCTTTCCACAGAACAACTGTGTCAACTCTTGAAACTGTGCCTGCAGTCAACCTACTTCACAAATGGGGAGCAATATTATTGGCAGAAACATGGGTGTGCTATGGGGTCTCCAGTTTCTCCTATTGTTGCCAACCTATACATGGAGGAGGTAGAAAAGAGAGCCTTGACGTCCTTTTCAGGGACACCACCAAGTCATTGGTTCAGGTATGTTGACGACACCTGGGTTAAAATTAAATCTCAGGAAGTCCAACATTTTACTGACCACATCAACTCTGTGGATAAATACATCCAGTTCACACGAGAAGATGTAAATGGTAAATGGTAAATGGAGCTTACTTCTATAGCGCCTTCCAGCCCCCTATGAGGGGCCCCAAGGCGCTTTACAGTACCAGCCATCCACCCATTCACACGCACATTCATACACCGGTGGCGGTAGGCTGCCATGCAAGGCGCCATCCAGTCCCACCGGGAGCAACTCGGGGTTAAGTGTCTTGCCCAGGGACACAACGGCACATGGTGTGGGAAGTCGGGATTCGAACCTCCAACCTTCCGAT
Source organism: Nematolebias whitei (assembly GCF_014905685.2). Lineage (NCBI taxonomy): Eukaryota > Metazoa > Chordata > Actinopteri > Cyprinodontiformes > Rivulidae > Nematolebias > Nematolebias whitei. Next base: position 49,630,724 of record NC_056505.1, on the reverse strand, counting down.
CAGAGGTCGGCTGCCACTACCACTGCACCACGGCCGCCCACAAAAAATGATGTAAAAAATGGCAGGTTGGCTTTCTTGGACTGTGAGGTCTCAGTCTCTGATAGAGGACATTTGCAAACCGAGGTGTACCGCAAACCCACCCACAAAGACCAGTATTTACAACTTGACTCCCATCACCCTTTGGAGCACAAGTTAGGAGTCATCAGGACTCTGTATCACAGAACAGACAGCGTCCCCACTAACTCAGGAGCCAGGCAGAAGGAGAAATCCTACATAAGACAGGCTCTAGAGCAATGTGGATATCCTAACTGGGCCTTCCTGAAAGCAGAGAAGAAACCCAAACAGGACTCCAGTCAGCCATCAGGTGAAAAGGAGGAACCCAGACCCAGACCAGTGGTCATTCCGTATGTTGAGGGAGTATCAGAGAAACTGAGACGTTTATTTTCTAAACATAATGTCCCAGTGGCTTTTAAACCCCAAATTACATTACGGCAAAGACTGGTTCATCCCAAAGATCCAGTCCCCTGGCACAAACAGAGTAATATTGTATATGCTGTTCAGTGTCAGGAGGGTGATCAGTCTTACATCGGGGAAACTAAACAGCCACTGGCCAAAAGGATGGACCAGCATAGAAGATCAACATCATCAGGCCAGGATTCTGCGGTCTACACTCATCTCCAGGCCAGTGGTCACTCTTTCATGGATGAAGATGCTCACATCCTGGACAGAGAGGAACGATGGTTTGAGAGAGGAGTAAAGGAGGCCATCTTTGTGAAAATAAATCGTCCATCATTACACAGGGGTGGAGGCCTCCGGGTTCAACTGTCCCCCTCTTACAATGCTGTTATTTCTAGTATCACTCAACCCCCTGTGACTAGTAAACAGCCATCAGTGTGCTAATGATCCATTGTTAGGCTGATGGTCCTTCTTGACCATGTGAGCAGCTGGTTTTGGTTGTCAGCAGCAAACTGGTTGATCCACTCTGAGAAGGTGCTATTTAAAGTCGTTTTCACACCAGATAGTCGTGTAGACTCGGTTCGGTTCGGGACCAATATTCATGACCTTTTGTTTACATTTGAGCTGGTGCGTTTGCATTCACACTGCACTGTACAGTCGAGTCAACCTGTTGAACCAACCTATTCCCCAGCTCGCCTGTGGGGGCGCTGCACCAAGAACTATTGAAAGAAACGACACAAAAACCTCTGAAGACACGTCTTCTTCTTCTTCTGTAAATAAAAATAAAAATGAAGTGGCATCAAGTTTTAGGAGTTTTATGAGTTATATTTTGTCATTTTTCAAAAATGGACTTAGCATGAGCAGAAGATGAGACAGAAGACCATGGAGAATATTGTTTTTCCACACAAGGCAGCTGACGGCTCCATATAAGGTAAGAGAAATGAGTGTTTGTTTACCCTGCGGAGTGGGGCTTGGTCTGTTTACATTCACACTGTACTCGAACCGCGCTGGAGTTCACTTCTACCGGACCGAGACCTAGGTTTTAGCCCGGGCCAGAGTTCGCCTTTTTGTTCCGTGACAGAGTTTGATGGCGCGTTCACACCTCCCTAAACGAAACGGACTTTCTAGGAAAACGAGCTAGAGTTCGCTTAAAGCGGACTAAACAGGGCTGGTGTGAATGCACCCTAAGAGACTGAGCTGAATACAGCACCTCAGACTGAGGAAGCCTTTCGGATGAGAGACGAAACGTTCCTACATTTTTTTGCTTTGTTTTGTTTTTTTGTTTTTTTTGAGTGTCCAGAGGACTAGATTGAACTTTTTGGGATTTTTCTACCTGGATTATTGAGCATGCATCAGGATGCTCCAACAATATCTTCATGATTTACTTCATGAGCTTCAAAGGCAAGCATTGTGGATATCCATGTCATATGGCAACATGGGAACTACGTTTTTGTCTTCATTAAAATACTTAATGTGTCCCCCACACACCTGAAGTCCAAAGTCTTGTTCTTTAAACACAACGAGTCTGTTCAAAGTGGTATCACTGAATGACGTATTCTCTTGAGCAGCCAGGAAAACATCTCTCAGTGTATCCTCACACTCTTGAATACTAAGTCTAGCATGAATGATTGTCTGTTTGGCATTTGTGGAGCTCTTTATTTCCCTTTTTCTGGCACTTTGCTGATTTTCCAGTGTGAATTTCCATTTTCCAATAGCTTTCCTCACCCATGCAATAACTCTGACTAGTTTATGTTAAGATATTTTTGGACTGGTTCTATGGTTTTGATCTGCTCAGAGATGGAATTATAATGAAATTATGATCCGGTTCTGACTGGGTTAAACTGGGCCAGCAACTCTAAAGAGAGTATCCCAGGGATTTTAATATCAGTCAAGGAATAGAGTTTAATCTGCTTGCCACATCACCTAGAAAGGCTTTTGAAGCACCGTCTCATATTTCCTTACACGTCAGTCCATGTAAGATCCATTGAGATCACACTTAGACACGCCCCCTCATACACTGACAGGTTGAGCTCCCCTTCTGCGAAGGAGGAGTCTAGGACCCTATAAATGAGAAATGACACATGACATCTTGGCTCTTCTTCCAGGTCTGTGAACGCATCACAGATGGGAGAGTCCAGCGCTGTAAATTGTAACCTTTTCCTGCCTTTTTTAATATCCCTCCATCAATCCATCCATCCATCCATCTATCCATTTTCTTCCGCTTATCCGGGGTCGAGTCGCGGGGGTAGCAGCCTAAGTAGGGAGGCCCAGACTTCCCTCTCCCCAGCCACTTGGGCCAGCTCTTCCGGGGGAATCCCGAGGTGTTCCCATGCCAGCCGAGAAACATAGTCCCTCCAGCGTGTCCTGGGTCTTACTCTGGGCCTCCTCCCAGTGGGACGTGTCCGGAACACCTCATCAAGGAGGCGTCCAGGAGGCATCTTAAACAGATGCCCAAGCCACCCCAACTGGCTCCTCTTTACGTGGAGAAACAGCGGCTCTACTCTGATTCCCTCCTGGATGATCGAGCTTCTCACCCTATCTCTAAGGGAAAGCCCAGACACCCTGTGGAGAAAACTCATTTCGGCCGCTTGTATCCGAGATCTCATTCTTTCTGTCACAACCCAAAGCTCGTGACCATAGATGAGGGTAGGAACGTAGATCGATTGGTAAATTGAGAGCTTCACCTTTTGACTCAGCTCTTTCTTCACCACGACAGACCTGTACAGCGCCTGCTTCACTGCAGACGCTGCACCTATCCGCCTATCGATCTCACGCTCCAGTTTTCCCTCATTCGTGAACAAGACCCCAAGATACTTGAACACTTCCACTTGGGGCAGGACCTCCTCCTTGACCCGGAGAGGACACTCTACCCTTTTCTGTCTCAAGACCATTTTTCAAGGCCTTTTTTAATATAATTGGTTAAACTTAATTGACGTTTCCTTGATTTACTGATAATGAGAGTTGCCACTTCTGAGGGAGGTTCAAGCCGGGGTGAAAGACGTGGGCTAGAAGGGGTTTCTGGGTCTGGTGGCCCACAGCCAGCTCCCGTCTTTAACATTTACAAAGACTACTGTATCTTCTCTCTTGGATTAGTTGCTTGGCAATAAATGTAAGAGGAGAAATTTTGGTTAGACTGTCCTTTTCTTTCCACTCAGTAATTTTTAAGGGATCCTTTGTCTCATCCTCCTTCCTAATTTCCTCTTCTTTTATTTGCTTGGATTGTGCTCTGGTTGTCACTGCTGAGAAAGCTTTCCTCTTGAGCGTTGCAACACCTTCTTTTGCACACATAGCAATATAATTAGCAGATTTTATCGGCCATTGTTCAATAGATTGCCACAGGAATGTTGGTCCATTTTGCCACTGTGACTCCTCTTGAAGGTGCTCGGGGGATGCCCCTCTTGTTATAATGTCTGCAACATTGAGATCACCTGGTATCCACGGCCAATCTTTGACAGGTCCAGCTTTCTGTATTTCACCAACTCTGTTTACAAAAAAAGGTCTGGTACCATAACTGTCACGTTGAATGGCCCCGAGCACAGTTGGCTGTCCAGAAAATGGTACCAGCCTGCAATGTCTATTCTGCTGTGCTTTTCATTATACTTCCTCAAACGAGCTACAAACACTGCACCACAAATTTCTGCTTTAACAGGTTCTCCTTTTTGGTCGAGTGGAGTGAGTTTTGCTTTGGATTCAACGAGTCTCACTTGGATCCCTTGCTCTGTCTCCCATCTGAAGTATAGAACTGCACCATAACTTGTGCCGCTCCCATCAGAAAAAGTTATTCTCAGGGGTTTTCCAATCCAACCAATTGCTGTCAAACTCCTGTGAAATTTGATTTGGCCCAGGCGAACATACTCCTGGAACATTTCAATTGCTTCATTTCTAAGCCCATCAGAAATTGATTGATCCCAATTGTCACTTGCTTTACCTCCATTCCTGGTTGCTTGGAAATATTTTCTCACCAGAATGGCTCCCTTTTGTTTGATAGGTGTGACTAGACCAATGGGATCAAAGAGACTGGCTACTTGGCTAAGAAGTTCTCTCCTAGTAAGAGGATTTGGAGTATTTGCTTTCACATCCTTTTCTCGGTCTTGTCCCAACTTCATTTTTTTCCTTCCTTTTGAGAAGTTAATTGATGTAATTACATACAATGCATCTTCTTCTACCAGGTATTCAACTCCCAAAACCTTATTGTCTTCCTCCTTGATCTGATTGGGGAGTTTAAGGACTTTGTCTTTGCCAAGTAAGGAAATATTTTGCCTCCTACTTTGGCCTGATAGTATCCATGGTTTCAAGAAGAACCCCCAACTTGTAAGATCTCTTCCACCTTCTTTATGCATTTGTGCAAAAGTTCTAGGTTATTGTCAGATGTTAAAATGTCATCAACATAACAGTCTTTTTCCAGAATTCTCCGCTCCTCTTTAAAGCAGTCAAACATGGGCAGTTTTGCAGTTTCTCACATTGCTACTTGGGCAATACATCCAGCAAGACGATCCCCAATGTTAACTCTGGTAATAGCAAACTCACCCATCTCCTCTGCTACACTGTTTCTCCAGAGGAATCTGTGCAGGTGTCTCTCTAGGTCCACTAGCCATTCAGAGTTGTACATCTTTTTAATGTCTTCCAAGGCAGTGTGTACTCCTCTTCTGAACCTGAGTAAAACAGCACAAATTGGATTTAAAACATCAGGACCTTTCAATAAAATGTTATTCATACTTAGACCTTCAAATCGTTGACTGCTGTTCCATCCTAAGCACACAGGAGTGGTTACAGAGTGAGGATTTGGTGCCACTTGATGGTTCACATACCACACTGGTCCTTTCCAGCTGTTTAAAGTTTCCTCTGTTAGTTTAATTGCTGCTTTTCTTTGCACCACTTCATGCACTTGGGCTGCATAAATTGTCTTCCATTCAGGTTCTTTGTTTAATCATCTTTTTGTTCTTGAGAAAGTGGATTCCACACTCCTCCTGTTCTTGGGAAACAATTAGGTTCTACGATCCAAGGATACCTTGCATCCCAGTGTGGAGCATCACTGTGGGCATCTGTTTTCACAAAGGTAAGACATTGTTGGATTATTTCAAGTTCTTTCTCCTCCATCAATGTAATGTCTTTTCCCCCTGGCTGACAATTTCCACAGCGACATCCCCCACACTTTGGTTCACAATCTGCTCCTATGCTCTCCCATTTTCACCAGTCAATGAACTCTTTATTGGAAGTTGTACTTTTACTTTTAGCTTTGACTTCTTGGGGACTGCAGACTTCTTCCTATTTTACTGCAGCAGTGCACATAGAGCGAGCAAAATGTGTTTCTGATCTGTGTGCTGCCATGTCAACCTCTTCACAAAAATTTGGATGAGCCCCTCCCACAGTTATTCCAAGTGGACTGCTCCCCAGGACCAGGTCTCCAACTACCTTCCTTGACTCTTTGAGGGGACAGTCTGCCCTCTCTGTGGCTTATTAGTAGCTCAATGGTATCCAGTTTCCCGAGATCCTCTAGGTCAACTTCTGGAAAGAAATTTTGTAGTCGCTGTGGTTGGATGACTTTGTACACTTTGGCAAGCTCACTGGGGCCATAGCAGATGAGTTGGTGAGCTTTTTCTGTTCCATTGGGGGTCTTAATTCTCACTTTTAACATATATCTCTTTGTTCTGACTTTAATTGCCATTTCCCCCACTCCATGAACAACTAATGTTATGTCCTCACCTTCCAAGTTTAATTTTTGACCTGCTTGGTGCGTAATGTAATTTGTGTCAGAAGCCAAGTCAATCAAAGTGCCATTTTTTTTTACCTGCATTTGGAGTGACCTCCAAAAACATTCGAATAACAGGTTGCTCTTTTAATCCATATGCTTCCATAAGCCCATGGATTTCACTCTTTGTGCTGTTTGTTGATGCAGCCATATTTGAGAATGCCCTTCTGCATTCTTATGCCATTTCTGGTGAAAAACCTAGAGCAGGCGGAAGGAGGAACTGCAAGGATGGAGGGCATGAGGAAACACAAAGACAAGAAACCAAAAACCGACATGACGAGGCCTGGGAACTAAACACAAAATCTAAACACAAGGAAACAAACAGTTCAGGTGATGGGCCATCCAACTTGTTGGAACAGATTGGGCGGGCAACCAGGAGGCCTTCCAACATGAGGCAGGAGCTCCGGAGGGTGACCAGGAGGTCATCCAGCACGAGGCAGGAGCTCCGGAGGACGACCAGGAGGCCATCCAGCACGAGGCAGGAGCACCGGAGGGCGACCAGGAGGCCGTCCAGCACAAGGCAGCAGTTCAAGTGGGCAACCAGGAGGCCGTCCAGCGCAAGGCAACAGTTCAAGGGTACGGCTGGGAAGCCGTTCGGCACCATAAAGCAGGTCCAGCGGGTGGCCAACAATGACAGTCACCCTGAGAGTCCAGGACTGACCAGGACATGGAGGAAGGAATAATGGGGGAACCAAGGATTCTGTAGCTATCATGGTGACCTCTGTGGCTACAGATGTTAAGGAGGCATCTGTTGCTACAGTCTTTGTGTTGGTGACATGAGGGGCGTCCTCCAGGATCCCCCCGGAGCAAGGGAGATGTGGAAAGAGTCCTCCAGGACCCTCCCGGAACCGGAAATGTGAGGGGCGTCCTCCAGGACCCCCTCGAGACAGGAGACGTGGGAGGGGTCCTCCATGAGCCTCCCAGAACAGGAAACGTGAGGGGCATCCCCCAGGACCCCCTTGTAACAGGAAATGTGTGATGATGTCTTGGAACTGGACCTCACAGGTTCTGCACCTCTTGCAGTTCTTGGAGACTCAAAGACCACTGCAGGTTCTGGAACCTTAGCTGGAAGAACTTCAGCTTGCGACACGGGGGCCTGGGGAGCTGCAGCTGGTGTGGAGACCTCCGTGGCTGTGGATGTGGAGGTCTCTGTAGTCATTGGGACCTCTGTGGGTGTGGAGGTCTCTGTAGTCGTTGGGACCTCTGTGGATGTGGAGGTATCTGTAGTTGTTGGGACATCTGTGGGTGTGGAGGCTTCTCTGGTCATGGATGCTTGGTTCTCTGCGGCAGGCTGTAAGTTCTCTGTCACAGGCTGTAGGTTCTCTGCGGCAGGCTGTAGGTTCTCTGCGGCAGACTGTAGGTTCTCTGCCTCAGACTGTAGGTTCTCTGCCGCAGACTCTGGGACCTCGGCTGCATGCGCTGGGACCTCTGAAAAATTCACAAGGGGAGAGAGAGTCTGAAAGGTTCTGATACTCTGTTTTCGTAGCCTTTATACCATAGGAAAAAATGTGGGAGAGGTCTGGGATCTGCAACAGTTTGGGTTTAGACGTGAGCATGTCCTCCATGGTGGCATAGGTATTAAAGTGAACCCTCGTTTTTCACAGGGTTTACATTCCAAAAAGAACCCGTGATAGGCGAAATCCATGAAGTAGTAACCTTTATTTTTTTACAATTAGTATACAATGAAATGCTCCATATTACATTAAAACCAAAGAACAATACCTTTTTATAGGCCCAAGCATTTGATTAACAAATAAAAGTACTGTATAAACGTTTTTTACAAAAAACTACTATAACTACTGAGACTGTTTAGCCAATCAGAATGCAGAACACAATGCACGATGCATATCCGTGAAGCAGCGAGACCATGAAAGGTGAACCGCGTTATAGCGAGGGTTCACTGTACATCTGTAAGGAGGGTCTGGGTTAAGGGAAGCAGCATCAAAAAGTCTCTGGAGCTACTGAAAAACAGCAGCGACCTCTTCAGGTGTTCTTTCATCAGAGCTCCCTGTGGCCGTTGGAGGATCTGTGTTTCCTGTAGACATGCGGGGGCTCGGACACACCCCCTTCTGAGAAAGTCTCCTCTGTGTTTTCACAGAGCCCGTCTGAAAGGCAGGCAGACAGGGGCTCTGGTACTCCCTATCCCCCTTTGAAATTCAGCTCTTCTGGCAGCTTGCAGGGAGATACTGAAGGAGGAAGGGGTTGGATTTTGGAATTCATCACGTTCTTGGGTTGTTTATTTCTCCGACGGTGGCAACACGGGCCGAAACCAGAACCGGACCAGAACTCCTCTGGCTCAGAGTCGTCGTCGGAGGCGGACCACAAAGAACACACTCGTGGGAGAGAGTGAGAAGAAGCCGGCCCAAAAGCCACACGGCTGTCTAGTCGCCACCTCCTCTCCTCCTCCACCAAGAGCGAAGATGGAAGGATCCCCACCTCGGGACTGTGGCATCTCCGGATGGGTTCAGTCCAGAACCCGCTCACACAGATGACGGCCACTTCCTCTAGAGCTGGAGCCGTCTCCTTCAGCCACCGGGTGGTTCGATTCTTTTGGGTCTTCTGCCTGCTGGGTTCATTAGATGGTGGAGGCATTCTGTCAGGATATACGGCGTGTTGTGAGATGAACCCAGTTTGCAGGTAGGACTCAGAGGCACGAGGAGTAAAATTAAATGAAATACTTTAATGATACAAAATAAAGATGCTGACGTGGCAGCTACTTATAAAACCTAGGGACGAGGGAAATACCATGGAACTAGGGAAACCAAGAGATGAGACAAACGCCAGACGATCACAGACGATGTCCCGACAATGAGTGACACAAAGAGACAGACTTATATACAGACACAAACAGAGTGACAATCACAAACACCTGGATGACACAAGGGTGGGAATAATCGAGATAATAAACAAGGAAACCAGGGAGTGTAAGGATGGGGACCCGCCACTAGAGGGCACCATCCTTACATTAATGTATTCACAATGTTGAGCTTTTCAAGTACATTCATTGCTTTGAACTATTTGCAGAAGAATATTTTATCTCCATGTCTTGCATCTCCACACACAATGCAACCATGATTCTTTCTTGTAGATAGAGTAAAAGCATGTTGTTTCTCAAACTTCTTCACTATCTTTTCGTTAACTCCAAGTTGCTCTAGTTTCTCCAGAACGTCCTCTTGTGTTTTCAGGAATTTGAGGAGGCTGTCAAAATGACTGTCTGGTGTAACCCCATTAACATAATTGACCATAAAAACTAGCTAGTCTCTCTTTATAACATAAGGTAGTTTGCTCTCTAGAGATTTAATAACCAGAGGATTTTTCATGGCTCCAGTATTACCTAGCTCTGTCAAGTCAGCTAGAGCCTTTTCAATTGCTTGTATAAGATCTATTATTTTCCTTGGCTGGTTTGCTTTCAAGGTGAGATTTTCTCAAGTTCTTCAATAATCTCCAAAGCAATGCTTGACTTGTTACCATACCTATTTTCCATCACTTGGAACATGTCTGTAGCAGTATCATATGCAGACAGGTGTAATTCGCAACATATCCTTTCATCCACACTATCCAACAATTGGAACTTTTTCACTTCAACTGAGCCAGTTGGTTCTCCCTGCTTCTGCATACTCTCCCAATCCTTTTTCCATCTATGAAAGTTTCTTTTGCACCCATAAAATTTTGGTAGACAAATGGGCCTGATCTTTACAATGGATGTGGGTTGTGCTAGTGTGAGTAAAGATGTAGGGTTTGTTTGAGCTGCTTCAGATTTACTCTTTTCCTCTGCAATTGTTTGAGCTGTGACAAACTGTGATTTTCTTGTTTTGAAGTTTGTTTTTCATCACTCTAAGACGGTTTTACTTTGTCATCTGTGTTGTCCATTTTATCTGCTGGAATCCATATTTCCCAGGTTACAAGGCTTTTAATTGTTGCCTGGATCACATTATCCACAAAAAGTTGCATCTCATATGCACTTTTGTTCAGAGCTAAAATCTTTATTTCAGTAGCATCATCACAAGTCTTTTCTGCCTCCTTTATTGCAGTACTGAGTTCATCTTGACCATATTTTTTTTTCCACAAATTGGACTGAACAATTTGTTTGACTTCTCCTAATTTTAATTCACAGTCATTAATAGTTTTTCCAAACCGGCGTCTTGCTGTTTATTAAGGTGCATTCACACCAGCCCTGTTTAGTCCGCTTTAATTGAACTCTAACTCGTTTTCCTAGAAAGTCCGGTTCGTTTGGGGAGGTGTGAACGCGCCATCAAACTCTGTCATGAACAAAAAGGCGAACTCTGGCCCGGGCTAAAACCTAGGTCTTGGTCCGGTAGAATAGAACTCCAGCGCGGTTCGAGTACAGTGTGAATGTAAACAGACCGAGCCCCGCTCCTCAAGCAAGAAGTGGAGCACAGCGCAGGGCAAACATACACATTTTTTTCTTACCTTATATGGAGCTGTCAGCTGCCTTGTGTGAAAAACAATATTCTCCATGGTCTTCTGCCTCATCTTCTGCTCATGCTGAGTCCATTTTTGAAAAATGACAAAATATAACTCCTAAAACTTGATGCCACTTCGTTTTTGTTTTTATTTCCAGAAGAAGAAGAAGTGTCTTCAGAGGTTTTTGTGTTGTTTCTTTAAGTAGTTCTTGGTGCAGCGCCCCCACAGGCGAGCGGGGGAATAGGTTGGTTCAACAGGTTGACTCGACTGCACAGTGCAGTGTGAATGCAAATGCACCAGTTCAAATGTAAACAAAATGTCATGAATATTGGTCCCCAACCGAACCCAGTCTACCGGACTATCAGGTGTGAATGCACCCTAAGTTCCACTTACATATTCGCCATCTTTGTCTTCCGTTTCTGCTATTAGTCCAGCTTTGTAATCATCATTTGAATTACTTACATGTCTGGCATCAGAGGTGAGCTTTTTGAACTCCTCCCGTAGTTCCATCTCTGTCATATCCCTGAGCTCTTCTGCTCAGGAAGTTGGCTTGCTTGGTGAAGGCAGATTTAGCCATGGTTCACTCCAGATTTAATTGTTTCAGTGACTTTCCAAACATTTCTTCAGCCATTGTGGACCTTAATGCTACTAAGACCAGACGACCTTCTTGATTGTCCTCTTTTGCATCAACAGAACTCTCCTTTCTTAGGACTTCATTGTCACATTGGTTATCAACTGTCATGGCTTACTTCCCCCAAAGAGACACAGGAACAACTCAACTCAGTGACATTTCTTTATTCATCTTTTCTTTTCCTTTTAGATGAATCTCATCAGGGGCAGCACGGTGGCGCAACTGGTAGAGCTGCTGCCTCTCAGCGACAAGGTCCTTGGTTCAAACCCCGGTCCAGGAGCCTTTCTGGGTGGAGTTTGCATGTTCTCTCCGTGCATGCGTGGGTTTTCTCCGTGTGCTCCGATTTCCTCCCACAGACCAAAAACATGCATGTTAGGGTGATTGGTAACTCTAAATTGTCCCTAGGTGTGAGTGAGAGAGTGAATGGTTTTTTTGTCTCTATGTGTCCCTGTGATGGACTTGCGACCCGTCCAGGGTGTACCCCGCCCCTCACACAGTGATTGCTGAACATGGGCACCAGCGACCCCCGTGACCCAAAATGGAATAAACGGGTAAAGATAATTGATGGATGGATGGATGAATCTCATCAGCTTGCAAGAAGCGTAGTCAACACGAGTAGTCAACATGAGTAGTCAACATGAGTAGACACCATGAGTAGACACCATAAGTAGATTGATAACCTACAAACAGATAAGAAAAACATTAAACATGATGACAATAAGCTCATTTTATCTTTAAATATTTAGCTAATTTCTTTGGGCATTACTTTGATAATTTACTTTTAGCTTAACAGTGAATGAAACAGGTAAACTATGTTGCAAGCAGAGCATATTAATTTGTATTCAAACGCATGAGAAACATTACATCAAACAATCAATAAAACCTGTTTTAGTTTTCCGAGTCCAACATTAATCATGCAAATTTTGAATATTGTCCATTTCCTACCAGTGGTGTCTTTGTGGAAGCTTTCAGCTGAAGTTCTTTGTCTGAAGAGAGATCACTATCTGAGAACAGGTGAACTGGATTACCTTAAAGATTTGGATGCTGAGCTTGAGCAGTGAAAGGGCTGGGTGCAGTTGATTCTTTGTAAGGCTCTCCCCAGTTGTGTGGAGATAGAAAAACACTCAAAAGTGTCAGATTTACTGGTTTAACTTGACAGTTAGCTTTAATCAAAAACCTAACTGAAGATGCATTTTTCTTTTGATCTTACTAGGAGTTCCATGACATCCACACAAGTCTGTTCTGCATGACCTTCCGGGCTGGATGATGTGTTCTTGAATGGATCCAAAATGGATCTGGGCCGGATGTGGCACTTAATGAGTGGATCTGGATAGGGTCCAGGCCAGATCTGATCCGGATCCATTCCGGTGTGCTAGTGGACTCTGCTCCGGGTCCATTTTGAGGATAAGTTCCAGAGCCTACGCTAGATCCGGAATGGATCCGGTCCGGAGTCTGTTTTCTATCTGGGATGCTCTGAGGACTCTTTACCAAGCCACTTTATTAGGAGATCTAACTCCTGGCTATATGTGAGATCAATGTCTTCGGTTGCATTTGACAATGATGACTACCATGTTCTAAGTTTTCAGGGGTGTCATCAAACTTAAAGAGCCCTGTTGTGATTAACTCTCTACGTGCAAGGAACCAAGCAAAGTCAGCCATAGGTAGGTAATTGTTGTGGGGAGCATGGTGATTGTTTGTCTTGATGTAGTCGCTTGATGTGTCAAGTTTCATCTTTTACAGTGCATGCATTTTCTTGAGCACTGGTGGAGAGGGAGTTTGCCCAGATCTCCTTGGAGTGAATGATGCCGGTTCGACCTGAGGTATTTCTCCTTTAGCTGAATGTGACTTTAGCTGGGTTTGGCGTGGCACATACTCCATAGTTCTCTGTCTGACGACTTGTGGTGGGACTGCACACTTTACACTTTCTTCCTTGTCTTGTTCGACAGCTGCGGCAGCTTCTAGAACCTCTGCTCTTGCCGTAGCAGCTGTAGCTTCTTTCTCTATCTCCAGCACCTTTAAATCCAGTTCTAGGTTTGCTTGTTGTTTTTTAATTTCTAATTGTTCCTTCCCGTAGGAGGCTTTAGCATTTGTGTCTTCAGCAGAGGATTATTGAAAGAAGGCTGCTTCCAATACGCTGGACTTTGAGGATGATTTAAAGTATGAGTTTTTGGAGCTAGAGTGTTTGGATCTGGATCTAGCTTTGGATGATGCTTTAGCTTTGCAGTTAGCCATTTCTTCTGCCTTTGCCTCATGAGTATTGTCCATTGCCGTGTCATAAGTTTTATCTTCCACCAACTGCTTATCTGGGGTTTCACTATACTGTTATCACTACATGTTGGATACACTGTGTATGTTAACACAGCTCAACAGCAAACCAAACTCGTTTTTTTATGAGCAAGGAAACTGGGCGTCTTGCTCCTTTATTAAGGTCTTGACAGCTTACAATTCTTTACAACTGTGGCTTGACAAGCTCAATGAAAAGTGTTGAGTGAAAAGCCATTGCTTTCAAAGGTGTAAATAAAGATTTAGGACACAGGAGGCAAAGTTTCTACATGGATAGGCAGTTTTCCTCTGTGAAACGGTTTTCCAACTGACTATTGCTTCTGCTACCCATAATGCATTGCAACCACAGTATTCACCTTTTGCCTTGGGCAGAACAATAGTTATAACTATAATAATAGCTAAAGAATAGTTATAGAATGTTAGAATTATTAACACATTAACTATCAATGAAACATTCCTTTGTAAAAGTAAAAAAATAAAATAAAAAACAAACTAACCTGTCCTTTTTTACAAACTTTTAAAGATGTCAAAATATCATTGTAAAGTCCAAATTTCTGTTGCCCATCTAAATTTTTATTGATGCTAAAACTTTATGCTGGAGCTTCAATAATCTATTTTGTTTTTGAACAGTGATTTATTTATTTTGCCTAATTTTTTTTTATGTCTTGTGATGTACTGCTACCAAAAACTCTCGGCACACTAATCCTGGTTGAGCTGCATGTTTTGGTGTAAAATTTGCACATTTAAGTTCATAACTACAAGTATAAGATGAAACTTTTGAAGAGAATAACAATAATTGGGTAACATGCACTGGCCTCCTAATTATAGCTGATGCAAACTGCAACTGAAAATTGTGGGTTAAATTTTTTTATAAGCCATCAGTCAAGAAATTGTTGTGCACTGACCACAATTACTCATTGCAGCAGTATTTCATAACAGCTGTGCAGTGACACATTGTATATTCTGCGAACATCTAAAAGCACAGATCAATACACATTAGTCAGTTAAGAGACTACATTCACCATATGGCTGTATGACTGAAGAAGAGAGTACTTCCAGTGGACAAAACATTGAATGTGTTTTGTTGGATATATTGCATTTGTTGAAGGGTGCGGGGTGCTTATTTATTTTATTTATTATTTTCACAGAGATGTCAGACATCACATGTGTTAGAGCAAATAACACCCAGCTGAATGGCATATATTTTCAATGACAGTATGTCTAAAATGGACAAAATATGAAGAGTGTGAGAGTGGAGGTGGGAACGGGAGGTGGGGTGGGAGTAGCATCCCTGGTGAGTGCAGAAAATGGGTGCAGATGGTAAAAATGGCTGAAGTAAAATAAAAAAAAAGAAAAGAAGGTAGAAACACACGAACCAAGATGAACCAGAGTGAGCAGGAATCAATACAGGTGCTTCAACTGCAGCTCGGCTGAAAACGATGGCTGTGCTGAAGAGGAAGTACATCAACGTTTAGGGTGGTTAAAGCACTGTAGAGAAGTTTTGTGTGTGTGTGTGTGTGTGTGTGTCTGTGTGTGTGTGTGTGTGTGTGTGTGCTGAAGCCAAAGAGATGTGGCCTATGAGGCCTCACCTCTTCACTGAAGTGGTAAATCAGCCATCAGCCATGTGACAGGCTCAGTGGCCCCCCGCTCTGCCCACTGAGACATGACCCTCTCAGCCCTCGTACTGCCCCCTCCTCGATGGAGCTTTGATATCCCTCTTCGCTTCACTGGCCAACCAGTGGGAGGGGGCTCACCCATAGCATTCCTCCAAACCAACTGAATGGAACAGCTGAAGATATCCCATCATGCAACAAGAAATGCCCAGAGGAGCCACAGTGGCCTTCGGAAGTGGGGGAAGGAAAGAACATTCAGCTCCTTTAGTCTGAAGTGGGGGTCATCGGTCCAGCCTGCTGCTGACCTGACAGGATTCAACAACTGCTTCATGTCTGCTGGAATTAGCCAAGTAAAAGTTAAAGTAAGCTTGTTGCTCCATCGGGCCAAGGCCCACTGACCTGACTCCATCTTGCTGACTTCCTCACAATGTGAATACAGGCACACCACAGCTGGTAGCAACTCATAGCATACTGTATTTAGTCATTAGACATTGAAAGTTTCCAGGCCACCAACAAGAAACGCCAGCGCCTCTCAAGATGAGCCTGAAATATTTTCATTTGGTTTGATGTCATGTGTGAAAGGACTGCTGTAGTCCATGGGGCTGAGATACAGTTAATATGCCATACAGAATAAATCCTAATATTTGTGCATATATGAATTATCACAGCATGGTGGTGCAGTTGGTAAAGCTGCTGCCTCTCAGCAAGCAGGTTGCCCCAGTTCAAATCCAAATCAGGGGTCTTTCTGGGTGGAGTTTGCATGTTCTCTCTGTGCATGCGTGGGTTTTCTCCAGGTACTCTGGTTTCCTCCCACAGACCAAAAACATGCATGTTACACTGACCAGTAACTCTAAATTGTCCCTAGGTGTGAGTGAGACAGTGAATGGTTGTCTATGTGGTCCTGTGATGGACTTGTGACCTATCCAGGGTGTACCCCACCTCTAGCACAGTGAAGGCTGGGCATGGGCACCAGTGACTCCGCTACCCGAAAAGGAAAAAGTGGGTAAAGATAATGGATGGATGGATGACCTATCAATTCATACGAAGTGAAAACATCCATGTACATATATGTGAGCCTGTATTTAATAAAATATTTGTTCAACCTTGGAACAATTTATATATGTTAATGGTCTCCTCCAGATATATAGATTTATTGTACACCAGGAACTGATTAAGCATGGTGTTGGCAAAATCATGCTGTGGGGATGTTTTTCATAAGCAGGGACTGGGAAAGGGCAGCACGGTGGAGCAACTGGTAGAGCTGCTGCCTCTCAGCGAGAAGGTCCTTGGTTCAAAACCCCGATCCAGGGGCCTTTCTGGGTGGAGTTTGCATGTTCTCTCCGTGCATGCGTGGGTTTTCTCCGGGTACTCCGGTTTCCTCCCACAGACCAAAAACATGCATGTTAGCTGATTGGTAACTCTAAATTGTCCCTAGGTGTGAGTGAGAGAGTGAATGGTTGTTTGTCTCGTTTGTCTCTATGTGTCCCTGTGATGGACTTG
>NC_056505.1:49607141-49613667 GCF_014905685.2 Nematolebias whitei | reverse complement strand
TGTGTGTGTGTGTGTGTGTGTGTGTGTGTGTGTAACCGCTACTTAGCGGTTCATTTTTCGCGACTTGCTCTATGGTGGTTTATCAAGATAAGATTGGACCAAGGGCGTCAGAAGCATCCGTAATGTGGGGGGACACAATGATGTGTGTAGGTGTGTGCGCACAAAGAAGTGTACACTAATGTACAAAAAAAGCAACACTTCACCTATATTTCCTTTAATTCCACACATTTAAAACATGTTTCTCATCAAGTTTGTGTAAATTCATCTGTGGGTTTTAAAGACATTTTAACTTTAATACACTTTAATACAGAGCGTCAGATCAGCACTATTTGTGTTTATAGAGAAATAAAAAAAACTTCACCACTGGACTTTTTTACTTGTGTTCAACACGACTCATCTAAATGATGTTTCTCATGAAGCTTGAGGACAATAAGGTGTGGGGTTTAAAAGGCATTTCAACTTTAATGCACCTGAACACACAGCGTCTCTTACACCTGCAGCGTCTGACAGCGTCACAGTTACTGCTGAGATAAGATGCTACAGACGTAGCTCCTCTCAAGCATCCTCCTAACATGAATATATGTTTATGAGCAGCACCCCTGGTCAACAGCTGCCCGCACTAAGCTCGCTAAACTGGCGAGCAAGCAACACAGAGGTGTCTCCATCTCCTCCACCTGTGTGCATTTTCTGCCGAAGCAGTAGACTCAGCAGCTGCTGCCTGCACAATTTCTGCTCTGTGTGTAGAGGTGGAGGTAACCTGGAAAACCTGGAGTGGAGTTTTAGTGGCTTGAGTATTCTCCTATTGATCAAGTGGAATGGATTTGTTTACGAAGAAAGAGAAACTGCGCCGCCTGAACTAATGTTTCATAGTAAAAGTGTGGGGGGTCCAAATAAACATTTTTTTAATGTGGGCGGGGACTTGTCCCCTTCACATATAATGGTTGCGACGCCTATGGATTGGACGTGACATTGATTGATGATTGATGGATGAGCCGCACGATAAGTATGGAATTTTTATTTAAAATTAATTATTTTAAATTAATTAGCACCTGCTACACCTGTGTGCAGCCTACAATACAGGATAAACTTCCTCCTGCAGCTCCTCCTTCCTCCTCTGCCGATCTCCGTCCTGCAGCAGAGAAGTGAGAGTGGCTGAAAGAGCAGAATGCAGCTGTGGCAGAGTTGAGTTCATGACATTCTGTGCTCCTTTAGAGCGTTTAGAGCTTAGAAACATTGTTTAGAATATTGCAAGTGTGGGAAGGGGTTAAAATGCACACACATATATATATATATATACATATATATATATATTCATTAAATATATATATTTATATATTATCTATATATAAATAAATATGTATTAAAATAAATTATGACTTACTACTTTTCATTCAACCTTTATTTAGACAGGAAAATCCCATTGAGCCTCGAGCACTACTATTCCAACAGCAGTATTCCAACAGCAAAACAGTCCAAACATAAACCTGGTTCTCGTATTATCCCTAATACTGCATCATCTGACAGGGAATCAGGAGTAGTAGTAGGAAGGATGATTTAAATTTCTCTCCAATTAAAATAATTTATTTATAAATAATTTCATGAAGTCATCACTACTTATAGTTGTAGGGATACATGGTTCAACAGAGATGGAACTTTTAATTAGTCTAGCAATAATACTGAAAATAAACCTGGGTTTATTTTATTCTCATCTATTAAACATGAATAATATAAAGTTCTAGCTTTACGGAGAGCTTATTTTTATATGTTGACAGTTTATCTCTCCAAGGTAAACAAAATTCTTCCATGTTAGTGGAACGCCATTTTCTTTCCAGATTTCTAGATGTCTTTTTTAAAGTACGTAACTCAGATTTGAACCAAGGAGCCAATCTCCTCTGATTGATTGCTTTCTTTTTCAGCTGAGCAATTTTGTCGAGTGAAGTTTGCATTGACAATCAACAAGATCATCTAAGTTAGGGATGGGGCCGATCCGATCGTGCTAAATTGGTCTCTTTGGAACACCCCCTCCTCCATTGCCGGCCCTCTTCATTGTTGACAACAAGGAGTCCAACTTAGCACAAACAAAACTGGTTTGTTCCACTTTGGAGTAAGCTGTTGGGGGAGGAATCAGTTTTGCTGTGTGTTTCTCTGACTGATGAGGCCTTCTGGATCGAAGGCGAAACGTTTCAGCACAAAAAAAGAAACTGTCCAGATGACCTGACTGAAAAATGTTGGATTGTACACCTGGATTATTGAGCATGGACTTTGTTGTTATCCATCCATTATCTTTTACCCACATCTTCCATTTTGGGTCACGGGGGTCGCCGGTGCCCATGTCCAGCAATCACTGTGCGAGGGGCGGGGTACACCCTGGATAGGTCGCAAGTCCATCACAGGGACACATCGAGACAAATGAGTCAAACAACCATTCATTCTTTCTCTCTCACCTAAGGACAATTTAGAGTTACCAATCAGCCTAACATGTATGTTTTTGGTCTGTGGGAGGAAACCGGAGTACCCGGAGAAAACCCACGCATGCACGGAGAGAACATGCAAACTCCACCCAGAAAGACCCTGGACCAGGATTTGAACCAGGGACCTGCTCGCTGAGTGGCAGCAGCTCTACCAGTTGCGCCACCGTGCTGCCTGATTCAAAAGAATCATAACTAATAACTGGTTTGGCATTAATCAATAATCCTGAATGAAAAATAGAAGCTACTCCTCCACCTCGGCCAGTTGTTCTAGGAACATGAACATTTAAATAATTAACAGGAGTGGATTCATTTATACCAACAAAATCCTCCTGTTGTAGCCAAGTTTCTGTCAGACACAATAAATCAATATGATGATCAGTTATCAGTTCATTAACTAACAGGGATTTAGAGGAAACAGATCTGATGTTCAACAATCCACATTTAATGAATTTATGATTTTGCTCTGGTAAAGTAACTGTGTTTATTTTAATAAGATTTTTATTATTTATATATTTAGAGCTGATTTTTGGTTTATTTAATTTGAGCCGTGGGCGAGTTGACACTGTTTCAATGGGGGTGTGGGTGGGTAACAGAGGAGAAGCAGCAGAGATGGGTGGAGGACTACAACTCTGCTTCCTGGACTGGACCCTGGGTTGTCAATAATTTGGGGATAAACAAAATCAGCCATATTTCTAGAAAGAAGAGCGGCTCCGTCCAAAGTGGGATGGATGCCATCTCGCCACATTAGACCAGGTTTCCCCCCAAAAGCACTCCAATTATCTACATTGTTGTTTTCAGAACACCACCTGGACACCCAGCGGTTAAATGACGTCATATGACTAAACATGTCATCGTTGGTCAGGTTGGGGAGGGGGCCAGAAAACGCTACAGAGTCCGACATGGTTTTAGCAAAGTTACACACCGAAGCAACATTAACAAAATAACATCCTCACTTAGCTGTTTCCTCTGTGTGTGTCAGGGCAGTGTGAAGTAGTCATCTGGATGCCATCCTTGTTGCTTTGGTTTTGATGATAAGCAAAATGATGCTTGTCCATGTCTGGTGTGATTGCCGTTCTTATGTAGGAGAGTGCCTAGTGTTTTTGTAGCACTTTGTGGCTGTTTGTTAGGGCCACTGGGCAGTGATCATTCAAGAACTTGATTTTTGTGTGTGTGTGTGTAGTAGGATGATTGTGGCGGTATTAAAGGTTATTGGAACAGCTTGTTAGAGGGATGGGTAAATGTTTTGGTAAAGACCTCTATAAGCTGCTTGGCGCATGCTTTACGAACCTGACTAGGCTCCACTTGGGCTGGCTGCCCTTCTACATTTACCCTCTCCACTGCTGCTCTGCCCTGATGGAGCTGCAGAATCAGTGTCAGTTTGCTAGGTGGCTTGGTCAGAGAGGCTGGATGTCAAAGCAAGCAAAAAACCAAGTTAATATCATCAGGTGGAAGGTTGTTGTTGATGGCCAGTTGGGCTGTGACTTTTTATTTTGTCACTGCTTTTATGCCCATCTACATGCACTGAAGATTGTTGTCAAGGAGCTGCTCTTCAGTGTGCTGTGCTTCGCATCCCTGATGCCTCTCCTGTTTTCACTAAGCTTTGCTGTGCACTTGTTTATCTAATATCTGCATTTCTCTTTTTCAGGAGTACCCTCACACATCCACTTATACTTATATTGTGGTTTTTGACTTGGAAAATCATTTATTGTCCCTGCAATAGCAGAAATTTGCACGCAAAAGTTTATGTATTCTAGGACTACCTCAGCATATTCTATCAAATATGCACCTTCAACAAATAGGTTCCAATATATTATTTTAGAAATCAGAAATTAACATTTAAATATATAAAAAAACACAAGGATAATATGGGACTTTCACAACATTTTGTGGAAAATAATGTGGAAATTCATGATGAAAATGAAATCGTTAATGGATTTAATAATTATTTTGTAAATGTTGGGTCTAATCTTGCAGCTTCAATTCCTAAAGTGGATAAAAACGTGAGTTATTTAATCAATGGTTGTGTAAACAGTCTGTTTCTAGATGGAACTGATAAAGAAGAAATAATGAAGGTAGTTCAAAAATTTACTGATAAAAGATCTAAAGATTGTGAAGACATGGATATGATGGTTATGAAAGAAATAATGGGTCATGTTACTGAGCCCTTCACATACATCTGTAATTTATCATTTTCAAAAGGAATATTTCCTGACAGAATGAAAATAGCTAAGGTAGTTCCTCTTTTTAAAAATGGTGAAAAATGTATATTTAGCAACTATAGACCTATATCTTTGTTGCCACAATTTTCAAAAATTCTTGAAAAATTATTTGTGTCCAGATTAGATAAATTTCTTGATAAACATAATATTTTAAGTAATAGTCAGTATGGTTTTAGATAAAAAAATTCAACATCCTTGGCTCTTATAGAGTTGATAGAACAAGTTACTACAGCGATAGATCAAAAACAACACTGTATAAGCATATTTGTTGATTTAAAAAAAGCATTTGACACCATTGACCACACCATTCTACTTGAAAAATTGAAACAGTATGGTATTAGAGGTCCAGCTCTACACTGGATATCTAGTTCTCTGAGGGACAGAAAACAGTTTGTACAGATTGATGATGTAAGCTCTAATCTATGCAGTATCTCATGTGGAGTACCTCAAGGTTCAGTTCTTGGACCTAAGTTGTTTATTTTATACGTAAATGATTTAATTGAGGTGTCTGGTATCCTCAAATGTGTTTTATTTGCTGATGATACCACATTCTTTTGTTCGGGTAAAAACTTGGAACAGATGTTTGAATTGATGAAGATGGAGTTTGTTAAAATACAAACTTGGTTTAAATTAAACAAATTATCATTGAATGTTGCTAAAACTAATTTTATGATATTTAGTAAAAAAAAAAGATAACTATGGATTTTCCTTTTAAAATTGATGGTGTTGAGATATGTAGAGTGAATGAGGTAAGGTTTTTGGGTGTAATTATTGATGATAAACTGTCATGGAAACAACATATAAATTTTGTAAAAACTAAAATATCTAAGTCCATGGCAGTACTGTATAAAGTAAGGGATCTTTTGAATGATAATGCTTTGTGTTTGCTGTATAATACTTTTATAGTCCCGCATTTAATTTACTGTGTTGATGTTTGGGGAACAGCTTGTAAGACTATAACTAAGCCTATTTTTGTGTTACAGAAAAGAGCTATAAGAATTATAACAAGGAAACATTACTGTCATCCTACAACTACTTTATTTTATAAATTGAAATTACTTAAGTTTTATGATCTGGTGGATTATAATATTCTCCTACTTATGTATAAAGCTCAGAATTATATACTACCCTCGAACATTCAAGCATATTTTGTGAAAAGGAAAAGTTGTTATAATCTAAAGGGAACAGATATTTTTGTGAAACCAAAGTATAGGACTAGTTTAAGGGGTAGGTCTACTTCAGTACAGGGAATAGGTTTTTGGAATAGTTTGGATGATGATGTAAAAAAATCAAAGTCAATGTTTATATTTAAGAAAAAGATTAAGAACATATTGTTGAATAGATACATGTAGATTTAAGTTAGTTAATATCAAACAAAATATAAATGGAAAAATTGTGATCAGTTATGTAATTTTGTTGTATTATTTATAGATGATTATTGATTGAATTGATTGTTTGAATTGATTTTGTTTAAGAAGGGGCAGAAATAATAAGATTTGTTTTCTTCTTCTGCTGCCTTTCATTTTATGTTTTGTATTTTACTCTCTTGTTTTGAAATTGTTATTGTGTTTTTAATTTGAAATGAATAAATAAATAAAAATAAAATAAAAATAAAATAAAGTTTAAAACCCGCTGGTATAAAGTGAAATGTTAAACATTGCTTTTATCAACCAGTTTGTATAACACATGTACTGACTGCACATTGGACACAGGGCTTTTGAAACAGACAATTCCAGGTACTTGTGAGCATCAGAGGAAGCACAGACACTTGGAGTTGCTGAGCTCCTGGAGTTGTGTGAATACATTTCCCTTTTTTTTTGTGGGGGGGGGGGGGGG
>NC_056505.1:49604710-49607041 GCF_014905685.2 Nematolebias whitei | reverse complement strand
CTGTTAAAATAGCACCTGCAATGTCAGCTGCATGTGACTGAGCTGACTGAGTTGGTAGCATAGACAAGTGTTGGCGTTTGCAGTATCTATGGTATCATAGTGAGGCCATGGGGTTGTAACTCTCCAGAGGCTCTGGAGCAAGCTTGCGTCTGTACTCTTTCCAACACCTAATGCTGCACAAAGCGCAAACACTGCTTCTGCCTTGGCACCGTCCTCTGGGAATCCAATTCACTATTGCACATGCACACATTCAACTTGCATCACTTCAGAGCTAAAGTAAACTAAAACCCAACGTCAGACAGAGACAAGGATTAAGGAATTTACTTCTGCCCGCCAGGTGGAGCTGAGACTTTTCAGAGGATTAAAAACTCTCATTAGGAATGTAATGGAAGATCAGGCTTGTGCATTGGATCTGATCTCAGACAACTCACATATCCAAAAGCAGTGATAATGTCATGGATATTCAAACTGTTTAATCTCTAGATGAAACTGAGCTTTTTAACTAAAGCTACAAGTACTGTTCTACACTGTGAATAATAAGATCCTTGCTGAATCTGAGCTAAACATTAAAAGTTTGTCAAGAAGCTTTGTTTTACTTCAAGCAAGACATAGGTTTGTTTGAAATTCTGCCATTGCTATGGAAATTTGATGTTTAGGAACAAAAGTGTAAAACAACGCATACACTAAGCACTGACGCACACATGTTGCTATTCTGTTTAAAATATTGGTCCTATCTCACTGCACAGCTGTAAAATACAATAGGCAAATTATATTTTTCAACATGCAGCTAAATCAGCAATAAAGTGCTCTGATTTTTAGTAGAGATGTATCACACCACAAAGACAACATTTTTAGAACACAACCAACAACAATAATATCAATAAAATGTTGGCAAAACAGATGAAAAACCTCTGTTTTCTTTGGCGCTCTATAGCACAAGCACTATTTAAGTAGAAATATAATTCAAAGTAAAAACAAGTCAAAGAAAGTAGGACTTTACATGTCTAAACTGTTAATTTAATATGTTTTACAATTTTATTTACGCAATCAAAGATTTAAATGTTTAACTTTACTATCTTTTTTCATGGAGTTTAGAGCTGACATTTGAAGAATCTACCCAAAGTTTTGAAATCTGAACATTTCAAAATGTTTTTGTCTTGAACTTTTTTGAATTTCAAAACCTTTGCAAACTGTTATCACAGCCTTTTTTGGTACAAATCAATCAATCAATCAATTAATCAATCAATCAATCGATCCATCCATCCATCCATCTTTACCCGCTTCTACCTTTTCGAGTCATGGGAGTCACTGGTGCCCATGTCCAGCAGTGACTGTGCGAGAGGTGGGGTACACCCTGGACAGGTCTCCAGTCCATCACAGGGACACAATGAGACAAACGAGACAAACAACCATTCACTCTCTCACTCACACCTAGGGACAATTTAGAGTCACCAGTCAGTCTAACATGCATGTGTTTTTTTGGTCTGTGGGAGGAAATTGGAGCACCCAGAGAAAACCCGCACATGCATGGAGAGATCATGCAAACTCCACCCAGAAAGGCCCCCGGCTGAGTTTGAACTGACAGCCTTCTCGCTGAGAGGTCTCTACCACCTGCACCACCGTGCTGCCTCAAATACAATTATACATACAAATTTAGGCATTTTCGTTTTCCTTCACCTATTGTACCTCTCACTAATATGAGGTGTGGTGTTCTCTTTAAAGTCCCCAGACTGTAAAGAATGAACTAAAACTTCATTATACTTTAGTTCTAAATTAAATCAAAATTTTATTATCAAAACTGGAAGTGAGGAGTCTTTTTATCTTGTTAAATCTCCAACAAAAAGTACAGCAGATAAGCAAAAACTCATGTGTGACCATCAGTCTTTTGCTGCCAACAGTTCAAGAATGTGTAAGACACAATTTATAGTGTTCACATATAGAGTGTTTGTATGAGGCTTACTTTTCTGTCCATCTCTCATTACCTTGGAATCTAGGGAGTGAGAGACACAGATGTGTGGTTACCATGTTGCCATACAGAGGCAGTGGCAAAAGTGTTACATTTCTTTGCATCTTAGTTCCTTTTAGACATTTTTATACAGTTCATACATGAATATGTACGTATTAGTTGAAATTTGATTTGTGCATGCAGACTAGGGTTGGGCATTGTTTGAATATGAACAATTCCGGTTCTGATTCCTCGTTTCTATTCTGGTTCCTATTGCTTCTTGATCCCAATTCTTTTTAAAGGTGGGATTAAAAAGGAGTGAAGAACACAGAGTTAAAGACACACACACACACACACACACACACACACACACACACACACACACA
>NC_056505.1:49601394-49604700 GCF_014905685.2 Nematolebias whitei | reverse complement strand
CACACACACACACACACACACACACACACACACACACACACACACACGCACACACACACTAATGAGGACAATGACAATCAGCTGGGAATGATGACAGATGGGAGCAGGAAGAACAGGTTAAGAGGAGACGAGGACAGAACTAAGACACAACACAAGAGGGGGCCAGACACCAGATAAACACACCCTACAGTACCTCCCCTCCAAGGACGTCACCTGACATCTCCAACAACCCACTCCCAAAAAAAATGGGTGGAAGGAGGGGGTACCTACAAGGATGGAGGGCACTAGGGGAACATACTAGGAGGAAAACAAAAACCGACAGGGTGGACGTGGGAACTAAACAAAAAAGGTAAAAACACTAAAGCCCTTATCCACAGGGCCTTTTCAGGCTCCTATGTAACCAGTTCGGGCTGATTACGTAGTTTCTCCACAGTGCCTTCAGCAGTGGAACACGCACGATTTTTGGGACCTACTTCTCTGGGGTCCCAGGTCTGGTTCTTGTTGGGTCCAGGTGTGACGTCAACGCACTGTCGGTCACTGATTGGTCACTGATTGGTCAGGGGGAGGAGTCACTGGATCTTTCAGAAACTTTTCAAAACACTGATCCGCCATTTGCAATTTCTCGGACTGGAGTAGCGGCTGGACCTATTTTAAAGATTTTAAAAACAATAATGACAACACCGTGGGCTAATGCTGAAGTGCTGGCGTTTTTTTTTTTTTTTTTTGTGTGCTTGCTGGCTGACGACAAAATTCAGAGCAAGCTAGATCGAGATCCGCCGGTCTTCCCGGGTCCTCTCCACCAGAGCGTCGGAGCCGGGCAGGGCTTCATCTCCTCAAGCTAAAAGTTATCTAAGGAAGTAAGTAAAAAGCGATATTTACCGTTACGTTTTTTTTTTTAGTTGAAACCTGCATAAATGGTGAAAGTCTGTTTTCTTCAAGAGCTAAGTAGTAGAGAAGCTAGCTGGCCATAGTTAGCATGTAGCTTTGTATAGCTTCTCATCACAATATACTACCTGTAGATATCGCCAGGATATGAATTTTATGTCATATCAAAAATCCCAGTCAAATGTTAGATACAGTAGGAATGTGGACAGACTGACTGGCCAGCAAAAAAAAAAAAAGTGCCTACGGCCGTGTTCTGTTCAGCCAGCATACATCGTCAGATCGCCATACGAGTAGCACTGATTGCCATATGCGTAGCGCAAACTGACGGCTGCATCTATCCGCTGTGAGAGCACCATACACTTCTATTTAATTAACCATATCACACCATCACATAGCAGTTAACCTGTCAGATCATCATACTTTGTTATTAACCACTGTATGATACTTGAGCCTCAATCCGTCCTGAATAACAGCTGTATGACACCCTGACGCCTCAATCCGCCCTGAATAACAGCTGAATGACACCCTGAGTTAGCAGTTTAACATTCATTCAACCTTTATTTCTACAGGTAAATCCCATTGAGCCTCGAGGACTCATTTACAAGAGAGACCTGATTTCAACAAAGAAAGATGACAACAATGGACAACAGCAACAACAATAAACAGTTATAAAAAAGCATACTACAGTTTTTTTTGTTTGTTTGTTTGTTTTAACAAATAGGATGGCTAAAAGGAAAAGGTAACAAAACAAAAAAAACAGCTAGATTCCAAGACAAATGTAGAAAACTAACAACAGGAACATGTCAGCATTGGACCCTGCCAGGTGTCCAACAGATTCTTAAAGACACTTAGAGAGGTCAAGGTCAACAGCTGTATGACACCCTGAGTTAGCAGTTTAACAGCTGTTTGACACCCTGAGTTAACAGTTAAGGCAGCAGAATAATTATATTGTCCTTATATTGTTTAAATTCACAAAGCTCGGACTATCTTCGCTTGCACTGTTCGCACATAAACAAATGGAGTTTTCGCTCCACCTGAAGTCGAGCACATATTACACACAAAGTGTCACCAAAACAATTTACTTACAGTTCAGGAAATGCATTGCACACTGTAAATTGTGTAAATACACAATATCATGTGTACTTTGCACCAAAACAATTTACCAACTTACTTTTTGTTGTATCTTGCAGTGTAGGATGATCAAACGGCTCCTCTGAATGTCACAGGCTTATTGAAAAATGTGCATGCGTATGAACTAAATGTATGATACCATCACATGTATGCTGAATGGACAGGACACCGTCAAAAATAAAAAAAACTGACATAATTAGCGTGTCGCTTCGTGTAGCTTCTCATCACAATAGACAATATCGCCGGGATATGAATTTTATGCCATATTGTACATCCTGACTCTGCATCTAACATGTGACTGTTCTTACAGTCAGTAAACACCAGCAGATGTCCACAGTATACGATCGTCAGCACTAACTAAAAAGACCTGTATTAACATGTAATGTGTATCATTTCAGGTTAATCAGTCAGTCCCTGTCTGAAGCTCCTCTAAAGAAGGCACTGAGGACTCCAGCATCTTTGGCACAATGTGAGCATTTTATTTTCCAAACACCATCACCACAGCAGGTGCAGGAGAGCAGAGTGTCCGGAGAAGCTCCGAGGTATGGTCCGCTGCAGTTGATGTGTAGTCTGGAGGCACAAGCTCTCAGATCCTGATGCTGCGGTCCAGTGATGGCTTCATATGTCTGGCTGGCTGTTTTCATATCCCCATCTGACAAACAAGAAAAAATAATGTTATAATCTCCTCTAAACATCATTATCCTTTGCTTTTATCTGTAATTTTCAAGTTTTGAATGTTTGTGTCATGACATACTTGCTTTAAAGTGCAGTGGCCACACATTACTGTCCCATCTTTCTCCTCAGTTAAGAAACATTTCTGCATACAAACACAAACCGGTCCTATGAACTCAGCAGAGGTCACAGAGGTGCACCAGGTACAAGCTCAGGTGTTTGTGACAGAGCAGGAGTACTGTGACTTCATGGTGTGGTCTGGGTCACATTACTTTATTCAGAGGATTGTGTCTGATGGTGATTGCTTTACTGAAGCAGTGAAAAATGTAGAAATGTTCTATAGGTCAACATTTTTACCTGAGCTATTGGCCATATTTTATTTTTAATTATTGTTACATGTTTTGGAGCAGACAAACTAACACAGGATTAAAGCACATGGTTAAGATTCCACTGATGATATTTTAAGATTATATTTCATACATAACTGCAGATGTAGCAATATGTTTTTCTGTTTCTACAAATAACACCAGTCTTTAATTTAAACTGTTACAATTTTATTGACGTATAACATTTACAGTATTCAAATAAAGTTGCTTTGATATTTTGATTGGAATTGAT
>NC_056505.1:49568210-49586394 GCF_014905685.2 Nematolebias whitei | reverse complement strand
GTATATGTATATGTATATATATATATATATATATATATGTATATGTACATATATGTATATGTACATATATATATATATATATACATAATGTACATATGTATATGTACATATATATATATATATATATATATATATACATAATGTACATATATGTACTCCTCACACTAACTGCTGCAGTCAAGTCACATGACTTACAGTGTAGATGTCCCTGAAGAAAACAGAAACTCACTGATAGATATATTTGAAACGCACATAGAAGCTGTGTCCCAATTCAGCAGCCACATCCTTCGAAGGCCAGATTTTCAAGGCCGATTACGTCACAGCAATGCGCTGAAGGCAGTCCTTCAATGCGGCCCATAAATGCAGCCTCCTATTCTCCTGATTTGAAGGATGGGTCCAGTGTATCCTCAGCCCACCCTATCTCAAGATGCATTGCGGGTATACGGAAAATTCTATACATAATGGCAGATGAGGCAGCGACCGAGTACACTTTTAAATGTAAGTATGTTAAGATCTGGGATTACAAAAATTAAAAGCCTAAAATGGTTATAATTTAAAGCGGACGATAGGCTTTTGTCATTTGCATAAACTTTCTTTTGTATTTTTATTTTTTTTGTCATAGATCAGTTCAGACAGCGGGTCCCGTCTGCCACTAAGCTAAGTTTTCTTTTATTTTAAGGGAGCAAGGAGCAGACCAAAGCTTTTAATAAGCTTCGGAATGGTAAATGGTTAATGGACTGTACTTATATAGCGCCTTTCTATCTTATTTCAAGCTACTCAAAGCGCTTTACACTACAATCTGTGTCCTCATTTACCCATTCATACAGCACTCTACTAGATCTCTACAAAGCTAACTGAACAAATCATTCTAATGAGACTAATCAGTGCTTTACATCACATTCATACACTGATGGGACACACATCAGAGACAACGAGGGGTTCAGTGTCTTGCCCAGGGACACTTCAGCAGGTGACTGCTGGTGGATTCGAACACCCAACTCTCGCATTGGAGGACGACTGCTCTAACCACTCAGCCACAGCCGCCCGACTGTGAGAACAGTCACATTTTCATGGGTACAAAACACTCTACAGGTACAAGTGTTAAGATAATTTCAATCCAGACTGGTTTTATGATTTTGATCTGCTCAGAGACGGGATTATAATGAAATTATGACCCGGTTCTGACTGGGTTAAACTGGGCCAGCAACCTCTTAAGAGAGTCTGCCTGATGATTCAATATCTCACGGAATAGAGTTTTAATCCACATCACGTAGGAAGGCTTTGGAGCACCGTCTCATATTTCCTACCACGTCAGTACACATAAGATCACTGAGATCACACTTAGCCACGTCCCCTCATACACTGACAGGTTGAGCTCCCCCTTCTGCGAAAGGCGGAGTCTAGGACCCCATAAATTAATGATGACACGAGACATCGGGGCTCTTCTTCCGGGTCTGTGAATGCATCACAGACTGAATACAGTCCAGCACTGTGAATTGTAATCTTTTACTGCCTTTTCTAATATAATTTGATAAAACTTAATTGACGTTTCCTTGATTTATTGATTAGTATAGTTGCCACTTCTGAGGAAGGTTCGAGCCGGTGGTAAAGACGACGGCTGGAGGGGGTTTCCGGATCCGGTGGCCCACGGCCAGCTCCCGTCTTTAACACAAGAATTAATCAATTTATTCATCTTATGCTTCGGAGTACAGTTTCATTAACCCTCATACTGTAAATAATCTGCGATCTTAATGAAGTATAGGTCCTCTTGTGTTGTTCTGTGAAAACTGTAATGTTTCTGTAATGTGGGTTTAAGACATTACTTTCCATGTTTCCTCTCTTCATTAATTGTATGTTGATGTTATTAGGAT
Organism: Nematolebias whitei; assembly: GCF_014905685.2. NCBI lineage: Eukaryota > Metazoa > Chordata > Actinopteri > Cyprinodontiformes > Rivulidae > Nematolebias > Nematolebias whitei. The sequence continues at coordinate 49,584,523 of NC_056505.1, read as the reverse complement.
GATTTTGGAGAAGATGGGCCTGCAGGAGAAGGTAACTCATTTGCAGGCTAAAAAAAAAATAATGTGACAACCTAAACAATAAATACAAAGTATGTGCACGTGTAATGAAGATTTTTTTTAATTCGACCTTTATTTAGACAGGTAAATCCTATTGAGCCTTGAGGACTCATTTACAAGAGAGACCTGATTTCAACAAAGAATGATGACAACAATGGACAACAGTGACAACAATAGACAGTTATAAAAAGGCAAACAGATTTTTTATATTTTTTTTACAAAAAGGATGGCTAAAAGGAAAAGGTAACAAAAAACACCTAGATTATAAGGCAAATGTAGAAAACTAAAACAGGAACATGTCTGCATTGGTCCTTGCCAGGAGTCCAACAGATTCTTAAAGTCACTTAGAGAGGTCAAGGTTGAGAGCTTCTAATTTTATAAGATATTCCAGGAAACAGTAGCAGAGTAGGAGAAGGCCCTTTTGTCTAGTTCAGTCCTCACTGAGGGAACACTGCAGGTAATAATGTCCTGAGAGCGCACGCTGTAGCTGCACTCACGCAGAGACATGTAGGAGGAGATGTATGAAGGCAGCAGACCAGGAAGTGATTTAAAGATGAAAATGTACCAGTGAGAGAGTCTGTGTGAAGTTAATGATGTCCAGTTAACCAGTGAATTCTGGGTGCAGTGGTGGGTACGATAATCACAGCCAGTTATGAATCTTAGTGCACCATGATAGACAGCATCCAACATCTGCAGCATCCAACATCTGCAGCATCCAACATCTGCAGGGTTCTTATAGGAGCGTTCATGTAAATAATATCACCATAATCAATGGAGGGAAGGAAAGTCACAGATACAAGGCGTTTCCTAACATTCAGGGTTAGACAGGATCTGTTTCTGAAAAAGAAACCCAGTTTAACTTTCAGTTTCTTTACCAAGTTTTCCACATGGAGCTTAAAAGAGAGATGTGAGTCGACCAAGATAACCAAATATTTATAGGAATCAACAAATTCAATAGGGACACCATTTGAGGATGAAATCAGAGGAAGAACTGCTGGGACCAGCTTCCTGTTTGAAAAAAGCATCCTTTTGGCTTTGTCAGCGTTTAGGACAAGTTTGAGGTGGAACAAATCTGACTGCATGATGTCAAATGCGGGTTAATGAAGAATATAATTTTTACGTGCAGCTGTTAATGCATGTAAAGTTTCAAAAAATGTTTGTTGCTCTTTTTACTAACTGTGATGTCTCCTGTCCTCTGTTCTGGACTGCAAATATCCAGGCGGGTCAGGGAAAGGAGTTAGTGGGAAGGAGTTAGTGGGAAGCAGCTGCTGTGACTTGGCCCTGGTTTGTCCTCATGGATGAGGTTTTAGGACAGAGGCCTTCCACTGCACCTCCTGTCCTAATTGTCTCCATCACTGAGGACACTCCAGGTCCAAGCACAGCAGTGGGTGACCAGGAATACAGAGCTGAGGAACAAAGAGAGGAAGGGAGGCGGGAAAGAAAGCAGCAGCAGGACAGAGAGGATGGATTGCTTGAATTAATCAGAGAAGATATGAGGCAACAGAGGGAGGCAGAAGAGAGAAGAGAAAATGAAAGTAGGGACAGAATGGAGAGGCTTTTCTCAGTTCTCAAAAGAATTGCAAATAAATGAATTAATTGATGGTTGTATTTTTTATGTTTTTGAAAAAGGTGTTTTTTTTGTTTAAATTTGAAAAATAAAGTGAGTACAAAAACTAGTAATTGTCAATAATTCATTTTATTAACAGTAAATTCATTCAAAACAAAAGGTGTGCCAGTCCTGCAAACCCACAGGACACCACCTCCAGGTCCTCTGGGTTTTTAGGTAGGTGGATGACCTGGTGGTGAATGGACACTTCTGTCATATGATGGATGACACTGTGGACAGTAGAACGAGGCACCCCAAACACTCTTGAGACCGCCCTGCAAGATGCTCCACCTGCCAACCAGAAAAGAAACACCAGGGTCTCAATTGTGGCACCCCAACCATGTTGTTGATCCAGGTCCAGGAGATGCAGCAACACCACCAGAGACTACCTGCTTCATTGGAAATCTGGTCTACAATCTTACGGTCCAGGACTGGGACACTCAGGTTAATCCTGCAGTGCAAGGGTCTAGTCTGGTTCAGGAAATGTAGAGAACAACAAAAACATTGATAGTTTAATATATAATTTTTATAAGAAATCAAAACATTATCACAATTATGAGGTTTAAGGTAAATATACTGATGCTCAGTGAAAACACTATTTTACTAATGAAATTGAAAAAAATGAAAGACCTGTTTTCAACATTACTACAACCACTTCATGTACCAATGGATCTTATAAAATAAAATATTGGAAAATGTTATGCTGTATTCTATATTTAAGGTAATTTAAAGAAAATAATAAATTAATTTAATAGTAAATTAATTACATTTTATTAAATTATTAATAATTTAATAGGATACATTTAGTTTTAGTTTATTATGCACAAGTTAAAGTTACTAAATTTGCCTTTCAGTCACCGGAATTATCCATGAAACTAGCTTAACAGTTATTCCTTGAAAGTTTGTAGACTTTAAAAAAAACAAGTTAGCTGGATATGATTGTCTCTCAGCAGAACATACAGTATAAAACATGCTGGTGACGGCGATAAAGTTCCAGTATTTCCTCTAAAATTAAAAAACCAGTAAAAAAAAAAACGTACAATTTCGATCTCCATTCTTTCTTCGGCTGAGCGCTGTCACGGTTACTAGGCGACAGGATATACGCCAACATAACCCTGAACGCCAGACCGTCCCAATTCACAGCCGCTGATTTCCAGTCTACATGATCTTTGAAGACCTGGCCTACATCGACCGGGTAGGCCGGGTCCTTCAAAGGATGCGGCCGCTGAATTGGGACATAATTACTAAGGTAATCATCAAGGTAATCATCAGATAAGTGTCGAGAACTGATTAACGTTTGGAGCCATTTTGATTCAAGATGGCTGCAACAGCTACCTCAGCAAACACACAATTGACTATAAATCAGTCAATCTTTGAGATACTGAGCTGAAATTATGGTTGTAGCTGAGAGTGGCTTGTTATACTTTCCAAATGAAAATGAAATATCCAAGATGGCTGCCTTAGCTGAAAGAAAACAAACATAATAACGCTGCCATTTTAAGAGATATTGAGCTGAAATTTGGCGTATTGGTACCTGGGAATGATCCCTAATAGACTTTGATTGAAAATCAAAAATCTAAGATGGCCGTCTAAACAAAAAATGATAAATACTACTTTGTATAAATCGGTCAATTTTAGTCATATTAAGCTTAAATTTGGTGTGGTGATAGCTGAGAATGTTTCCTATCAAATGCTTTATCAAAATCAAAAATCCAAGTTGGCCACCAATACTAAGCAATTTATACACATTTAAGCCACACATACAGAGTTGAAATTTGGTGTGGTTGTAACCAGGGTTTAATTTGTGAACAGATTGATGCTGGAACAGTGGACAGGCCCAGGGGGGTGCGTGGGTCTTCGCACAGTAAATTTTGAATAACACACACACAAATGCCATTTCCTGCATTTTGGTGTATTTTAACAGGTTGTTATACATCAACATTTACCTACATTTGTAGACACTTAATAAAATTACTGTTTTGGAGAGGAACAGCAGGTTTTGTGTGAATGAGCAGCTCTGATTCTGTTAGGTGTCCTAAACCCCCCTCCTCCCTCCCCTCGTTTTACAGTTCTGAGCTGAACTCTTCTCCACTGAATTCAATGTTGCTCCTGATCCAGTCTCATGGCACTGTTTTCAAGCACCTGAAGGCTTCAATTTGCAGTTGTCAGACAATCCATCCATCCATTTTTTATTTAGTGTTTATTTTCACTGATTGATATTAAAATGTGCAATGATGATCCACTGGAGTCCTGAGGGGCAAGGATATAAACAAGAGAGGTTCCACTTAGAGGCTGAGGATTTTAAATAGGCATTTCTTATCTTAAAGGCTGAGAGGAGGTCCAGGTCTTGGATTCGATTCCACAAGGTTCCAGGAAGAGACACAGGTTTTGGCAGGCCAGTGGGTGGAGGGCAATGAACACAAGATGTGCTGGGATCCAAGAAAGTCAGCACACAGAGGTACTTGAAGGCACAGGTAAGCTAGGGCACAAGAAACAAGAGATATCAGTAATCACTTTCACAAGGACACTACAGGGCCAGAAGCAACAACTACCATGAACCACTAGTCAATTGTAGTGAGCTAAGGCGTTAACCTCACTACTAATTAATTATTCTTAAAGCTAGTTCAAGCACAAAGAATATTAATTGTTTAATTACAACGGATTCTTTCTTTTTCAAGTTACATTTCTGTTCTGTGACCCAGATAACTTGTGAGTGGAATTTTTAATCAGTGACATGAGACGCCATTTTATCTTTGACCCATCAGAATAAATGCGGTCATTTATTTAACAGAATCAAAATTTAACATCAAAACATGTACACATTGATTTGCTGATCTGTTTCTGATTAATAAACTTGGCAAGCTTTACTAACAAGACAACTGAACATTACTGATTGAGACTGGTTCATCTCTGAAGGCATCTAGTTTGATTTACTGGCGAATAGAAACGTTAAAGTGAAGGAGAATAGAAGTTTAAAGATTTAAAGAGGTTTAGATGGATGATAATAGATGTGTTGACCCGGAATGGCACCCTTCTTTCGACACCAGCTCAGCCCGCGGTACACTAAGGGCATGCAACGACTTGTTACCTTTGCAGAAGATAAATCAGCTCCGGTACAGAGGTCCATCTCACGCTCCCTTTTCAGCGTCTCCGGTCAGGGTGGCTGAGAATCTTTAGAAGTAGTTCCATATGCTCTGACCAACAGAATAAGCTTCCTTCGAAGTTGAGAGCATGTACTGCTCGGGTTGAGTCACAGCCGAGGCAGGCTGTGACTACGCTGGACTGGAGAGACCTTTGGCACATGGTCAAATCCATCCACTACTTAGTTGAGTCTCATCTCTGACTGAAAGTTCCAGCAAGACTGGAAAAGACTTCGAAGAAGACTCGTGAAGACTAAGACTGAAGACTTAGCCCTAAGACTGAATAGTTCCAAGAAGTGTTGCCTTTTAAAGGGGTATTCACTTCCTGTTACGTAGTACTTCCTGATTGGTTGAAACAACCAGCAGGGGTGTGGTTCTAGTGATGTCAGAGGGTCACTAAAAGTCAACAGACAGCAGGAATGTTTAAGAACGATTAGTACAGATGGAGAAATGTTTATGAAGAGGTGAGACAAAGCAGGTGCCAGCAGAAGTTATTTATTGTCTGCGAGTTTTAAAAACAAAACACTTCGTCCTCATAACTTGTCTCTGTTTGTCTCTGACTTTCGACCGACATCCACTACTACTCCTCATTCAGACAGAAGACTAAATGCAAACTTAATTCGTAAATAGGCATTTAACTGTATGATCAAAAAACTAATGAGGTATAAAAATCATTAATACTGTTTCACAGTTGATTTAAATGAGTGGTTCACTTCAACATTTAGAAATGGTATGAACTAAACACACTTTTGATTATCAAGATATTTTAAAATAGTAATGATAATGTAAAAGGAAGAGTGTTCTTTCAATTGATTAATTCAGGATATAATTAAATAGTCTTTTGATGAGATAATTTGTATTTCTGGATTCAAATCAATGAAATAACAGTTCCTGTCCCCTGAAGGTCTTCAGAGACAGATTGTTGTCGGAGGCCTAGTTCACTACACAATGCTCCAGCGGGGAGGAGAGCTCATCTGCAGCCTTATGTAGTGGAGGATCCTCATCAACAGGATGGCCTGCAGGTGTGGATGATTTGGGTCTAGGCAGCAGGATCCTCATCAACAGGATGGCCTGCAAGTGTAGGCTGCAGGATCCTCATCAACAGGATGGCCTGCAGGTGTGGATGATTTGGGTCTAGGTAGCAGGATCCTCATCAACAGGATGGCCCGCAGGTGTAGGCTGTAGGATCCTCATCAACACGATGGCTTGCAGGTGTGGATGATTTGGGTCCGGGCTGCAGAAGTGCTGTACGCTCATAGTACCCCCTCTAATGAGTCGCCTCTCAGCGAAATGAGACGTTTCTCAGGGTGTGCCTGAAAGAAGCTGGGTATGAGGCTGGGTTCAAGGATGAAGGAGCATGGGATCCAGGAACATTCCTCCGGACCATAACCCTTCCAGTCTACAAGGTACTGAAATCCATGATCCTGTCATTTCACATCCAGAATATGTCACACCGTGAAAGCTGGGTAATTGCTGATCAGTCGGATGGGAGGCGGAGGGTCACTCGTGGGGCACAAAGGACTCTGAAACTGGTTTTACCTGAGATACATGAAACATAGGGTGGACTCTCATCGAAGGAGGTAACTGAAGTCTAATCGCCGAAGGGTTGACGATCTTCACAATGGGGAAAGGGCCAATGAAACAGGCTGCCAACTTCCTGGGAGTGTCCTTTATGTTGATGTTCCTGGTGTTCAGCCAGACCCGTTGCCCCACTTGATGGGATGGCGCAGAAGAACAATGTTGGTCAGCGAACCTCTTATTTTGGGCCGCCGTACATTGAAGGACTGCCCTGGCTTGTCGCCAGACCCTCCGACAACACCGGAAATGGTGTAGGACAGAAGGCACGGCTATGTCTGTCGCTTTGCTGGGGAATAAAGGTGGTGCGTAACCTAGGGAGACCTCAAATGGAGCCATACCTGTTGCAGACGTCGTGTGAGAGTTGTGGGAATATTCGACCCATACTAGGTGTTGGCTCCAAGAAGACGGGTTATGCTCAACAATGCATCTTAGGGTGGTCTCCAGCTCCTGGTTGCAGTGTTCTGCTTGTCCATTTGACTGTGGGTGATAACCGGAAGTTAAACTTGAAGAGGCTCCCAAAGCCTTACAAAATTTGCGCCAAACCTGGGAAACAAATTGTAGACCTCGGTCTGAGACCACATCCGAGGGGATGCCATGGATCCTAAAGACATTCTGAACCAAAAGTTGGGCTGTCTCAAGGGCCGAGGGAAGCGTGGGCAGAGGCATGAAATGGGCCGCCTTCGAAAACCTGTCAATAATGGTAAGGATCACTGTGTTACCCTCGGAGGGAGGGAGTCCAGTAACAAAGTCAATAGCGATGTGTGACCAGGGGCGACTGGGGGTAGGCAATGGTTGTAGAAGCCCAGCAGCAGGTTGGTTCCCAGGCTTGTTCCTGGCAAAGGTGGTACATGCTACAATAAACTCCTTTATGTCCCGGGTCATGGATGGCCACCAAAAGTGCCTCTTAGCTAGGGAAGACATACAAGAAACCCCAGGGTGACATGAAAGTTTGTTGGTGTGAAGCCAAGTTAAAACATTAGACCTGACTGTTGTGGGCACATAAATGGTCCCAGCTGGTCCGGTGCCCGGGTCAGGTTCCGTCCCTTGGGCCTCACAAATTTTCTTCTCAATTGACCAGGTAATGACCCCGACAACACAGGAAGGAGGAATAATGCTCTCCTCAATCTCGGGAACATCTGGAGGAGAGAACTGATGGGACAGGGCATCTGGTTTAACATTCTTCGATCTGGGTCTGAAAGTTAGAATGTAATTAAAATGTTAAAAAAATAAAGACCATTGTGCCTGTCTGGGATTAAGCCACTTAGCATCTCTAAGGTAAATCAAGTTCTTATGATCTGTCCATATAAGAAATGGTGTCTCTGTGCCCTCTAGCAAATGTGTCCACTCCTCCAAGGCTAGTTTAACAGTCAGAAGTTCCCAGTTTCCAACATCATAGTTCTGTTCTGCCGGCATCAACCGTTGGGAAAAAAAGGCACAAGTGTGCACTTTGTTGTCTGATGGAGACCTTTGAGACAATACTGCTCCTACCCCAGTGTCTGAAGCATCCACTTCAAGGATAAACTGTCTCTGGGGGTCTGGATGGCAGAGGATGGGTGTAGAAGAAAATAACTGCTTGAGCTTACCAAAAGCTGTGTCTGCCTCAGGGGTCCATTTGAAAGTTCTTAAAGTGGAAGTCAGCTGTGAGAGGGGGGCGGCGATCCTGCTATAATTCCTTATGAAACATCTGTAAAAATTAGCGAAACCTAGGAAGCTTTACAGCTGCTTCCTAGTCTTGGGGACAGGCCACTCCACCACTGCCTTAGTCTTTTCCGGATCAGTTCTGTACTGGCCCCCCTCAAAAATAAAGCCTAGGAAAGAGACAGTGGTCACATGAAATTCACACTTCTCCCACTTTATAAATAACTGGTTCTCTTAAAGGAGTTGGAGAACAATTCTCACTTGTTGGATGCGTTGTTTCATATCTTGGGAGTAAATGAGAATATCGTCCAGGTAGACAAACACAAAGTCATTATTGAAGTCCCATAGGACATCATTTACAAGGGCTTGGAATACGGCAGGAGCGTTAGTCAATCCAAAGGGCATAACCAAATACTCAAAATGTCCCAGGGGTGTCCTGAATGCCGTCTTCCACTCATCGCCCTCCCTTATTCGTACTAGGTGATATGCGTTACGCAAATCCAGCTTTGTAAATATGGAGGCCGACTGAAGCTGCTCATGAATAGAGTCCATAAGTGGCAGAGGATACTTATTGTTCACTGTTATCAGGTTAAGACCACGATAATCTATACAAGGTCTAAGAGTCTTGTCTTTCTTAGCCACAAAAAAGAACCCTGCACCCACAGGAGAAGTAGAATGGTGAATAATCCCAGAGTCCAGTGATTCCTCTATACATATTTGCATGGCCTCTTTCACAGGGCCAGAAATATTATAGTCTACTTGAAGGTAAGGCTGCTCCAGTAATGAGATTGATGGAGTAATCGTATGGGCGGTGAGGAGGTAGAGTCAAAGCCCTTTGCTTACTGAAGACAGGCACTAAATCTTGATACTCAGAGGGGATCTTTGAGATATCTAAATCCTCACAAAGTTTGTCTTTCCTTATATGAGAGGAAACTGCAGCACATAGACAATTCTTTAGAAAAGCTGTACTCCACCCTTCAATCCGTTCGTGTTCCCAGTTAATATTAGGATTATGTTGCCATAGCCACGGGAATCCCAAAATTAATTGCGGGTTGGGAGAGTCAAACACAAAAAAATCACTGACCTCATGGTGGTTCCCAGAAATGATAATATGGACTCCTTCAGTCTTGAGTTGGATCTGGGTGAGTGTGTGTCCAGTCAAACCTGCCACAGCAAGAGGGAGTTGAATCACCTGGGTAGGAATGGATAGACGTTCGACCAGGTCTCTGCTGATCAGGTTTTGTTCAGATCCAGAATCCACCAAGGCTGAAATGGGCAAACGATTAGTATGAATCTGGATACTTGCGGGCAAAGTCAACCGAGATGAAGGAGAAAATAAAGAAGTTCTCACCAGTATCGCCTTCTCTACTGATGGGCTGACCCGTTTCCCTGAAACGGGCAGTGGCCAATGTAGTGACCTTGTCTTCCACAGTAAATACAGCAGTTATTCTTAATTCGTCTCTGCCTTTCCTTAGGTGTGAGACGGGTTCGACCCACTTGCATAGGTTCTGGCTCCGTTTCTGACGTGGATGTGAAGTTTGGGTTGTCACCATGTGTAGAGTCACTCCTGGCAGCAAAAAAGTCTCTGGGGGTTGTAATCCCTCCATTCGGGCTTGTAGGCGGGCTGTACGTCACAGAAACTGCCGAACCTGGAAGTGGAGTGACGCTGGGAATTGTAGTTTCTTTCTTTGTCGTTCACAAAGATGACCATCTGGTACGACCAGCTGGTACGAGCCACGATGATGCGGAACTCGAGGGCATGCTCCGACACGTCCGCCTGCCTTGACGTAAAGAGAGGAGCCGCTTTATGGCTGCTGCTTCTTGTAATGGATGGTCAAATACGAGGATGAACTCTTCAAGAAAGGTATCAAAAGTTAGTGAGTCAATATCGTGAGATGACGTATATGAATTAGCCCAACGGAGCACATCCCCCTTCAGTTGGCTAATTAAATATGTAATATTAGCTTCGTCTGAAGCATATAGCTGGGGCACCCTTTTGAAGGCTAGCCGACACTGCAGCATAAATCCCCCACAATGATCCAGGTCTCCAGAGAAAAACTCAAGAGGGTTTAATATTTACCTCAGGGACAGTATGTGGTACCAACTCTGTGGTAGTTCTGGTGACGTTAGTTTCAGGCTTTGCAGCTGCAACTGTAGGGAGCACAGAAGCGAGTTGTTGGGTTATAGAGTACAACATACCTCCAACCTCTTCCATGTTGGACTCGGCTGTCTGTTGTTGGGTCAGAATTTGTTGTAACATTGACTCAAGCTTGTCAATCCGTTTAGTCTGTGAAAGGAGAGAAGCTTGCTTGCCCCCAGTCTCATTCTGGGTGTTCTGATTTGGCTGGAGCATTTCTGTCAGAACTCGAGGAACCTAGATAGTATGAAAACCAGTGAGGGAGACGAGACTCCACATGTAGAAAAGTTAACAGTGTTTATTTTCACAGATTGATATTAAAATGTGCAATAATGATCCACTGGAGTCCTGAGGGGCAAGGATATAAATAAGAGAGGTTTCACTTAGAGGCTGAGGATTTTAAATAGGCATTGCTTATCTTAAAGGCTGAGAGGAGGTCCAGGTCTTGGATTCGATTCCACAAGGTTCCAGGAAGAGACACAGGTTTTGGCATGCCAGTGGATGGAGGGCAATGAACACAAGGAGGTGCTGGGATCCAAGAAAGTCAGCATACGGAGGCACTTGAAGGCACAGGTAAGCTAGGGCACAAGAAACAAGAGATATTAGTAATCACTTTCACAAGGACACTACAGGGCCAGAAGCAATAACTACCATGAATCACTAGTAAATGCTCCAGCGGGGAGGAGAGCTCATCTGCAGCCTTAAGTAGTGGAGGATCCTCATCAACAAGATGGCCTTCAGGATTTGGGTCTAGGCAGCAGGATCCTCATCAACAGGATGGCTTGCAGGTGTGGATGATTTGGGTCTGGGCTGCAGAAGTGCTGTACTCTCACAAAATTGGACTGTCTTTTTGACATTTTGATCGCTGTTGTTATTTTGACAAATTAGCGCTGTTAATTTGAAACGTGATGTATAATGTGAATAACACATCAAACATTTATATCTTTGTATTTTTAATTTATTTTTAACAGTAAGCTTTTTTTATTTATTATGTCTGAAATGTAGCAGAAATTCAGACACTTGCTGATGTTGTGTGCGCTGTATATGTAGATGTTCATGTTTGTGCTGATGTTCAATGTTTTTATGTTATGAGTGCTTAGTGTATATTTAGTTGATGTTTTTCTTAGTTCATATCTTAGATGTTATTACTGTTTTTCTTATACATTTTATTGTTGGATGTAACTGGGACCCTGTGTACATAATTTCGCTCCACCACATGTACCACATGAGGTGCGAATGACAATAAAGAAACTCTGACTCTCTGACTCTCTGACTCTGATAGAGCTGTCTGGAGATGTTTCTGTGTATAATGTGCCCTGTCCACAGGGTATTTATTTATTCTGTTGAATAAATGATCGTTTCTGTTTCGGGAGTCTGAGAGGAGGAGAAGAGGGGGTGTGTTTCAGTGCACAGCTCCACTGAGTAAGGACAATATTTGGAGAGAAGGAGGAGAGAAGGACTCCGTACAGAACTTCTGTGCATAAATTTGTTCATCTGTCCCTCTGTACCCTCCCCATCTGCCTCAAGGCTCCTCGAAGGAGGCTGCAGCTGGAACGTCCACTCCACAGACTGGGTCCGCCAGGCTAAGGGCAACGTCTCCTCTCTTTGTATTTTTTAATAAATAATCAAAATGAAAATACGCAATGACTTTGGAGTTTTAGGGGTGGAGTTGATGGATCCGAACAAAGATTTGCCAGAACACAACGGGTCAAAATGAGAGAGTTCCCAGATCTTGTTCTGACAGGATCTGGCTCAAATTAACCACTGGTTGTAGCTGAAAATGTTCTCTATCACATATTCTAAATCAAAAATCCAAGACGGCCGCCCTAGCTAAAAGAGAAAACATTTCCATAACTTGGCCATTTTTAGAGCTAATCAGCTGAAATTTCATATAGTGGTAGCTGAGAGCAAACCGCAAAACACTTTACTATCAAATCAAGAATTTAGATCAGCAGCAGCCTGACAGTCCCCATGAAAGTTTCTCAACAAACTTTCTAGTTGAGTTTACATATTTTGTTTCATGTAAAGCTACTGTAATATACGTTTTGTAAAATATACCAGAATGCAGGTAATGACATCTACTTTATTAAAAATTATTTGGCGGAGGACCCCCAGACCCTTCCCACAACCACCATCACCACCAATGCCCCCCAACCCCCTGCCTGCCTGCTATTTGCATTCTAGCATTGTTTGGTTTACAAATTAAGTCCTGATGAAGAGTGATTTTGAACCATCAGAACATGTGGTTTAAAATAGATAGATTGATGGATGATATGTGACTGAAGCAACTAACTATTTGGAGTCAAATCTGTTTGATTTTTAACAAAGTATCTCATCAATCACTGAATGGATTTTACCGAAACTTTCAAGACAAATAACCGTTTAGAGTCAGTTCATATCAAGATGACAAACACAGCCAAATGACTTTAGAGCACACAAAAGCAACTACAATTCAACCAATTTTCAGTCAGTTGTACAAAATTTTGGTCTGGTTGTAGTTGGAGGTAATTCTCAACATATATTTTGAATGTAGCATTTTGTGATGCATCTCATTACCCATAACATTACTTAAAATTTTGCCCATAATTTCAACAACTTTGTTTCTAATAAAATTATCTTAGTCTAACATTTTGGCCTTAAAAGTGGCAGGCAATATGCATTATTTCAATGTTTTAATATTAGTACTTTTAAAGAACAATGATTATTTCACTTAGCCAACAATTCCCTCAGTTAACAATTTAAAGTGTGCAACAATTTTCAGTCAGGTTGTCTGGACAGTTTTTTTTTTTTCTGAAACGTTTCACCTTCCATCCAGAAGGCTTCATCAGTCAAGGAAACACACGACGCAAAACTGATTCTTCCCCAAAACAGCTCACTCCAAAGTGGAACAAACCAGTTATGTTGGTGCTAAGATGGTATCTTTGCACGCCCCCTCCTCTTGTGCCGGCCCTCTTCCTTGTCGATTTGTCGTTCCTTGACTGATGAAGCCTTCCAGATGGAAGGTGAAATGTTTCAGCAAAAAGAAACTGTCCAGATGACCTGACTGAAAATTGTTGGATTGTATACATGGATTATTGAGCATGGACCTTTTTGGTTTTAATTTAATTTGTGGTATTTGAGTGAATTTATATGAAAATGCAAATAAAGACTAATTACCCCTTTCACTCCAGCACACTAAGAAATGATCATCAGTTTAAACTGAGGGAAACAACCCATGTCTACACCACAAGGCCTCCCAGAACACACAGCCACCCTCATTTCTAGTCAGAGTGCAGCCACATATCCAAAACAGTTCATTTGATTTGGTTCACTGCCAAGGCACACTTTTTTCCTCTTAACTAACAAACACAACTACAATATTGTGAGTCAAGCTGTTGTTCGTTGCTGGACCGTGAGATGACGGCAGCTCTGTGACTTCAGCTTCAAAAACCAGTGTGTAGTGACCTGACCTGCTGCTAACAGAGGCTGGGAGGATGCTGAAGATGAGGAAGGAGACATCATATCCAGGCAGATGGGATGAAACAATGGCACAATGCAGCATGTCTGTGACAGCCTGCACCAGCTGATCAAAGCTATAGTAATTTACTGGCGATGAGAAAATATCTTAAAACACCAAATGTTCCCAAACAGCAAAGCTTTGCTTTTAAAATTACTATAATTTGTCCACTGACAAGATCTTATGAGCACTTTCTTTGTCTTATTATCTCCTTTATGAATGCGGCAACAGTGTCTGTCTTTTATATTCCTATGTATTGTTCTTTATTAAGTGAAACACAGAACATTACTCTGTGACATGTCAACTCTTGCAATTTCCTATGTAGGCTATGTTGTCTACATCCACTTAACTAATTAAGTCAGTCACAGCAGTGTAGACTTCAAGGCAGATCAAACAGAACTGTGTTGATATGAGAAACAGAGGAAGACTAGTCTGCACCAACTCTGTTATATCATAATCCCTGTTCCTTCAGCCTGATTAAAACATTTCAACAAGAGCCTGGTTGCCTATCGAGGTAGCGCCATAGTTAGGCTGGGTGCAGACGTATCACAGCTCCCTCATTAGTGAGAGGGGATTTCAGTTGGAATATTTCACCGAGCACTTTGAGAGATGCGGCTGTATTTACATTTAAAAGATCCAAAGTGGCTGCCTGAAGCTAGCTACCTCTTTCCTTAATTGCTGGCTTCAGTTGTCCATGAATACATCCACTTTATTACTGGCTCTCATTACTGGACGATACAGAGGAAAGTCTCTTTCTCCTCTGTCTCCTTCTCTGCCTCTTCCCCTCTCTTTCTCTGTCTCACTAGCATGGCAGGCCTACATCAGAGTTCTCCCAGTGGCCAGAAGACACAAACAATTGAGGGGGATTAGACTGTAATCCTGTTTTTACTTTCATCTGCCACATATTCAAAGAGGAAGCTCTGTGAAGCATGGAATTCTTAAAGGATGTGCTCCAGAGTAAAAATAAGGGCAAGCTGAGTAAACAATACAATACTACAGGGATTACACTTCTTAAATGACAAGAAGACCACTAGCTTGACAACAGATTTAGATTTAGTCTTTACTGAATGACTCTTTGCTCAACAGTGGATTAAGACAGTGATATTTGAAAAGTGAACAGGGGGACATCACGTTGATGCATTTGGTTCAATGAAGCCATTCATACTTCACCACTTTACAGTTGTTCTACCCCACACGTTACAAAACAAAATAAATTTAAATGAACAATTTATCAAGGAACAATATAACACTGTCACAGAGTGAAGAGGGGGAATAGGAAATACCTTCTGTTCGTCTATTGTGAGCTTCATAACTTGAAAAATAAGGGAGGCACCAAATTCCGTTATGATGTGTGGCTGTGTAGTGATCTAGGCCTCCAACCTTAACCTGTCTTTGAAGACCTTCATGGGACAGAAACTGTTATTTCATTGATTGGAATCCAGAAATACAAAATATCTCATCAAGAGACTAATTAATTGTATCCTGAATTAATCAATTGAAAGAACACTCTTCCTTTTTACATTATCATTACTGTTTTAGAATATCTTGATAATCAAAGTGTGTTTAGTTCATACCATTTCTAAATGTTGAAGTGAACCACTCATTTAAATCAACTCTGATACAGTATTAATGATTTTTAAACCTCATTAGACTTAGAAATCAAGTTAAATGTCTATTTACAAAGTAATTGTGCATTTTGATCTTCTGTCTGAATGAGTGGATTTGATGTCGGTCAGAAGTCAGAAAGCAAGTTATGAAAACAAAGTGCCTTGTTTTAAATCTCAGCAGGCAGTAAATAAGAAGCTGGCACCTGCAAAGTTTCTCACTTCTTCAAAATATTTTTCTCGTCTGAACTAACCAATCTTAAACATTCTTGCTGTCTTTTGACTTTTAATAACCCCCTGACATCACTGAAACACCGCCCCTGCTGGTTGTTTCAACGAATCAGGAAGTACCAAGTGACAGGAAGTGAGTACTCTTTAAAAGTCAGCACTTCCTGGGACTATTCAGTCTTTCTTGGGACTATGCAGTCTTTCTTGGGACTATGCAGTCTTATTGGGGTCTTCCTTGAGTCTTCTTTCAGTCTTCCTTGAGTCTTCATTGAGTCTTCTTTTATGAAGTCTTCCCAGGAGTCTTCCACTTCTGAGTGGAATCTCTGACTGGAGTCTTACTGAGAGTTCCTAAGGAACTTTCAGATTTAATCAATAGCTGATGGATTTGACCGTGAGGCGAGGGTCCATCCATCCCAGCGGAGTCACAGCGCCTCGCTGTGAACTCACCCGGGCGTAACGCCCTACAACTTCGAAAGAAGCCATCGTTGGAAAACGCCATCGTTTTCCAAGATGGCGCCCATGGAGTAGGAGGTGTTGACTGATGCTCCCTCCGATCTCTAGCTAACTTTGCCAACTTTACTAAACTGACTCCAACTGTA
Source organism: Nematolebias whitei (assembly GCF_014905685.2). Lineage (NCBI taxonomy): Eukaryota > Metazoa > Chordata > Actinopteri > Cyprinodontiformes > Rivulidae > Nematolebias > Nematolebias whitei. The sequence continues at coordinate 49,568,440 of NC_056505.1, read as the reverse complement.
TATGTGTATGTATATGTCTATATAGATAATACATATGTGGATATATATATATATATACAGAACAGGTGGAAGAAGGAAATCCACGCGCTCTGAACCGTGGAAGCTGAGCCATGAGTTTAGCTAACGTTTGGCTAACGAGCTGGTCAGAGAGCTGCTTCGGCTAGTGAGGCCTGCGGAGACCCAGTCCGCCGCTGTTGGACCTGCGAGCCGCTGAACCGAGCTGTTTACGT
>NC_056505.1:49520927-49568200 GCF_014905685.2 Nematolebias whitei | reverse complement strand
ACCTGCGAGCCGCTGAACCGAGCTGTTTACGTCGGAGACCCGGTCCGTCGCCGATTGGACCTGCGAGCCGCGGAAACCAAGGAAGCTAAACTACAGCTGTGGGATTTGGGAGCTGTTGCAACCGGGACCTGGTCTGTCACCGTTGGGGCTGCGAACTTCTGGACCGAGTGAATCGTGGGACCTGGAGGTTGTTGTCGCTAGTCCTCGGCTAGATTTGGCTAGGCCTCGGCTAACAACAAGCTAACAACATAAGCTAACAACACTAGCCTGTGAACCTCGTGGCTGGATCCTGTGCTTCTGAGAGTTGAGACCAATAATCCAGAAGTATCGTGAGTAATGCCGAGCAAACACAGAGATAAGAGACAAGTGTCGGAAAGTAATTCAGAAGATATGGAGGAAGTTAAAAAATCTTTGAACTTTTTGAGTGCTGAACTGACTAAATTGAGTGCAAATATGACTAAATTATCAGCTAAATGTGATTTACTAACAGGACTGTCTGAAGAAGTGAGACAATTGAAAGAACTGATGACTAGTAAAGACAAAAAAATATCTGAACTGGAACAGAAAGTTGACGACATGGAACAATACACAAAAATAGACAACTTGGTGATCACTGGACTGGAAGTTAGGAACCGGACATATGCAAGAGTTGTTGCTGGTACTAGCACTACAGAAGACGCACCACAGGAAGAACTACAGACTCTGGAGGAGCAAGTAGTGAATTTTTTACAAAGCAAAGACATTGACATCGAACATGAAGACATTTCAATCTGTCACACACTGCCCAACAAATCAGACAAAGTCAAACCATCCATAGTCATCAAGTTCATTAGCAGGAAATCAAGAAACCATGTAATAATGCAAGCAAAAAAACTGAAGGGAACAAATGTTTACATAAATGAACATCTAACTAAAAAAAAATGGAAATATTGCACGTGAAGCAAGGTGGTTGAAAAAACAGAAAAAAATAGTATCAACTTGGACAAGAAATGGAAATATCTGGATCAAACTACAGGAAGGATCTCAGGCTAAGATAATAAAAGACCTGAAAGATCTGGAAAGACTAAAATAAGCTCAGGAAATGATAGATGATAAATCATTGACACAACTTCACAAGCAATAAATAATCAAAATATAAAACAAACAAATACATTATAATGTGACAACATACGAAGACTCAGAGTTTAAAATATACAATGTTGAAGATGCGATTGATACAAATTTTTTCCCTGAAATAAAAGACTGTGAATATTATAATGAAGAACAGTTTAATGACATCAATATAACTAATGGAGGTCTCTCTATTATTCACTTTAATAGTAGAAGTTTAAATGCAAATATATCCAAAATAACAGATTATTTAAAACAGCTAAACAGAACCTTTACAATAATAGCACTGTCAGAGACATGGCTCAACGATGAAAACACAACTAATGTTCACATGGAAGGGTATGAATTATATCATGTGAACAGAAGCAACAAAAGAGGTGGTGGAGTGGCTCTATTTGTTAAAAATGAAATAAAATGTAAGTTAATTAATGAAATGTCAATAGTTGTTGATAATATCATGGAAATAATAACAATAGAAATAATAAACAAGAATGATAAAAACATATTAATAAGTTGTGTATATCGATCTCCAGGATCAAATATAGAAATATTCACTGATAAAATCGTACAACTATTGGACAAGAGTTTTAATAAAAACATTTTTTTCTGTGGAGACTTTAATATTGACCTGGGAAATAAAACAGATTCAAATAACATCAGTACATTTACAAATTCATTGTATAGTTTAAATCTTTATCCGTTAATATCAAAACCAACAAGAATTACAACTCATAGTGCTACAATAATCGATAATATTTTCACAAATATAACAAATGGGGATGTGATGGGAGGTATTTTAATGAGTGATTTGAGTGATCACTTACCAGTTTTCATGATTTATAAAAATGATCAAAGCATTACAAAAGAAATTACAATTAAGGAAAAAACAATAAACACATCAAAAAAAGCAATGGACAAATTAAAAGATGATTTACATAAACAAAGCTGGAAAGACGTGTATGTTGATGATGTGAACAGATCATATGATGAGTTTATGAATATTTTAGGAGCTCTGTATGAAAAGAATTGTGTGCAAAATAATTATACAAAGAGAAATGTTGTTGACCAACCATGGATGATGAGAGGGTTGAGAAATGCTTGTAAAAAAAAGAATTATTTGTATACATGTTTCTTGAAATTGAGAACACAAGAGGCTGAAGAGAAATATAAGAAGTATAAAAATAAATTAGTAGGGATTATAAGGAAACACAAGAAGGAATATTATAGTGATTTATTAAATAAAAGTAATGGTGATATGAAAGCTACATGGCGTGTAATAAATAGTGTTCTGAAAAGTCATAAAGCAAAAACAGGTATTTCACAATATTTTTTGAAGGATGACGATGAAATCCATGATGAAAATGAAATTGTAAATGGATTTAATCATCATTTTGTGAACGTTGGATCAAGCCTTTCAGCTAAAATACCAAAAGTAGACAATAATGTGAACCATTCAGTTATAAGTTGTGACAACAGTATTTTTCTTAATGGAACTGACAAAGAAGAAATAATGAATGTTGTAAAAAATCTTACAGATAAGAGATCAAAAGACTGGGTGGACATGGATATGATGTTTGTAAAGGACATAATGAGTTATGTTATCGAGCCGTTTACATATATTTGTAATTTATCATTTTCAAAAGGAATATTTCCAGACAATCTGAAAGTAGCTAAGGTAGTTCCTCTCTTTAAAAATGGTGATAAATGTGTGTTCAATAATTATAGACCAATATCCTTATTACCACAATTCTCAAAAATTCTAGAAAAACTGTTTGTGACAAGATTAGATAAATTTATTACTAAACAAAACATTCTAAGTAGCAGTCAGTATGGGTTTAGAGCAAAAAACTCTACATCAATGGCTCTCATGGAAATAATAGAACAAATAACTACTGCTGTCGATCAAAAACAGTATTGTGTTAGTATTTTTGTTGATTTAAAAAAAGCATTCAATACTATTGACCACACTATTCTCCTTGAAAAATTAAATAAAGATGGTATAAGAGGACCAGCATTACACTGGGTATCTAGCTATTTAAAAGATGGGAAACAGTTTGTACAAATAAATGGTGTAAGATCTGACTTGTGCAATATCACTTGTGGAGTTCCTCAAGGCTCTGTACTTGGACCAAAGTTATTTATTTTATATGTGAATGACTTAGTGAATGTATCAGGACTCCTCAAATGTGTCCTTTTTGCAGATGACACCACATTTTTTTGTTTGGGTAAAGATGTAAAACGGATGTTGGAACTGATGAAGACAGAATTTGATCAAATACAAACTTGGTTTAAACTTAATAAATTATCATTAAATTTAGATAAAACTAAATACATGATATTTAGTAACAAAAAGAGAACTGTTGATGATCCATTTAAAATTGAGGGTGTTGAGATTTGTAGAGTTAATGAGATGACATTTTTGGGTGTAATCATTGATGAACAGCTAACATGGAAAAATCACATAAATTCTATAAGAACAAAAATATCTAAATCTATTGCAGTACTATACAAAGTCAGGGAATTATTAAATGATAAAGCTCTGTACATGTTGTATAACACAATTATTGTTCCACATTTAATCTATTGCATTGATGTTTGGGGGAAAGCGTGTAAAACTTTTACAAAACCTATTTTTATTTTACAGAAAAGAGCTGTAAGAATCATCACCAGAAAGCATTACAGTCACCCATCAAGCACATTATTTTATCAACTGAACTTATTGAAGTTCCATGATTTGGTAGATTACAGTATTTTATCAGTTATGTATAGGGCTCAAAATAACACATTACCATTAAATATCCAAAGAAATTTTGTTAAAAGACAAAGTTGTTACAATCTTAAGGGGATAGAGATATTTGTCAAACCAAAATTCAGAACTAGTCTGAAGGGAAGGTCTACCTCAATCCAAGGAGTTGGATTGTGGAATGGTCTAGAGAGTGATGTGAAAAATGTCAGGTCAATGTGTACATTCAAGAAAAAGATCAAATCTAGATTGTTAAAAAAGTGTATATGAAGTAGCTTAGTGTGTGTTTTGTATTAGAATTAGAAAAATTAGAAAGTTATTCATTTTGTTCTGTTACTTGAAAATTATTATGTCTGAAATAATTGTTTGAAAAAAGGGGCAGATATAATAAGATTTTTTATTCTTTCTGCTGCCTTTCATTTTAAATTTTTTTGTATCTTTTATATATTGTTATGGAATTGTTTTGTACTTTTTAAAAATGAATAAACTTCATACCATACCAAGCTTGTTCTGTTGAACGGAGTAAACCACACGACTTCTGACGATGACCAGACACCCTGACCGGAGACGCTGAAAGGTAGCGTGCAAAGGGACCTCTATACTGGAGCTGTCCATCCCCTGCAAAGGTAAAGAGACGTCACGAGTTGTCGCGCACTAAGTGGACCGGGGGTTTGAGCTGGTGTTGAAAGAAGAGTGCTAATTCTGGTCAACAAACATACATCTTCCTTCATCCATCTTCCTTTTAAATCTATTCCTTCTCTTAAACTTTTCTATTTGCCAGTAATCTAGATGCCTTCAGAGGTGAATCAGCCTACAGTAATGTTCTGTTGTCTTGTTAGTAAAGCGTGCCAAGTTTTTATTAATCAGAAACAGATCAGCAAATCAATGTGTACATGTCTTGATGTTAAATTTTGATTCTGTTAAATAAATGACCGCATTTATTCTGATGGGTCAAAGAAAAATGACGTCTCATGTCACTGATTAAACAATCCACTCACAGTTATCTCGGTCACATGGCAGAAATTTAACTCGAAAAAGAGAAGAATCTGTTGTAATTAAACAATTAATATTCTTTGTGCTTGAACTAGCTTTAAGAATAATTAATTAGTAGTGTGTCTACAGCACAGCTGTCCTGACATCACTACAGCTGCATCTAGGTGTAAAAAGGTTCCTTTCAAAAATTGGATTGTCACATCAAAATTCAAGACGACTGTCACCCCTATCATTTGAGGAAACTGCTTTCTATTTTTTATATTGCTTAAAAGTGACAGCACGATGGCGCAGTTGGTAGAGCTGCTGCCTCTCAGTGAGCAGGTCGGCCCGGTTCAAATCCAAGCCGGGGCCTTTCTGGGTGGAGTTTGCATGTTCTCTCCATGCATGAGTGGGTTTTCTCCGTGTACTCAGGTTTCCTCCCAGAGACCACAAACATGCATGTTAGGCTGATTGGTAACTTTAAATTGTCCTTAGGTGAGAGTGAGAGAGTGAATAATTGTTTGTCTCATTTGTCTCCATGTGTCCCTGTGATGGACTGGAGACCAGTCCATAGTGTACCATACCTCTCATACAGTGACGGCTGGACATGGGCACCAGTGACCTCCACGACCCAAAAAGGAAGAAGTGGGTAAATATACTGGATGGATGGATGGATGTATATATGTATATATGTATGTATGGATGGATGGATATTGCTTTAAAGTATAGCTTATTTAAATGACTGTGGTGATTAAAGATGAATCAATGGTAGCCTAGGCCACCATTGTCCACCTCCTGGCTCCATCATTGCACCTGGTGGTGGATAAAATTGCTCCCTCCACTTCCCAGGATCCATCACTGCACTGTCTTGACAAGGAAAATAAATAAATACATAAAACTATCTTTTACACAGTGTAAGTTCTACCCTATGAATTCCTTGCACCAAAAGCATTAAGGTTCACTTGCATTCGCTGTTCAAGTTCCAGAAAAACACTCATCTTGCATTGTGTATTTTGTATTTAGGTATATATACACATATGTAGATATCTGTATATGCATGTATAAATGTATCATATTCGCTAACATTTGCCCATTACTTGTATCTACAAAAGAATTGCATATTCTGCTCTAAACACCAAAGTCTATAAAATTCATGTAAATTGTGTACTCCTACACTGCTGTGGAGAAATGAAACAACATTCCATTCAATTTTGTGTGGTGCACTATAAAATTTTAAATGACGATAAAGTTTATATTATTATTTTGACCATAGGTGTACCACTTGTTAAATTAGCCTAGTCATGTTGTGAATATTGCAATTTATGTAATCTTGACCAAATAAAGTCTATCTGTGAGTTTTCTATATCTGTTGAATCCTGTTGAGTCTGGGGCATCTGTGACTATTAGAGCTCTCATTTCTAACCAGAACCCGGAGTCTAGCCCGGCTCGACCCAGGCCATAATATTGTGCTTATTGGGAGGGTGGAGCTGGTGTCGGACTTTTTATCGCGTCAGCGGACGCGCATTGCTGAAGATCCAATTATATGGCAACATGGCTTGCCATACATTCACCTGCCGCACGCGGCCATTTGACCACGTGCCTTGAAAGAGGTAAAAAAAAAAGTTTGGTTAAAATAAAGAAATACATTCCATACCATACCATACCTGGTTTATTTATACAGCACTTTAAACACAGGACCCACAGGACCAAAGCGTTGTACACACAACAAAACAATCATACAGTCAGATAATAAAAATGATTAAAATGATTAAAAGTCAGATAATAAAAGTTGTGTAAAAACAATCATGCAATCAGATAATACTTTGTACAAGCAATTAAAATGATTAAAAGTCAAAATCTCAGATGGTGTCAAAGGCGACGGAGAAGAGATGGGTTTTAAGAAGTGATTTAAAAACAGACAGAAAAGAGGTTTGTCTGATGTTCAAGGGAAGGTCGTTCCACAGTTTAGGAGCTGCCACAGCAAAAGCACAGTCTCCTCTGAGCTTACGCTTTGTTTTTGGCACACGCAAGAGCAGCTGATCACATGACCTGAGGGATCAAGAGGGTGTGTATAGATGTAGCAACTCAGACAGATAGGGCGGGGCAAGTCCATTAAGATCTTTAAAAGCAAATAAAATAATTGTAAAATGAATCCTGGAATGTGCGGGCAGCCAGTGCAGGGAGGATAAAACAGGAGAAATGTGGTCAAACTTTCATGTGCGAGTTAAAAGCCGTGCAGCAGCATTCTGTAACCTCTGAAGCAGACAGGTACATGAATCACTGATTCATGTATAAAGTGCATTACAGTAGTCCAGCCGAGTGGTCACAAAGGCGTGAACTACTGTTTCAAAATGCTGCTTAGAAAGAATCGGCTTCACCTTAGCCAGCTGCCTCAGATGGAAAAAACTAGTTTTAACAACTGCTCTGACGTGGTTTTCTAATTTTATCTAAAAAAGTTCAATCTGGTCCTCTGGACATTCAAAAAAACAAAACAAAACAAAACAAAAAAATGTAGAAACGTTTCATCTCTCATCCAAGAGACTTCCTCAGTCTGAGGTGCTGTATTCAGCTCAGTCAAATAGCACCGTCTCAGAGTGGATCAACCAGTTTTGCTGCTGACAACCAAAACCAGCTGATCACATGCTCAAGAAGGACCATCAGCCTAACAATGGATCATTAGCACACTGATGGCTGTTTACTACTCACAGAGGGCTGAGTGATACTAGCAATCACAGCATTGTAAGAGGGGGACAGTTGAACCCGGAGGCCTCCACCCCTGTTTAATGATGGACGATTTCTTTTCACAAAGATGGCCTCCTTTACTCCTCTCTCAAACCATCGTTCCTCTCTATCCAGGATGTGAACATCTTCATCCCTGAAAGAGTGACCGCTGGCCTGGAGATGAGTGTAGACCGCAGAGTCCTGGCCTGATGATGTTGATCTTCTGTGCTGGTCCATCCTTTTGGTCAGTGGCTGTTTAGTTTCCCCGATGTAAGACTGATCACCCTCCTGACACTGAACAGCATACACAACATTGCTCTGTTTGTGCCGGGGGACTGGATCTTTGAGATGAACCAGTCTTTGCCGTAATGTATTTTGTGGTTTAAAAATCCACTGGGAAGTTATGTTTAGAAAATAAACGTCTCAGTTTCTCTGATACTCCCTCAACATATGGAATGACCACTGGTCTGGGTCTGGGTTCCTCCTTTTCACCTGTTGGCTGACTGGAGTCATGTTTGGGTTTCTTCTCTGCTTTCAGGAAGGCCCAGTTAGGATATCCACATTGCTCTAGAGCCTGTCTTGTGTGGGATTTCTCCTTCTGCCTGGCTCCTGAGCTAGTGGGGACGCTGTCTGCTCTGTGATACAGAGTCCTGATGACTCCTAACTTGTGCTCCAAAGGGTGATGGGAGTCAAACTGCAAATACTGGTCTGTGTGGGTGGGTTTGCGGTACACCTCAGTTTGCAAATGTCCTCTATCAGAGACTGAGACCTCACAGTCCAAGAAAGCCAACTTGCCATTTTTTACATCTTCTCGTGTGAACTTGATGTATTTATCCACAGAGTTGATGTGGTCAGTAAAATGTTGGACTTCCTGAGATTTGATTTTAACCCAGGTGTCGTCAACATACCTGAACCAATGACTTGGTGGTGTCCCTGAAAAGGACGTCAAGGCTCTCTTTTCTACCTCCTCCATGTACAGGTTGGCAACAATAGGAGAAACTGGAGACCCCATAGCACACCCATGTTTCTGCCTATAATATTGCTCCCCATATATGAAGTAGGTTGACTGCAGGCACAGTTTCAAGAGTTGACACAGTTGTTCTGTGGAAAGCGTGGTCCTGCTGCTCAGAGTGGTGTCTGATGTTAATCTTAAACTGACCACCTCTACTGCATCATCAACAGGAATGCATGTAAAGAGTGATGTGACATCAAAAGAGACCATTGTTTCATCAGTCTCCATGATGACATCCCTCACCTTATCCACAAAGTCCATGGTGTTCTGTATGTGGTGTTCTGAGCTGCCAACTAAAGGGATGAGTACAGACGCCAGATATTTGGAAACATTGTAAGTGACAGAGTTAATCATGCTAACAATTGGTCTTAAAGGTACACCTTGTTTGTGGATTTTAGGTAAACCATACAGACTAGGTGTGGCCTCCCCTGGGTACAGTCTGTGGTACAGAAAACGGTCAATAGCCTGGACAACAGACTGGACTGGAAATGCAACAGTGAAGTGTCTCCAAGAAGGGACAGAGCAGACTGTGGGCAGCTGTGGCTGAGTGGTTAGAGCAGTCGTCCTCCAATGCAAGAGTTTGGTGTTCGAATCCACCAGCAGTCACATGTCGAAGTGTCCCTGGGCAAGACATTGAACCCCTCATAGCCTCTGATGTGTGTCCCATCGGTGTATGCATGTGATCTAAAGCACTGATTAGTCTCTTTAGAATGATTTGTTCAATTATCTTTGTATATATCTAGTATAGAGCTTTATGAATGGGTCAATGAGGACACAGATTGTAGTGTAAAGAGCTTTGAGTATCTTGAAATAAGATAGAAAGGCGCTATATACGTATAGTCCATTTACCATTTACCATGATGTGGTCCAGTTGGCGTCATCGTTCCGTGATCTTCAGCTCTCACTGGAGCAGTTTGCAGCTGAGTGTGAAGCAGCTGGGATGAGAATAAGCACCTGCAAATCTGAGGCCATGGTCCTCAACCAGAAATGGGTAGATTGCTTCGGAATAAGCAGAAGATAATGGATGGATGGATATAATATATTTTTTTAACTATTTAAGGGTCTTTAGTAAAAATAAATGAATAAAATAAAATAAAATGTAACATAAAAAAGCAACTAATTTGTTGTAGACAATTTTTTTATCATAAAATTAATACATGAATAAACATTTTAAACATGGTCATTTATTCCTATTAGTATGACCAAAATTATTATTGTTTTTTTTTGTACAACATTTTTTGAGGATCCTCCAGCCCACCAGACACTCTAGACCAGGGCTTTTCAACTGGTTGCTTCATTTCCATTTCAGTCCGGCTTGCCAATGAGTTGATAATTTTGTGTGTGGGCAGGGGTGGGGGGTTCTGGTTTGGGTTTTTGGGTTCTGTTTATTGCATTTATGATGCAATGCAACAAAATAAACTAATGTAAAATGTCACAGATCATTGTAGTACTTGTAATGACTTTAACTGCTGGATGTCCAGCCCCTGAGCAGTTTAATTGAATAGCCCTGCTCTAGACCCAATAGCCATAAATGAGGCCTTGGTTTCAGTCAAACTTACTCATGACTCTCAGTGGTCAGATATGTCAGTAAATGTTTACTTGTGCACATTACAAGAAAGTTATTGCTCTTTACACCCAAATAAACAATCTTGTTGGATGAGATGAGAGGTGGGACTCCGCAGCAACATCTGGCCTATAGGATTAGTTGAAGTCCATTTTGATAAATTTTTACAGAGGCTCTCACAAATAAAAACTGAGCTCCACCAAGTGGGCTAATTTAAAATTTGAAAGTATAGGGATAGAGATAAAAAGAAAAAAATGCTACTGACAGGAATGCATTATACAGTGATAATGTGGCTGATTTGTATCCCTTCAGTAACACAAGTGTTTTAAAGTTATTGAAATGTTATGAGAGCATTTGAAATAGTTCTGACAAATAAAAAAGTAAAATTTTAAATAAAAAAATTAATGATTTTTAGGCCTTGTCAGAAAAAAAACAAATATTTTTTTGTAGACTTTAACAACTGTTTTCAGTCAAGGCCTTGAGCAGTAACTAACCATCAGACTTACTGGTTTTTGTATTAACATTTCACAGACACATAGCTTCAGGTTTCTGTAGAAAAACATCTCAGCAGTTGGTGGAACTCTGGAGGGCCCCACAGACTTCAGTGCTGAGTAATCCAAAATGATGTGCATCACTGCTCCATTCCCAGAGGAGAGATTGAGACTGCCATATCAAAACAGAAATGACCTTGTTCCCCTAAGCCTTCTTTCCATTCCCTCCCTTTCATCACACAATAAAGCCTTGACTACGAACATCTGACCTGTGTCATTCAACACAAGCAACACATGCACTAGTCTATAAAAAACTTTTACGAGCACTCTGTTTTAAATGTGTCATTTCCGCTAGAAATAGTCTTTCTGAAGATCTGCACTCCAATTCCTCTGAAGTAACAAGACTGTCATCATTATTTTATAAAAGCATCTCTATCTATTTATTTACCCATCTATACATGTATCTATCCATCTATATAGCCATCTATCTATCTAACAAATGTGCGACCATATTACCTCTGTATCATTTAGCACATTCTTTGCAAAGTCTGGTACAAGCTGTGTTGTTTAGCTGTCAACACTTTGGTTGGCCCAAAGCCCTGGGATTACACAAGAGCTGATGTCTGTCAGTCAGCATGAGTGAAAACCCACAGGCTGCAGGAGAAAGTGAGCATTAAGTATCTTAAACATATATTAAATTTCAAACATAAGCCCTATTTTTCAGGAGGTGTTTTACGAACACTAGCAGAAACAATGGCTACTTGAGCAGCTAGTTCTTTGCCTGCTTAATTGTTTGGTTTACAGAGACCCAGCAGTTGTCTTTTCTAACTCAATGAAGGAAGCAGATCATTACATCAGCAATCTAAGTATAACTTTCATTAAAAATGTAATGATTGCAGTAATACCCAGATACAAGGACTGAAGCGAACAGACTCCAAGGTTGTTTTCACACCTGATAGTCCGGTAGATTCGGTTCGGGACCAATATTCATGACATTTTGTTACATTTGAGCTGGTGCGTTTGCATTCACACTGCACTGTGCAGTCGAGCCAACCTGTTGAACCACCCTGTTCCCCCACTCGCCTGTGGGGGCGCTGCACCAAGAACTACTGAAAGAAACAACACAAAAACCTCTGAAGACACGTCTTCTTCTTCTGTAAATAAAAACAAAAATGGAGTGGCATCAAGTTTTAGCAGTTTTAGGAGTTATATTTTGTCATTTTTCAAAAATGGACTCAGATGAGGCAGAAGACCATGGAGATTTTTTTTTCAATAACTAGTAACTACACCAGGCCTGAAGCCTATACAGTGCTATAACACTACTATGAAAATATACCAGAAACGGGAAAGAAGATGTAGAACAAACAGTAAAGAACAAGAAGACAGATGCAAATGAAAGAGTAAAAACAAAACATTTTTGTGAATTTTCCCTTTGTATCACATTAAAAACTACTGTTGATTGGAAATCATGTCAGTTCAAATCCTTGGATATATTCAACGATGTCAGGCAGTGTCCAACAAGAGATGAAGGAAACGTTTGTCCTCATGATATTTGAAGGGTTCACAGTAAATGCAAGAGTTGGTCTTTTAAACTGTTGTCATTTCTTATGTTTCTTGAATGTAGATTTGATGTATATTATAGATTCTTATAGTAAATGTTGCCCAGATGTTCCATATGCTCCCTGCCTCCTAGACTGGTTGTAGTGTGTGGAACTCCCAAACTCAGGGGTGCCCAATATGTCAATCGCTATCTACCGGTCGATCGCAAAGGCATTGTAGGTAGACCACATGGCATTAAAAAAATAGATGTAAGCCTATCATCCATCCTCCCTATGAAATTTGTTACTTGATTGACATACAGGGCAGCCAGTCACAGACTTCATTCTCTCAAACCAGGTTGCAGAGTGGAGATTTTCAGGGGAACTATTTATATTTATCCATATTTATATTTATCTATATCCCCCCGAACATAAGAGGATCTGCAGTGAAAGTGGTCTCCAGCTACAAGTACTTGGGTGTACACATGAATGACAACCTCAGCTGGAGCAACAACACCACCAGCCTGATGAAGAAAGCTCATCAGAGACTCTACTTCCTCAGACGGCTGAGACGAGCTGGTCTGGGAAGCTCAGTCCTCACCTCCTTCTACAGGTGTGCAGTGGAGAGCATCCTGTGCTCCAGCATCAACGTGTGGCATGGAGGCTGCACAGCTGCAGAAAGAAAAGCTTTGCAGAGAGTGGTGAAGGCTGCACAGAAGATGTTGGAGTCAGTCTCCCCACCATCACAGACATCTACACCTCCAGATGCAGGAAGAGGGCCACCTGAATCATGAAGGATCACACTCACCCAGCACTCACACTTTTTGCCCCACTCCCCTCAGGAAGGAGGTTGAGGAGCATTAAGTGTAGAACCACTAGACTGAGGAACAGCTTCTACCCTGAAGCTGTTAGATCATGGATCTCTAACCAGAATAATCACTGTGAAAAATCGCATCATGTTGCTGCTGATCTGTTTCATGTTGATGTGTTCATGCGTGCTCATCTGCTCACACAGACTCATGCTCATGTTCGTGCTGCTGTTCGACATAATGTTTTTATACTATTAGTGCTTAGAGTATTTTTAGTTTTTGTTTTTCTTAGTTCATATTTTAGATCTTATTACTGATTTTCTTTTACATTTTATTGTTGGATGTAACTGGGACCCTGTGTTCATAATTTTGCTCCACCACATGTACCACATGTGGTGCGAATGACAATAAAGAATCTCTGACTCTCTGACTCTGATTTACCCCCGCCCCACAGCCTGTGAAATTCTCTGTGTGTGAAGTCACACATGCGCACTACAGGCGGCTGCAGTCAAATGTTTTTCTTTACTAAAAACATTTATAATGAATGACAGAGAGCAGACTGTTATTGTGCTACTCACCCTTTTTCAGCATGTAGGAGCAAAACTATTAAAATCCATTTCCAAAAAGAGGTTATTGTATTCACCAGTTTGGAGGTAACTGATCATGCAGACGCTGCATGCAAAATGAATGCAGCTAATCCATCATCAAGGTTGCCAGATGAATTTAAAATGTGTGGATTACCCCCCTCATTTTCTGTGCACATTCTCAACACACACAACACACACCTCATCTTAGAAGATCTTTATTCAGCACATATGTCAGTTTAGGTCAAAATACTATCATTTTAAAGTGACAGTACTATAGTTCATAATTTCTTATCTGGCAACCCAACTGACATGGAAACTACAGTTTTTGTGTAAACCCGCTCTTTTTTTGTTTATTACCCCCAATAAACATTGAAAAAACACTAACTTGTCCATAGGTTGTTCTTGTGTAAAAGGGGCCTTATCCTAGATATGTTGACTTGGCCATTTTAAAAGTAGCTCACATGCTGAAAAAGTGTGGGCACCCCTGCCCAAACTGGTAAGTTACTTAAAATAAATAAGGTGCTAAGACTAGGTAGAGAAGTTTAAATGTGTAGAAAAAAGCATGAGCATCTGATTATGAGATGATACGCAGGAGCAAAATTGGGGGTGTAACAATCAAAGCACCCATGGTGTCTATATCACATACATTAGACCAATTGTGTGGCCTCATTTGGTAGAGCTGCCGCCTGTCAGCGAGAAGTTTTGCTGGGTCTGGATAGTTTAAAGTTAGACCAAGTTTGTCAGGGATTCTGACTGAGGAGAATTGAACCCAGTGTACAGGCAGGACTCGGGAGGCAGATGTAGAAATAAAATACAATTTAATAACTAACAAAAGAAGGCTAACATGGCAGCATAAACTTACATATGAGTAGTCAGGATGGAACCAGGACAGGACGAGGGAAAACCCAACGACAACCCGGCACAGAACAAACTCACCAACAGACTTCAATACACAGACAGGACATAATTACAAACAGCTGGACAAGAGATAGGGGAGAAACTGATATGGGCTTATTAACAAAAGACAACAGGGAGAACAGACAAGGAAGGTCCAGCAGAGGGTGCCATCCTTACTGTACCATCCCCCCAAGGACACCCCCTGGCGTCCCCAGACACCCCCCCCCCCAATTAAAAAACCTAGGGCGGGCGGAGGGAGGAACTGCAAGGATGGAGGGCACGAGGAAAACACAGAGGGCACGAGGAAGACACAAGGACAAGAAAACAAAAACCGACAGGACGAGGCCTGGGAACTAAACACAAAGACTAAACTCCAGAAAACATCAAAAGATCAGGTGGACGGCTGGGAAAACATCCAGAACGAGGAGTCAGTTCAGGGAGATGGCCGGGAGACCGTCCAACATGGGAAACAAGTTCAGAGGGGCGGAGATGGGAGAGCCAAGGGTTCTGCAGCTGTCATGGCAAACTCTGTGGCTACAGATGTTAAGGAGGCGTCTGTTGCTGCAGTCTTTGTGTTAGTGATGTGAAGGGCAACCTCCAGGACCCCCCCCCCCCCCCCCCCAGAACAGAAGACGTGAGAGGGGTCCTCCAGGACCCTCCCGGAACAGAAAACGTGAGGGGCATCCTCTAGGACCCCCTCGGAACAAGAGATGTGGGAGGGGTCCTCCAGGAACCTCCCAGAACCAGAAACATGAGGGGCATCCTCTAGGACACCCTTGGAACAGGGAACGTGGGAGGCATCCTCCAGGACCCTCCCGGAACAGGATACATGAGGGGTGTCCTCCAGGACCCCCTCGGAACAGGAAATGTGGGAGGCGTCCTCCAGGACCCTCCCAGAACAGGATACGTGAGGGGCGTCCTTGAGGACCCCCTTGGAACAGGAAGCATGGGAGGCGTCCTCCAGGACCCTGCCAGAACAGGAAACGTGAAGGGTGCCCTACTGGACCCCCTCGAGACAGGAGACAGACATAGGTGGGGCGTCTGAACCAGTTACTAGTGAAGAGAACAAGTCAGTTATGGAAACAGGGTCACACTGTGGAAGTGGGTCAGGTTTTGGAGCTCCTGCTGCAGGATCTGGGACAGCTTCTGTTGCTGCAGGTTCTGGGACTCCTGCTGCAAGTTTTGGGACACGTTCTGGAGCTGGTGAGTCCATAACTGTCAAGTCTGTGTTTGCAGCAGGATCAGGAACAAAACAATCGGGGTCAAGAACAAGAAAGTCTGAGTCTGGTGCAGATTTTTTAATAGTTCTGACCTCAATCAGGAGCTGAAGGTATTCTGGGATTGAGGTGAGGCAAGGAACTGATAACAACAGTTTCTCCGCTAAATCCAACAAGTGTTTTGACACTCCGGGTTGCATTTAGCAGAGGAAAACAGGTTTTGAATCATTGAATTTATTTGTATTAGATCAGAGGCACCTACTGCCCGTGAAGTGTCCTCAGTGGCACCTCTGCTGGAGGAGTGTGGAACTGCTGCTCTGATTGTCCTCTGGGCTGCCCCTCCCTCTGCAAAACTCTCCCCAGAGTCTCAGGTTTGGCCTGAGGAGAGCAGGATGGGGACTGGGACCAAGAGGAGACAGGACTGATCCTCTTGAGAATACTGTGTGGGGGTAAGGTGCCAGATCCTACCCCCACCAGGGACCTGGAAGGTGGGATGACTGGATCAGCCCTCACGGAAACACCGGAACAGGGTTCAGGTAATTTGGCCTCGCCAAACTGAGGAGGATCAGCTGTTTGAGTCAGAGAAGCTGACTGAGGTCGTGGACAGGCGCCGGGCTCGTTTTCTGCTGTGACGGCGGCAGCGGTGGGAAGGGAGGGCAGGAGCTAAACTGAGCCCGTCCTTCAGCTCTGCGACCTCCCCAGAAGTCCATCCCGAGTAGTCGAATGGGGTTGGAAACAAGGAGAAACTCGACTTGGATGTCCGGTATTTCTCCCAGAGATGAGATCTTTTCTCCTTCTCCAGAACTAGGAGAGGAGAAGACAGGACTTTGATCGCCAGACAGTTTATTTCCTGTGTTCGGCCATGTTCGATCCGGAACCCTCTACACTGGATGATGAACTCTCCCATCTGTGAAGCTGGAACAGACAGGTGAGCGAAACTGAACCTGCCTGTTGGGTTCTGGTATGGTCGGGTTGTACTGTCAGGGATTCTGACCGAGGAGAATTGAACCCAGTGTACTGGCAGGACACGGGAGGCAGATGTAAAAATAAAATACTTTTTAATAAATAACAAAAGAAGGCTGACGTGGCAGCACAAACTTACATATGAGTAGTCAGGACGGAACCAAGACAGGACCAAGACAGGACGAGGGGAAACCCAATGACAACCCAACAGAACAAACTCACCAACAGACTTAAATACACAGACAGACAGGACATAATTACAAACAGCTGGACAAGAGACAGGGGAGAAACTGATCTGGGCAGATTAACAAAAGACAACAGGGAGAACAGACAAGGAAGGCCCAGCAGAGGGCACCATCCTTACAAAGTTGAATGTTCCGACAGGAAAACAACCACAAATTAAAGCTGCAAGCAACATTGAAGGCCCTCACAGCAAAGCGCCGCTCTGGCCTTACGGCGACTGCAGGAGCTCCAGTGACTCCGTCCAGTCGCCATCGCGAATGCTCTGGCGCAAGTCTCGCACCCATTCACCGGGGTTTGCATTTGCCAAACCTTCGACATCACCTGCGACCGTGGGCGCTCCAGCAACGCCTCCCATTCACCTTCGTGAATGCTCTCATTCCAGTCCCGCACGTGTCCACCAGGGTGCGCATATGCCTAAACTTTTTCAATTGCCTTTCGCCCATATCAGTATGAGTCTGGCTGCAAGCCTTACAAGTTTGGCTAGAATCCGACCTTCCAGACATGAGTTATTGTCACGTCCTGTTTTGTAGCGAATGTAAAGTACTTCCTTTAGGCTTTTCAAAATGTCATATGTGGTAATCAACAGGTAGTGAAAACTGTTTCAGTCTTATATCTTACACAGCGCCAAGCTGGAAGAGTCACCCAATAATCATCATTTTCTTCTCTGAGTAGGCCAGGTTTAAGTCAAGTCATGAATCAACAATACTTGTGTGTCTATAAGTGCTTACTGAAGAAGCATAAACATATGGTCTAGATCAGATGATGTATCACTGAGATATAACTGTTGGAATAATCTAAGGGGCGTACTGGAGTCAAATGTTAAACAGCAAAACCAATGTGTGTAGAATGGTTAACTGATCATGCACAATAAATCTGGTACAGATTGGATGATAATTCACTGAGATATAACTGATTAAATAATCTAGGGGCGCACTTGAGTCATAAGTTAAACCATATTATCAGTGTGTCTAGACTTGCGCACTGATTATGCACAAAAAAAATCTGGTTCAGATCGCATGATGTATCACTAAGATATAACTGTTGGAATAATCTAGGGATCGCACTTGAGTCAAATGTTATAGAACAATACCAATGTGTCTATAAGTGATCACTGATCAAGTACAATAAATCTGGTACATATTAGATGATATTTCACTGAGATATAACTGTTGGAAAATCTAGGGGGCATACTGGAGTCAAAAGTTAAACAATACCAATGTGTCTAGAAGTGCTCACTGATCATGCACAATAAATCTGGTGCAGATCAGATGTTGTATCACTGAGCTATAACTGTAAGAATAATGTAGGTGGCGCCTTAGAGGCAATTGGCCACTTATCATGGATACCTGTTAAAGGGGGTGGATGATGATTGATCATAGTGATTTCGGTACACCTCGGCTGGAATCTTTGTATTTTAGAGCCAAACGTATCGCAATGGCGTCACTTCTTGATTCACCACGCCGCCACGCCCACATCCTCCAGCAAAAACGGTTTGCACTTTAAGGTCGTTTTCACACCAGATAGTCTGGTAGACTCGGTTCGGGACCAATATTCATAACCTTTTCTTTACATTTGAGCTGGTGCATTTGCATTCACACTGCACTATGCAGTCGAGTCAACCTGTTGAACCAACCTATTCCCCCGCTCGCCTGTGGGGGAGCTACACCAAAAACTACTGAAAGAAACGACAAAAAACTCTGAAGACACGCCTTCTTCTTCTTCTGGAAATAAAAATAAAAACAGAGTGGCATCAAGTTTTAGCAGTTTTAGGAGTTATATACTGCGTCAATGACTATCGTCCGGTGGCACTCACCCCCATCCTGATGAAGTGCTTCGAATGGCTAGTCATGAAACACATCAACTCTGTCCTTTCTGCCTCCCTGGATCCCTTCCAGTTTGCATATCGGCCTAATCGTTCAACTGATGAAGCCATCTCCTCTGCCCTCCACACAGCCCTCACACATCAGGACACTAAGGACTCTTATGTTAGAATGCTGTTCATTGACTTCAGCTCGGCATTCAACAGCATCATCAGAATCAGAATCAGAATGCCTTTATTGTCATTATACGCAGTACAATGAAATTAAGAGCCACTCCTTTTTCCAGTGCAAAAACACGCCTTAAGAAAACACACATTAAACACTAAACACACACTAAAAATATAAAAAAAGTAACGCAATATAGATATAATAATGAAAGTAAGAAATACAAGTATTACACAATTGTATTGCACATCATGGATATTAGTGAGGTAGTTAAGGTGACTGAGAGTATGAAATGGCAGTAGTATTGCACAGTAGAAGTCCAGGGGTTTGGGAGGTTAGATTATTAAATCAGTGCATGTGTGAGTTCAGTGTGGTGATGGCTTTCGGGAAAAACTGTTCTTGAATCTGTTTGTTCGTGTTCTGATGCACCTGTAGCGCTTCCCTGAAGGTAACAAGTCAAACATTTCAAAACCCGGGTGTGAACAGTCCTTGATTATGCTTTCTGCTCTGTTGAGGCAGCGTGATGTGTAAATGTCCATCAAGGAGGGGAGAGGGCAGCCAATTATCTTTTGTGCTGTCTTGAGTACTCTCTGAAGCCTCTCCCTGTCAGCCAGGGTGCAGCTGCCGTACCATACTGAGATACAGTATGTCAGCAGGCTCTCGATGAATGAGCGTTAGAAGGTCAGCAGCAATTTTGTGTTCAGGTTGTGCTTCTTAAGGACTCTTAAGAAGTGTAGTCTCTGCTGAGTCTTCTTGATGACCGCTGTGGTGTTCTCTTTCCAGTTTAGGTCAGCAGAGATATGGACACCAAGAAATCTGAAAGTGTGAACCCTCTCCATGCACTCGCCATTGATGTAAAGTGGGGCTAGGTTGGTGCTGTGCTTCCTGAAATCAATAATTACCTCCTTGGTTTTTTGATATTCAGAGCCAGATTTTACTCTGAGCATCAGGTCGCTAGCTCCAGGACCTCCTGTCTGTAAAATGTCTCATCTCCCTTAGAGATTTGTCCGGCCACTGTGGTGTCATCAGCGAACTTGACGATGAGGTTGTTGTTGTGGGCCGGGCTGCAGTCATGGGTGTAGAGACAGTACAGCAGGGGGCTCAGCACACAGCCCTGTGGGGAGCCAGTGCTCAGCGTACGAGTGGAGGAGAGGTGGGGACCAAGTCTTACAGATCCCCCAACAGCTCATCCTTAAACTGGACAGTCTGGGGCTGAACAACTCATTGTGTAACTTGCTGCGAGACTTCCTGACCGGGAGACCACAGGCAGTAAGGGTCAGCAGTAACGCATCCAGCACCATCACAGTGAATACAGGGGCCCCCCAAGGTTGCATGCTGAGCCCGCTTCTATTCACCCTTCTGACACACGACTGCACACCATCATACAGCTCCAACTACTTTGTCAAGTTTGCGGACAATACAACTGTGGTGGGTCTCATCAGCAACAAAGACGAGACAGACTACAGGAACGAGGTGAGCCGCCTGGCCTTGTAGTGCGGACACAACAATCTCTCTCTGAACGTGGATAAGACAAAGTAGATTGTTGTGGACTTCAGGAAGATGCACGCCCAGCATGTTCCTCTGACCATCAATGGCACTACTGTGGAAAGAGTGAGCAGCGCTAAGTTTCTGAGAGTGCACGTCTCAGAGGACCTGTCCTGGAGCAGAAACACTGCATCACTGGCCAAGAAGGCTCACCAGCACCTCTACTTTCTCCGCAAGCTGAAAAGAGCTGGAGCTCCAACCCCCATCATGTGCACCTTCTACAGGGGTGCCATAGAGAGTGTCCAGACCAGATGCATCACGGTGTGGTTCGGTGCATGTACTGCATCCTGCCGCAAGACACTCCAGCGCATCGTGAGAGCAGCCGAGAAGATCGTCGGCACCTCCCCCTCACTACATGACTTACACAGTACCTGCCTCACTCGGAAAGCCCTCTGCATGGCACGTGATCCCACACACCCACTACACAGCTTCTTCAGCCTGCTGCCATCAGGGAGGAGACTGCAGAGTCTCCAGGCTTGAACTAGCAGACTGAGAGACAGCTCTGTTCATCAGGCAGTCAGGATGCTGCACTCTCTGCCTGCTCTGCCCTCCCTCTTGCACCACCTTAACACACAAAACTTTCACACATTTCCACACAAGACAAAAACTTTTTAACACTGAACTCTGCATCATTAAAAAACATGTTATACACTCAACACATGCTCATGTGTTCATTCAATTTGCACTACTGTTTACATTTGCACTACTGTTAATATTCAAACTACTGTTCATATTCAAACTACTGTTTATATTCATACTACTGTTCATATTTCAACTACTGTTTATATTCATATTATTGTTCATATTCATACTACTGTTCATAGTCATACCACTGTTCATATTCAAACTACTGTTCATATTCATACTACAGTTCATATTCATACCGCTGTTCATATTCAAACTATTGTTCATATTCATACTACTGTTCATATTCATACCACTGTTCATATTCATACTACTGTTTATATTCATACTACTGTTTATATTCAAACTACTGTTTATATTCATACTACTGTTCATATTCAACCTACTGTTTATATTCATAATATTGTTAATATTCAAACTACTTTTCATGTTCATACTACTGTTTATATTCATACCACTGTTCATATTCACACTACTGTTTACATTTGCACTACTGTTTACATTTGCACTACTGTTTTTATTCATACTACTGTTTATATTCATACTACTGTTCATATTGGCATGGTATGGTATAAAGTTTATTCATTTTAAAAAAAGTACAAAACAATTCCATAACAATATAAAAAAAGATACAAAAGATTTAAAATGAAAGGCAGCAGAAAGAAGAAAAAATCTTATTATATCTGCCCCTTTTTTCAAACAATTATTTCAATCATAATAATTTTCAAGTAACAGAACAAAATGAATAACTTTCTAATTTTTCTAATTCTAATACAAAACACACACTAAGCTACTTCATATATACTTTTTTAACAATTCAGTTTTGATCTTTTTTCTTAAATGTACACAATTGACTTGGCATTTTTCACATCACTCTCTAGAACATTCCACAATCCAACTCCTTGGATTGAGGTAGACCTTCCCTTCAGACTAGTTCTGAATTTTGGTTTGACAAATATTTCTATCCCCTTAAGATTATAACAACTTTGTCTTTTAACAAAATGTATTTGGATATTTAATGGTAATGTGTTATTTTGAGCCCTATACATAACTGATAAAATACTATAATCTACCAAATCATGGAACTTCAATAACTTCAGTTGATAAAATAATGTGCTTGATGGGTGACTGTAATGCTTTCTGGTGATAATTCTTACAGCTCTGTAAAATAAAAATAGGTTTTGTAAATGTTTTACATGCTTTCCCCCAAACATCAATGCAATAGATTAAATGTGGAACAATGATTGTGTTATACAACATGTACAGAGCTTTATCATTTAATAATTCCCTGACTTTGTATAGTACTGCAATAGATTTAGATATTTTTGTTCTTACAGAATTTATGTGATTTTTCCATGTTAGCTGTTCATCAATGATTACACCCAAAAATTTCATCTCATTAACTCTACAAATCTCAACACCCTCAATTTTAAATGGATCGTCAACAGTTCTCTTTTTGTTACCAAATATCATGTATTTAGTTTTATCTAAATTTAATGATAATTTATTAATTTTAAACCAAGTTTGTATTTAATCAAATTCTGTCTTCATCAATTTTACATCTTTACCCAAACAAAACAATGTGGTGTCATCTGCAAAAAGGACACATTTGAGGAGTCCTGATACATTCACTAAGTCATTCACATATAAAATAAATAACTTTGGTCCAAGTACAGAGCCTTGAGGAACTTCACAAGTGATATTGCACAGGTCAGATCTTACACCATTTATTTGTACAAACTGTTTCCTATCTTTTAAATAGCTAGATACCCAGTGTAATGCTGGTCCTCTTATACCATATTTATTTAATTTTTCAAGGAGAATAGTGTGGTCAATAGTATCGAATGCTTTTTTTAAATCAACAAAAATACTAACACAATACTGTTTTTGATCGACAGCAGTAGTTATTAGTTCTATTATTTCCATGAGAGCCATTGATGTAGAGTTTTTTGCTCTAAACCCATACTGACTGCCACTTAGAATGTTTTGTTTAGTAATAAATTTATCTAATCTGGTTACAAATAGTTTTTCTAGAATTTTTGAGAACTGTGGTAATAAGGATATTGGTCTATAATTATTGAACACACATTTATCACCATTTTTAAAGAGAGGAACTACCTTAGCTACTTTCATATTGTCTGGAAATATTCCTTTTGAAAATGATAAATTACAAATATATGTAAACGGCTCGATAACATAACTCATTATGTCCTTTACAAACATCATATCCATGTCCACCCAGTCTTTTGATCTCTTATCTGTAAGATTTTTTTATCACATTCATTATTTCTTCTTTGTCAGTTCCATTAAGAAAAATACTTTTGTCACAACCTATTACGGAATGATTCACATTATTGTCTACTTTTGGTATTTTAGCTGCAAGGCTTGATCCAACGTTAACAAAATAATGATTAAATCCATTTACAATTTCATTTTCATCATGAATGTCATTGTCATCCTTCAAAAAATATTGTGAAATACCTGTTTTTGCTCTATGACTTTTCAGAACACTATTTATTACACGCCATGTAGCTTTCATATCACCATTACTTTTATTTAATAAATCACTATAATATTCCTTCTTGTGTTTCCTTATAATCGCTACTAATTTATTTTTATACTTCTTATATTTCTCTTCAGCCTCTTGTGTTCTCAATTTCAAGAAACATGTAAACAAATAATTCTTTTTTTTTACAAGCATCTCTCAACCTTTTCGTCATCCATGGTTGGTCAACAACATTTCTCTTTGTATAATTATTTTGCACACAATTCTTTTCATACAGAGCTCCCAAAATATTCATAAACTCATCATATGATCTGTTCACATCATCAGCATACACGTCTTTCCAGCTTTGTTTATGTAAATCATCTTTTAATTTGTCCATTGCTTTTTTTGATGTGTTTATTGTTTTTTTCTTAATTGTAATTTCTTTTGTAATGCTTTGATCATTTTCATAAATCATGAAAACTGGTAAATGATCACTCAAATCACTCATTAAAATACCTCCCATCACATCCCCATTTGTTACATTTGTGAAAATATTATCAATTATTGTAGCACTATGAGTTGTAATTCTTGTTGGTTTTGATATTAACGGATAAAGATTTAAACTATACAATGAATTTGTAAATGTACTGATGTTATTTGAATCTGTTTTAATTCCCAGGTCAATATTAAAATCTCCACAGAAAAAAATGCTTTGATTAAAACTCTTGTCCAATAGTTGTACGATTTTATCAGTGAATATTTCTATATTTGATCCTGGAGATCGATATACACAACTTATCAATATGTTTTTATCATTCTTGTTTATTATTTCTATTGTTATTATTTCCATGATATTATCAACAATTATTGACATTTCATTAATTAACTTACATTTTATTTCATTTTAACAAATAGAGCCACTCCACCACCCCTTTTGTTGCTTCTGTTCACATGATATAATTCAAACCTTCCATGTGAACATTAGTTGTGTTTTCATCATTGAGCCATGTCTCTGACAGTGCTATTATTGTAAAAGTTCTGTTTAGCTGTTTAAAATAATCTGATATTTTGGATATATTTGCATTTAAACTTCTACTGTTAAAGTGAATAATAGAGAGACCTCCATTTGTTATATTGATGTCATTAAACTATTCTTCATTGTAATATTCACAGTCTTTTATTGCAGGGAGAAAATTTGTATCAATCACACCTTCAACATTGTATATTTTAAACTCTAAGTCTTCGTATGTTGCCATGTTTTAATGTATTTGTTTGTTTTATATTTTGTTAATTTCTTGTTTGTGAAGTTATGTCAATGATTTATCTTCTGTCCTCTCCTGAACTCATTTTAGTTTTTCCAGATCCTTCAGGTCTTTTATTATTTTAGCCTGAGATCCTTAATGTATTTTGATCCAGATGTTTCCAATTCTTGTCCAAGTTGATGCTATTTTTTTCTGTTTTTTCAACCACCTTGCTTCACGTGCAATATTTCCATTTTTTTTGTTAAATGTTCATTTATGTAAACATTTGTTCCCTTCAGTTTTTTTGCATTATTACCTTGTTTCTTGATTTCCTGCTAATGAACTTAATGACTATGGATGGTTTGGCTTTATCAGATTTGTTGGGCAGGGTGTGACAGATTGAAATGTCCTCATGTTCGATGTCAATGTCTTTGTTTTGTAAAAAATGCACTACTTGCTCCTCCAGAGTCTGTAGTTCTTCCTGTGGTGCATCTTCTGCTGTGTTAGTACCAGCAACAACTCTTGCATAACTCCGGTTCCTAACTTCCAGTTCAGCACTCAAAAAGTTCAAAGATTTTTTAACTTCCTCCATATCTTCTGAAATATTTTCCGACATTTGTCTCTTATCTCTGTGTTTGCTCGGCATTACTCACGATACTTCTGGATTGTTGGTCTCAACTCTCAGAAGCACAGGATCCAGCCACGAGGTTCACAGGCTTATGTTGTTAGCCACGAGGTTCACAGGCTTATGTTGTTAGCCGAGGCCTAGCGGCAACAACCTCCAGGTCCCACGCGGTCTCACGATTCACTCGGTCCAGCAGTTCGCAGCCCCAACGGTGACAGACCTGGTCCCAGTTGCAACAGCTCCCAGATCCGACAGCTGTAGCTCGGCTCCCTCGGCCTCAGCTGCTCGCAGGTCCAATCGGCAGCAGACCGGTTCTCTGCTGCAACAACCCCCAGGTCCGACAGCTGCAGCTCGGCTCCCTCGGTTCCAGCGGCCCGCAGGTCCAAATGGCGGCAGACCGGGTCCCGGTTGTAACATCTCCCAGATCCGACAGCTGCAGTTCGGCTCCCTCGGTTTTCAGCGGCTCGCAGGTCCAAACGGAGGCAGAGCGGGTCTTCGCTGTGACAACCCCCAGGTCCTCTCACTCGATCCAACGGCTAGCGGCGTTAGCACTCACCCGGCCTCACTCAACCTACTGTTTATATTCATACGATTGTTAATATTCAAACTACTTTTCATATTCATACCACTGTTCATATTCATGCTACTGTTTACATTCACACTACTGTTTACATTTGCACTACTGTTTACATTCACACTACTGTTTATACTCACAATGCTGTTATATTACACTACCGGTGATATATAAATATTTTTTTACTAGTCTTATTGCATATGTCACTTTACCTACACCAGTATCAAGGACTTCATACATACACTGTGTACATCCACTTCATATGTTGCTTTGCCACTCACTACAAAATATCAATGTCAGGACCTTCATTACATTTCATTTTATTTTATAGATATACTTTTTAAAATATTTTTATACCATATAGTACAATTTAAGACAGTATCATGCTTTTATTTTTTCATTTTATGCTTATGTTTAATAAATGTTTTAATGTTAAATGGTTATTGTTGCACCGGTTGTCTGAGAGAAATGTAATTTCAATCTTGTGTATGTCTTGTACATATTGCAGCTTTTGACAGTAAAGTGACTTTGACTTGATATTTTGTCATTTTTCAAAAATGGACTTAGCATGAGCAGAAGATGAGACAGAAGACCATGGAGAATATTGTTTTTCCACACAAGGTAGCTGACGGCTCCATATAAGAGAAATGTGTGCTTGTTTGTCCTGCGGAGCAGGGCCTTGTCTGTTTGCATTCACACTGTACTCGAACCGCGCTGGAGTTCTCTTCTACTGGACCGAGACCTAGGTTTTAGCCCAGGCCAGAGTTCGCTTTTTTTTCCGTGACAGAGTTCGATGGCACGTTCATACCTCCCTAAACGAACCAGACTTTCTAGGAAAACGAGCTAGAGTTCAATTAAAGTGGACTAAACAGGGCTGGTGTGAATGCATCCTAAATCAAGTCAGACCATCTTATCTGTCTTCTAACACAGGATTATCCTGATTAGGACAACTGATTTACTGTTCTCAGCGGGGCTTTGATGACAGCAAAATATGACAACATTGATCATCGGACATCCAACAGGGATGAGTCATGCCAAGTTTGGTGCATTTCGGTCTTTCAATGTGAAAGTTATAGCGTTTGGAATTTTATGGCGTGAAGTGCAACTTTGAGGCCTAGCCACGCCCCTTTAACATAAACAAAAATGCAAGCTTTTGATCACTTTTACTCCCCAATGTTTTAAGGGCATATTAACCAAGTTTGAACGCAATCACTCAAATTCCCTAGGAGGAGTTTGTTAAAATTTTCCATTAGAAATGCCCAAAAATGACCCTTTGACCCAAAATGGCTGACTTCCTGTTGGTTTTGGACCAGGGCTCCCAGAGACTTTTTCATAGGTTCTGAGACGATACAGATGTTCACCAGTTTTCAGAATTATCTGTCAAAAATGGCTTAGGGCTGAGGTTTTAAATTATTCTAGGAGGTGCTGTGGAGGCTATCGGTCAATTATCATGGATTCCTGTTCAAGGGGTGGATAAGGATCAATCATACTGATTTTGGTGCATCTCAGTTCATATCTGTGGAATTTAGAGGCAAATGTATGGCAACGGCGTTACGTCTTACTTCGCCACGTCACGACGCCCACATGCTCCACCCAAAACTGTCTGTGTTGGAAAGCAAGTTGCACCAACATGTCTTCAGTCACTGGACACACTATCATGCTGATCAGGTAACAGGGGTCAGATAGGGATTGTTCAACGTAAAACTTTACACTTCCTTTTGTCAGGGGGTGTGGCTTAAGTGATGTCATGATTTGACCATTGAGTCTTGCAGGGGCCCGGATGTGGATCAGTCACTGAAGGTTTGATGTCTCAGACATTTTTCGTGTAGAAGCTATTAGCGTTTCGTTTTTCATGGCGAGATGTCAAACTTTAAGGTCTGGCCCCGCCCCTTCAGCATGCTCCGAAATGAACCGTTTAGATAACTTTGCATCTCCCATGCTTTTTGACCAAAATGACCAAGTTTGAAAACGATTGAGCGAAATCCCTAGGAGGAGTTTATTCAAATGAGGGGGCCTTAACATATCCCACAAGTCACCAAATTTGGCAGATGCGTCAGGACTGGTGAAAAATTACGTATTTTAAGGGTGTAGCAAAACTTGCCACAGAAAAGGCTCAAGAGCGCCACCTAGAAATTTTCAAAATACCCTCTGCATTAACCTTAGTTTGTCATAGAAACATGAAACTTGGTACTCTTGTCGAATTCCCCAAGATGCACAGAAAACCCTCTGGCACCAACGTTGTACGATAAACAGGAAGCCGGCCTTAAAGTTGCACTTCACGTCATAAATTTCCAAATGCTATAACTTTCACATTGAAAGACCGAAATGCACCAAAATTGGCATGACTCATCCCTGTTAGATGTCCGACGATCCAATGTCGTCATATTTTGATGTCATCAAAGCCCCGCCCCCTGAGAACAGGAAGTCTCTTTTTTTTACTTGGAATGCTCCCTTTGACTCAATTGTCCTAATCAGGATGATCATGTGTTAGAAGACAGATAAGATGGTCTAACTTGATTTAAAGTGCAAACTGTTTTTGCTGCAGGATGTGGGCGTGGCGGTATGGCGAATCAAGAAGTGATGCTGTTGCAATACGTTTGGCTCTAAAATACAAAGATTTCAGCCGAGGTTCACCGAAATGACTATGATCAATTATTATCCACCCCATTTAACAGGTGTCCATGATAAGTGGCCAATAGCCTCCACAGCACCACCTACATTATTCCTACAGTTATAGCTCAGTGATACATCATCCGATCTGCACCAGATTTATTGTGCGTGATCAGTGAGCACTTCTAGACACTTTGATATTGTGATTTAACATATAGTGCGCCCCCTAGATTATTCCAACAGTTATATCTCAAGGATACATCATCCTATTGTGCCTGATCAGTGAGCACTAGTAGACACATTGGTATTGTTGTTTAACTTTTGACTCCAGTGCACCCCTAGATTATTCCAACAATTACATCTCAGTGAAATCTCAGTGACGTTGCACGTTCGTGGTGAGACATATTGTGTCATTTCCTGTTTGTCTGTCGGTAGCTCGAGTGAATTGTTTGCTCGAGTCATCTCTGATTTCTGGATTTATCTGTCTTTTGCAGTTTTTCATTCTAGTTCACAAACACACTTAGTACAGTTGTTTTTCTACTGCTGGATAGTGCTTAAAACACCTCTTATCTTTCAACACTTCTCAGTTTTTATTGGTGTATTTGGCTCTGCTAGCTCCTGCTAGCGTTAGCTTAGCATGGCTGCTGCTTCTCTCCCTGCTTCCTCTGTTTTCTCTTGCTCCATGTGTCAGATGTTTGGTTACTCCTCTGCCTCCTTTAGTGGTAATGATACATGTAACAAATGTAGTCTTATGGTAGCTTTGGAAGAGAGGCTGTCTGAACTGGAAGCTCGGCTCCGTGCTGTAGAAAATCCAGTAACTAGCCAGGTCCCCTTAGACAGCGCGGAACCACAGAGGCTAGCTCCTGTTAGCTGTCCTCCAGCAGACCCCGAGCAGCCGGGCCGGCTGGGTGACGGTCCGGAGCAACCGTAGTGTTAAGGCTAAGCCCCCAGTTCACCACCGACCCGTTTACATTTCTAATCGATTTTCGTCACTCAGTGACACACCCGCTGAGAAGCAGACCTTGGTTATTGGAAGCTCCATAGTCCAAAACGTGGCTTTAGGGACTCCAGCGGCCATAGTTAAATGCATTCCGGGGGCCAGAGCGGGCGACATAGAATCTTATCTGAAACTGCTGACTAAAGCTAAGGCTAAATACAGTAAGATTGTTATTCACGTCGGCAGTAATGACACCTGGTTACGCCAATCGGAGGTCACTAAAATTAATGTTGCTTTGGTGTGTGACTTTGCTAAAACCATGTCGGACTCCGTAGTTTTCTCCGGCCCCCTCCCCAACCTGACCAGCGATGACATGTTTAGCTGTATGTCGTTGTTTAATCGCTGGGTGTCCAGGTGGTGTTCTGACAACGACGTGGGCTACATAGATAACTGGAGTTCTTTCTGGGGAAAACCTGGTCTGATGCGGAGAGATGGCATCCATCCCACTTTGGACGGAGCTGCTCTTCTTTCTAGAAATATGGCTGATTTTGTTTATCCCCCAAATTATTGACAACCCAGGGTCCAGTCCAGGAAGCAGAGTTGTAGTCCTCCACACCTCTCTGCTGCTTCTCCTCTGTTACCCACCCACACCCCCATTGAAACAGTGTCAACTTGGCCACGGCTCAAATTAAATAAACAAAAAATCAACTCTAAAAATATAAACCATAAAAATCTGATTCAAATAAACACAGTTACTTTACCAGAGCAAAATCATAAATTCATTAAATGTGGATTATTGAACATCAATTCTCTAAATCCCTGTTAGTTAATGAACTGATAACTGATCATCATATTGATTTATTCTGTCTGACAGAAACTTGGCTACAACAGGAGGATTTTGTTGGTATGAATGAATCCACTCCTGTTAATTATTTAAAATTTCATGTTCCTAGAACAACTGGCCGAGGTGGAGGAGTAGCTTCTATTTTTCAGTCAGGATTATTGATTAATGCCAAATCAGTTATTACGTATGATGCCTTTGAATCGCTGCCCCTCAGTCTTTCTCATCCAAAATGGAAATCAGTAAAGCCACTTGTACTAGTTGTTATATATCGTCCACCAGGAGCTTACTCTCAGTTTTTGTCTGAATTCTCAGAATTCTTAACTGACTTACTATGAAATACTGATAAAATCATCATAATGGGTGATTTCAATATTCATGTAGATGTTGAAAGTGATAGCTTAAGCATAGCTTTTAATAATTTAATAGAGTCATTTGGTTTTACCCAAAACATCAGCACATCTACTCATTTTTATCATCACACTCTTGATTTAGTTCTGACCTATGGTATAGAGATTAAGGACTTGGTAATAGTTCCTCAAAATCCTATTCTGTCCGACCATTTTTTAATAACTTTGAGTTTACATTAAATGACTACACAGTCACTGAGAGTAAATTTCATCTCAGCAGGTGCTTATCAGAAAATGCTGTAACCAAATTTAAACAATCTCTTCCATCAATGTTTTCCTCTGTCTTGCAGAGTAATGCATCAGAGAACAGAGACTTAGATCATCTAGTTGATCATCTTACAACTTCAATGCAAACTTCACTTGATAAAATTGATCCACTGAAAAAAAAAGTAATCAGTCAGAGGAATCTGGCTCCTTGGTTCAATTCTGAGTTGCGTACTTTAAAGCAGCATCTAGAAACCAGGAGAGAAAATGGCGCTCTACTAATGTTGAAGAATTTTATTTAACTTGGAAAGATAGTCTGCTAACATATAAAAAAGCTCTTCGTAAAGCTATAACTTTATATTACTCATCTTTAATAGAGGAGAATAAAAATAACCCTAGGTTTCTGTTTAGTATTATTGCTAGACTAATTAAAAGTCCCATTTCGGTTGAACCATGTATCCCTACAACTATAAGTAGTGATGACTTCATGAAATTCTTTATAAATAAAATTATTTCAATTAGAGAGAAAATTCAAACCATCCTTCCTTCTACTATCTCTAGTCCCCTGTGAAATGAGGCAACTTTAAGAATTTCACTAGAGCCTGATTTATGTTTGGACAGTTTTTGTCCTGTTGAGCTCTGAATTGTCAAAAATAATAACCTCATCCAAACCATCCACATGTCTGCTAGATCCCATCCCAACCAGACTGTTTAAATAGGTATTCCCCCTAATTAATGTCCACATTTTGGATCTACTTAATTTGTCTTTCATAGATGGTTATGTACCACAGAGCTTTAAGGTTGCTGTAATTAAACCTTTACTTAAAAAGTATGATCTTGATACAGAAATTCTGGCCAACTATAGACCTATATCTAATCTAACTTTCATCTCAAAAATTCTAGAGAAAATAGTTGCAGGTCAGTTGCGTGAACATCAACAAAGAAATAATCTGTTTGAAGAGTTTCAGTCAGGGTTTAGAGCTCATCATAGCACAGAAACAGCACTAGTAAAAGTCACTAATGATATTCTCATGGCCTCAGACAATGGACTTGTGTCTATACTGGTCCTGTTAGACCTCAGTGCTGCATTTGATACAGTTGATCACAATATTTTACTACAGAGGCTTGAATATGATATTGGAATTACAGGAACGGCTCTAAAATGGTTTAAATCATATCTATCTGATAGATTCCAGTTTGTAAATGTAAATAATAAATCTTCTTCATACACCAAAGTTAGTCATGGAGTTCCTCAGGGCTCAGTGCTTGGGCCAATACTCTTTACTTTATATATGCTTCCATTAGTTAAAGTTATTAAACAGCATGGGATAAATTTCCTTTGTTATGCTGATAACACACAATTATATTTGTCCATTAAACCCAATGAATCCAATCAGCTACTTAGACTACAAGCATGTCTTTAAGACATAAAAACCTGGATGACTCTTAATTTTCTCCTGTTGAACACAGACAAAACTGAGGTTTTGTTTTTTGGACCTGAGCACCTTAAGAATTAATTTTTCAGTCTTTCTCCCTCCTTAGATGCATTAATCTGTCTTCCAGCTCTAATGTTAAAAATCTTGGTGTTATTTTTGATCAGGACATGTCTTTTATCCCCCACATTAAAAATGTTACTAGAACTGCCTTCTTCCGTCTGCGTAATATCACAAAAATTAGTAACATCTTATCTAAAACTGATGCAGAAAAACTGGTCCATGCATTTGTCACGTCTAGACTATTGCAATGGTTTATTATCTGGATGTCCAAATACTTCTTTAAAACGTCTTCAGTTGATCCAAAATGCTGCTGCCAGAGTCTTAACTGGAGTTACTGGGAGAGATCATATTTCTCCAGTTTTAGCTTCTCTCCATTGGCTCCCTGTCAAATCCAGAATAGAATTCAAAATCTTACTTCTAACCTACAAAACTCTCAACAACCTAGCTCCATCTTATATTACAGATCTTATTGTTCCATATTTTCCTAACAGAGCACTTCGCTCTCAGACTGCAGGTTTACTTGTGGTTCCTAGAATTTACAAAAACAGAATGGGTGGCAGATCTTTCAGTTATCAGGCTCCTCTCTTGTGGAACCAACTTCCAATCTCTGTCTGTGAGGCTGACACATTATCCAGTTTTAAAACTAGGCTTAAGACTTTCCTTTTTGCTAAATCCTATAGTTAGGGACAGCTTGGGTTTCCTGAGCTGTCCCTTAGTTATGCTGTTATAGGCTTAGACTGCTGGAGGACAAACTGACCACAATTTTCACTCTACTTCTGTCTTTACTTACTCTGCTCAACCTGTTTTGTATTTGTAATTATTTTTTTCTATCCTTAACATGTGTTTTTTTGTCTTTCAGATACACCTGGACTTATACCTGTACCTACCATTCTGTGTTCGTCTGTCTCTCCTCCCTGTCCTCTCAACCAGCCGGTCAAAGCAGATGGCCGGTTGTCCTGAGCCTGGTTCTGCTGGAGGTTTCTTCCTTTTAAAAGGGAGTTTTTCCTTTCCACTGCTGCCATTGTGCTTTCTCAGGATGGGAGACTGCATTGAAGCCAAGATTAATCTTGTCTGCTGGATTCCTTAGATAGAGAACTACTAATTGGCTTTTATGTATGTGAATGTTTCTGTAAAGTGCCATGAAATAACTTTGTTGTGATTTGGTGTTATATAAATAAACTGAATTGAATTGAATTGAAATATCATCCAATATGTACCAGATTTATTGTATGTCATCAGTGATCACTTATAAACACATTGGTATTGTTCTTTAACATTTGACTCAAGTGTGCCCTCTAGATTATTCCAACAGTTATATCTCAGTGATACCTCATCTGATCTGAACCAGATTTTTTGTGCATAATCAGTGAGCAAGTCTAGACACACTGATATGACTCAAGTGCGCCCCTAGATTATTTAATCAGTTATATCTCAGTGAATTATCATCCAATCTGTACCAGATTTATTGTGCATTATAAGTTAACCATTCTACACACATTGGTTTTGCTGTTTAACATTTGACTCCAGTGCGCCCCCTAGATTATTCCAACAGTTATATCTCAGTATTCATCAGTGAGCACTTGTAGACACACAAGTATTGTTGATTCATGACTTGACTTAAACCTGGCCCACTCAGAGAAGAAACTGATGATTATTGGGTGACACTTCCAACTTGGCACTGTGTAATATATAAGACTGAAACAGTTTTCTACCTGTTGATTGCCACATATGACATTTTGAAAAGTCTAAATGAAGTCCTTTACATTCACTACAAAACAGGAAGTGACAATAACTCCCATCAGGAAGGTTGGATTTTAGCCAAACTTGTAAGGCTTGCAGCCAGACTCATAATGATGTGGGCGGAAGGCGATTGCAAAGTTTAGGCATATGCGCACCCTGTTGAATGCGTGCAGGAATGGAATTAGAACATTCACGACAGTGACTGGGAGGCGTTGCTGGAGCGCCCGCTGTCACAGGTGATGTTGAAGATTCGGCGAATGCGAATCCCAGTGAATGGGCGCGAGACAGGCGCCAGAGCATTTGCGATGGCTACCGGCTTGAGTCGCTGGAGCTCCTGCGGTCGCCGTAAGGCCGGAGTGGCGCTTTGCTGCGAGGGACTTCAATGCTGCTTGCAGCTTTAATTCTTCTTGTTGTTAGAGTCAGAGTTTCTTTTTTGTCATTCGCACCTCATGTGGTACATGTGGTGGAGCGAAATTATGTACACAGGGTCCCAGTTACATCCAACAATAAAATGTAAAAGAAAAACAGTAATAACATCTAAGATATGAACTAAGAAAAACATCAACTAAATATACACTAAGCACTCATAACATAAAAACATTACGTTGAACATCAGCACAAACATGAACATGAGTCTGTGTGAGCAGATGAGCATGCATGAACACATCAATGTAATGAAATAATAACTGTGTCTGATATTATCCATAATTTAAATGGATTCTTTCATTTTTCTGGACTGAGTACCATCGTGTTTTGAATATTAAATGTGGACGGAAACGTGTTTTATCTTTGACTCACCAACAACAGTGGGTCGTTTATTTAAAAACGATTTAAACACATCACACATTTACAATAATTGGCAGATTGATTACAATAACACAGCTTAATTAATGAGCTTTGCACCGAGAAAATCATACGGCCATGATTTCCTCACTTGCAACTAATTACAACAGACATTTCTGAAAATATCTGGATTAATTACTGGCAGATAGAAGAGTTTTAAAGATGGGAAAATGAAGTTTAAATGGAGAGAGATGGGTGAGGGAATGTGTCTGTTATAACCAGAACAACAGGCTCCTTTGGACCCAGCTTAGCCCACGGTACACTTCGCAGTTGAAGATCGACTCTTTACCTTTGCAGACGATAGTTGAGCCTCGGTGTAGAGTTGCTTTTCAACGCTTTTCAGCGTCTCCGTAAGGATAGCAGAGACCTCAGGAGTCGTGAGATCATCACTGAACAGACTTCCTCATTGTTCAGAGCTTTCGTCGGGTAGAGCCACAGCGAGACGTCGTGGCATCGACGGACTCTCGTCACTCCATTAGAAACTGCCCTGAACTTCTGTTCCTCGGAGCTTCTCGTTCGAGGTTCTCCCTGGAACTCTGGTTCTCCTCTGGAACTTGTTCTGCTCGGAACTTTGTTCTCTTTGGAACTAGGAAGTGTTGACCCTTTTAAAGAGGTCACTTCCGGTTCCTCTACGAACTTCCTGATTGGTTGAAAGAACCAACAGGGGTGTGGTTTTAGTGACGTAAGAGGGTCATTAAAAGTCAAGGAGAAAGCGTAGATGTTTAAGAACAGACAGAAAGATGTTTTGAAGAACAGAGACATTTAGGAGCCAGTCTTCTTCTATCTATCTGAAAAAGTTAAACATGATATTTCGTTCCGATAAACATGTTTTTGACCGTTCCTTCACTTTTGACCGATATCACAACTTGCTCATTTCAGACAGAAGATCAAGAAAATGAATAATTACTCTGTAACAGACATTAACTTGATTTCTACTTTGAATGAGGATTAAAAATCATTTCTACTGTTTCACAGTTGATTTAAAATGAGTAGTTCACTTCAACATTTAAAATGGTTTGAACTAAACACACTTTGATTATCAAGATATTGTAAAATAGTAATGATAATAAAAAAAGAGAGTGTTCTTTCAATTGATCAGTGCAAGATACAATTAGAAAGTCTCTGGATGAGCTTAATTTGTATTTCTGGATACAAATCAATGAAACAACAGTTCCTGTTCCAGGAAGGCCCTCAGGGTCAGGACTTGACCTGAGGCTTAGTTCACTACATCAACATGAAACAGATCAACAGCAACATGATGTGATGTTTTTTCACAGTGATTATTCTGGTTAGAGATTCATGAGTCTAACAGCCTCAGGGTAGAAGCTGTTCCTCAGTCTAGTGGTTCTACACTTATTGCTCCTCAACTTCCTTCCAGAGGGAAGTGGGGCAAAAAGTGTGTGTGCTGGGTGAGTGGGGTCCTTCGTGATGCAGGTGCCCTCTTCCTGCATCTAGAGGTGTAGATGTCTGTGATTATGGGGAGACTGACTCCGACAGACTTCTGTGCAGCCTTCACCACTCTCTGCAAAGATTTTCTTTCTGCAACTGTGCAGCCTCCATGCCACATGTTGATGCTGGAGCACAAGATGCTCCCCACTGCACACCTGTAGAAGGAGGTGAGGACTGAGCTTCTCAGACCAGCTCGTCTCAGCCGCCTGAGGAAGTAGAGTCTCTGATGAGCTTTCTTGATCAGGCTGGTGGTGTTGTTGCCCCAGCTGAGGTTGTCATTCATGTGTACACCCAAGTACTTGTAGCTGGAGACCACTTCCACCACATATCCTCTTATGTTCAGGGGATGAAGGTGTTTTTGTTCCTTCTGAAGTCCACAATTATCTCCTTTGTTTTCTTCACATTGATGTGAAGGTTATTCTCTTTGCACCAGCTCTCCAGGTGTTCCACCTCTTGCCTGTAGCTGGACTCATCAGTGTTTGTGATGCATCCAACCACCACTGTATCATCTGCAAACTTTACAATGTGACAGCCTGGATAGGTAGCTGCATAATCATGCATGAGCAGAATAAACATGAGGGGGCTCAACACAAATCCCTGAGGAGAGCCAGTGCCGAGGGTTATGGTGGAGGAGAAGTTGTGGATACTCACTAAATGTGGTCTGTTTGTTAAGAAGTCTAGTACCCAGTTGCAAATGGAGGTGCTTAGTCCTAATGTGAATAGTTTGTCCATCAGGTTTGGAGGATCATGGTGTTGAAGGCGAATGTGAAGTCCACAAAGAGCATGTGGACATAAGAGTTTTTTTCTGCTCCAGGTGGTTGAGAGTAGTGTGGACCACAGAGGAGATGGCATCCTCTGTCGATCGGTTCTCACGGTATGCATACTGATGAAGGTCCTCGTTGATGTTGATGGTTGTTTTGATGTGAGTCATGACCAGTTTTTCGAAGCATTTAGTGACTATCCGGGTGAGGGTCTCTGGTCGATAGTCATTCAGACCGGTCACTGTAGAGCTTTTTGGGACTGGGATGATGGTGGCAATCTTCAGGCAGGTGGGAACTATCTCCAGGGTAAGTGAGGTGTTAAAGATGTCAGCCAGCACCTCGCAGAGCTGATTGGCACATTCTTTCAACAATTTTCCGGGGATGTTGTCTGGGCCGGTTGCTTTGTGCAGATTAATCCTCCTGAAAGTACTCCTTACTTCGGCTGAGGTCATGCTGAGATGCTCTTCATTCGGTGGTGAGGTGAGTCTCGTGCTGGGTGGTCTGTTCAGGTCTTCAAAGCGTGCATAGAACTTGTTGAGGGCATCAGTTAGAGATGGGTCTTTGGGGCATTGTTCGCTCCTTCCTTTATAATCTGTTATGCATTTAATGCCCTTCACATGCTCCGAGGGTCTTGTGAGATGAATTGACCCTCAATCCTCTGTGCATATGTGGCCATGGCCTTCTTAATACCAGCAACCAGCTCTTTTCTTGTCCTACTCAGCTCCTCTGAGCTTCATTTTGGACCGAGAACACAGATGGTTTGAGAGGGGGGTGAAGGAAGCAATTTATGTAAAAAGAGAAAAGCCGTCTCTTAACAGAGGAGGAGGCTTCACATTTCCACTTTCAAAAACATATAATGCAACTTTAAAACAGATTCCCAGCCGGTTTTCACACCTGATGTGAACAGAGGGGCCTCGCCTGTGAATTAGAGGAACAAAAGACTCTTACTGTTAAGGTTGTTTAGGTGTGAATTGCCAATCTACATATGTGTGTGTGTCTTATCTCACTCAGCCTTATAACCTGAATCTCTCACTCTCTGCTCTTTGAATTGAGAAAGCTCCTCGGATGAGGAGCGAAATGTCTTCTACTACAAATAAAGTCCAGTTGTTTTTGTATTGAACGCTTTGTGAACTCCAGTTCTAATGTTAAAAATCTTGGTGTTATTTTTGATCGGGACGTCTTTTATCCCCCACATTAAACATGTTACTAGAACTGCCTTCTTCTACCTGCATAATATCACAAAAATTAGAAACATCTTATCTAAAATGATGCAGAAAAACTGGTTCATGCATTTGTCAGGTCTAGACTGGACTTTTGCAATGGTTTATTGGCTGGGTGTCCAAATACTTCTACGCCTTCAGTTAATCCAAAATTCTGCTGCCAGTGTCTTAACTGGAGTTAGTAGGAGAAATTATATCTCCAGTTTTAGCTTATCTCCACTGACTCCCTGTCAAATCTAGAATAGAATTCAAAATCCTACTTATAGCCTACAAAGCTCTCAACAACCAAGTTCCATCTTATATTACATATCTTATTGTTCCATATTTTCCTAACAGAGTACTTCGCTCTCAGGCTGCAGGTTTACTAGGGTTTCCAAAACCAGAATGGGAGGCAGACCTTGCAGTTATCAGGCTCCTCTCTTGTGGAACTAAATTCCAATCTCTGTCTGTGAGGCTGACACATTATCCAGTTTTAAGACTAGGCTTAAGACTTTCCTTTTTGCTCAATCCTATAGTAAGTGGGTTTGGGTTTCCTGAGCTCTTCCTTAGTTATGCTACTATAGGCTTAGACTGCTGGAGGACAAACTGACCACATTTTTTTCACTCTGCTACTGTCTTTACTTACTCTGCTCAACTTGTTTTGTATTTGATACGGGCTTTTAGGTCCCTGTACGACCGGTGTCAGAGCTTGGTTCGCATTGCCGGCAGTAAGTCGGGCTCGTTCCCAGTGAGAGTTGGACCACGCCAAGGTTGCCCTTTGTCAGTGATTCTGTTCATAACTTTTATGGACAGAATTTCTAGGCACATTCAAGGTGTTGAGGAGATCCGTTTTGGTGGCCTTAGGATTGCTTCTCTGTTTTATGCAGTTGATGTGGTCTTATTGGCTTCATCAGGTCTTGATCTACAGCTTTTGCTGGACCAGTTCACAGCTGAGTGTGATGTGGGTGGGATGAGGATCAGTTCCTCCAAATCTGAGGCTATGGTCTTGAGTTGGAAAAGGATAGAGTGCCCTCTTTGGGTCGGGCAGGAGGTTTTGCCCCAAGTGGAGGAGTTTAAGTATCTTGGGGTCTTGTTCACGAATGAGGTAAAAATAGATCAGGAAATCGATAGGCGGATAGGTGCAGCATCAGCAGTGAAGTGGACGCTGTACCGGTCTGTCGTGGTGAAGAGAGAGATGAGTCAAATGTGACGCTCTCAATTTACCGGTCGGTCTACGTTCCAACCCTCGTCTATGGTCATGAGCTTTGGGTTGGACTGAAAGAACGAGATCACAGATACAGGTGGCCAAAATTAGTTTTCTCTGCAGGGTGTCTAGAATCTCCCTTAGAGAGGGTGATAAGCTCAGTCATCCGGGAGGGACTCAGAGTAGAGCTGTTGCTTCTCCACATCGAGAGGAGCCATTTGAGGTGGCTCGGGCATCGGGTTAGGATACATTCTGGACATTTCTCTAGTGAGGTGTTTGGGCGCGTCACACCAGGACAAGATCCAGAGGAAGACCCAGGACACGCTGGAGGGACTATGTTTCTCGGCTGGCCTGGTAACACATTGGGATTTCTTTGGAGGAGCTGGCTCAATTGGTTGGGGAGAGGGAGGTCTGGGCCTCCCTACTTAGGCTGCTGAGCCCGCGACCCGCCCCTGGATAAGCGGAAGAAAATGGATGGATTGATGGATAACATGTTTTTTTTTGTATTTCAGGTACACCTGAACCTATATCTAGACATACAATTCTGTGTTCGTTTGTCTCTCCTTCCTGTCCTCTCAAACCAGCTGGTCAAAACAGAAGGCCGCTTGTCCTGAGCCTGGTTCTGCTGGAGGTTTCTTCCTTTTAAAAGGGAGTTTTTCCTTTCCACTGTTGCCATTGTGCTTGCTCAGGATGGGAGACTGCAATGAAGCCAAGATTCAACTTGTCTGCTGGATTCCTTAGATAGAGAACTTTGCTAATTGGTTTTTATGTATGTAAATGTTTCTGTAAAGTGCCCTGAGAAAACTTTGTTGTGATTTGGCGCTATATAACTAAACTGAATTGATCTGAACATAACTAGAAGTCACTGTTGAGAGTCAAAAAACAGGATTATAGCGAAAAACTATAAAATTACTTTGGAGGCTGTCCATTACCAATTTCTAATGGCTTGATGTTCTGGCACCAAAGAAGTGTCTGGCTGAGGTATTCAAGCTCTTCCAGAGTCATCCCTCCGACTCAGGTGCAGGTGTGTGGTGGTTGATTATGGAAACTGCTACAGCTGTGAAAGAGAGTGAGTGTGACTGACAGAGCAGAAATCCTACCCCCCCACCCCCCACCTCCACCAAGAATTGTCTCTTTGCAATTTAGTCCTTTTTCAGGGTAGTCCCTGTAGAAGGAGGAGATGAGGCCTTGGTACAAGATTTGATATCTCGAGATCCAGGAGCGTTCATCCGGACTTTAATCCTCCCAATCCACCAAGTACTGTAAGCCTCTCCCCCGTCGACATATGTCCAACAAACATCTGACTGTAAAGGCAGGTTCATTGTCGAGCAGACCAGATAGTGGGATGTTGGTCGGAGGACTTGACTGATTAGATAACACTGGTTTGATGAGGGAGACATAGAAAGTGGAGTGAATCCTCATTGAAGCAGGGAGTCGTAATCTCACAGCGGAAGGGTTTATGATTTTTGTGATGGGAAATAGACCAATGTACCTGGAAGCAAGTTTCCTAGGGGTGTCTTTTAGGTTAATGTTTTTCGTTGAAAGCCATACCTGCTGGCTCACCTTGTCTTTGGGAGCCGTGGATCGACGTCTGTCAGTGACTTCCTTATTTAGTTTGCCCATTCTCTGAAGGGCTGCCCTGGTTTGGTGCCAGACTCTGCGACACTTCTTAATGTGAAGTTGGACTGATGGTACGGTTATGTCTGAATCCTGTGAATGGAACAATGGTTAAGAATAGCCCACAGCTTGGCTGGGGGGCTGGGCTGTGGGGTGCTGTGACTGGGTGGGGTGGGGGCTCTTGTGTGGGGGGCTCTGTGCTGTGGGACCGGGGGAGTCTGGGCTCGCTGGGTGTGTGCCCTCACTTGCATGGGGCACTCTCGCTGTGGGTGTTGTTATGGGTGGACTGGTCTTTTGCTTTTTTGGGGTGGGGGGGCGCTCTTGGTCGCTGTGGTGCTCTATCTCTGACTGTTTGGGAACTCCTGGCTGATTGTCCCAGTTGGGGTTTGGTGGCCTCTCTGGTTGAGGGGCTGGGTGTTGGGCTGGGAATCGGGTTGGGGTGTCTGGACGGTTTCGGGATGGGTCTGGGTTGCTGGCCCTGGTTCTGGTTGGTCCTCGGGGGCTATGTGCCGGTCCGTGGCCTTGATCCCTGGTGGTGCGGCTGCCACCTCCTCCTACGTATCTCTGTTAGAGCCTCTGTCCCCTGGTGGATCTCGGAGAGTGGAGGTGCCTATTGGGGTCAGTGGGGGAGCTGGTCCCCTGGGGGGGCATTGCCACCTCAGTTCACCTCCCCATCCCGACGTCCTCCTCCGCCCACTACACCACACCACCACTCAAACAGGGTTTTGGGGTTCAGGTGCACTACTGAGCTACGGGGAGAATCATCCATCTCCGTGGCTGGTGGGGTCCTGGGCCCTAATTTTAATATACAACCTAGACACTCACTTATAACACTCTCACGACACATGCATATATAGGATCTGGAGTGGGCACATGATCGCACTTAGGTGGTGGGATGTACTACCATTTCCACCTCCCCGGACCTGTGCCCACTCTCATATGTAGCATGTAGACATTTAGGGTTCTGGGCGGAGATCAGAGTCAGAGTCAGAGTTTCTTTATTGTCATTCGCACCTCATGTGGTACATGTGGTGGAGCGAAATTATGTACACGGGGTCCCAGTTACATCCGACAATAAAATGTATAAGAAAAACAGTAATAAGATCTAAGATATGAACTAAGAAAAACATCAACTAAATATACACTAAGCACTCATAACATAAAACATTGAACATCAGCACAAACATGAACATGAGTCTGTGAGCAGATGTGCATGCATGAACACATCAACATTGAAACAGATCAGCAGCAACATTAAACAGATCAGCAGCAACATGATATGGTTTTTCACAGTGATTATTCTAGTTAGAGATTCATGAGTCTAACAGCCTCAGGGTAGAAGCTGTTCCTCAGTCTAGTGGTTCTACACTTAATGCTCCTTAACCTCCTTCCTGAGGGGAGTGGGTCAAAAAGTGTGTGTGCTGGGTGGGTGGGGTCGTTCATGATGCAGGTGGCCCTC
Source organism: Nematolebias whitei (assembly GCF_014905685.2). Lineage (NCBI taxonomy): Eukaryota > Metazoa > Chordata > Actinopteri > Cyprinodontiformes > Rivulidae > Nematolebias > Nematolebias whitei. The sequence continues at coordinate 49,525,460 of NC_056505.1, read as the reverse complement.
TTCCTGCATCTGGAGGTGTAGATGTCTGTGATGGTGGGGAGACTGATTCCAACAGATTTCTGTGCAGCCTTCACCACTCTCTGCAAAGCTTTTCTTTCTGCAGCTGTGCAGCCTCCATGCCACACATTGATGCTTGAGCACAGGATGCTCTCCACTGCACACCTGTAGAAGGAGGTGAGGAGATGAGGGGTGAAGGAGATGAGGGGTGAACGGGCACCGCCTGCTCTCTGGGCAAGAGGTGGGTCTGTGCCTGTCGCCACCTCATCCCCCCATTTTAAACGCACTGTATAACAACATGCATCAACACCATATTCGAGTGGGAGGAGGAGGAAGTGGGTCTGTTCATAATTTATTTATGCATATATAGATTTTATTTATTTTTATTTTATTTTTTTCCACAAACACCTCCTTTCTCCGTGTGACACTAGGGGTCTGGGATGGAGGGGGGGGCGCATTGTTGGGGTCTGGGCTATGGGTGGGCTTTGGGCCTTGGGGGCGGTCAGTGATGGGGCCGGTGCTTCAGTTCCTCCTGGGCTGTTCCGATTCTTTTAATCTAGGTTCCTGGTTGCGATGGCCGGCACTTTGACCGGGGTGGCTGCCGGCTTTCGGCTGGGGGTCGGCTATGGTAGTGTACGTGTGGTCATTGGTGGTGTAGGGCGGCGGTTGGGGGCGTGGCTTCGCCTCATCAGGGCACTGGCTGGTCTTCCTGTGTGGCATTTGCGGTGGGGGTGCTGTGTGTGTGGGGGGGTGCATAGGTGGCGTGCTGGGGCGTCTCTGGGCCTATGGTGCGGGGCTCTTGATGTGAGGGCCGGCCCTCCTCAGCTGCGGCTCCCTGCTGCTCTGCCCCTTGGGCTGGGGCCGGCCTGTGGTCACTGTCAGGTAGATGGTGCATGCGGTTGGCCCGACAGAGATTCTGTCGGGCTATCTGTGTGTGCCTCTTGGTTGCTCAGGTTGGGTTTTTGGTGGTCCCCCCTCTCTTGGATCAATTTGGGCCCCACGTTTGGTGTGGGGCCCACTCCCCCCGGTCGTGCCCCCCTTTGGCAGGGGACCCCCTTGCCGCCGGTGCATTGGTGGCTCTCGGTGTCTGGTCTGGGTGGTGGGGTGCACGTCGGTCCACCCTGGTTGTTGCCTGGCAGGGCCTGGGTGCCCTGGCTCTGTCGGGGCTCTGCCGGGGGGTGGTATGGCCTCGGGGCTTGGGGCTCGGTGTCCATGGCCGGATCTACTTGGGGGGGGCATGGGTCGCCGGCCGGACCTGTGGGCCGCTGTGTGTCTGTGGCTCCGGTCCTCCCTATGTTGCCATTGTGTCCTGGGGGGGCGGGTCTGTGGGCCCCCGCGTCCACTATTGGGCATTCTTTTGGAGAAATCTGGTGGTGGCGGGCGTGCTTGCGCGGGTGTTTGGATTCAGGTGCTTTGACAGATGCACGCTAGGTTGGGTAGTGGTGGAAGCTAGAGAATTCCTTGTGCAATGTCGAATGTTTCATGGTGATATTGTGGGTGGCATTGTGCTGTGCATGTTGTTTTGTTGTGGTGGTCTCTCGTTTTATCTATTTCTCTTTTATTATTTATTTATCTTTCTTTCTTCTCTTTCTTTTAAAAAAATGAGCGATGATGATAAGTTCATTGAAACACTTCACAATGTTTCTACACCTAAACTGAGCTAAAAAAAAAAAAAAAAAAAAGAATAGCCCACAGAAACCCCAAAAGAAGACAGACCAGTATTTGCAGTTTGACTCCCATCACCCTTTGGAGCACAAGTTAGGAGTCATCAGGACTCTGTATCACAGAGCAGACAGCATCCCCACTAGCTCGGGAGCCAGGCAGAAGGAGAAATCCTACACAAAACAGGCTCTAGAGCAATGTGGATATCCTAACTGGGCCTTCCTGAAAGCAGAGAAGAAACCCAAACAGGACTCCAGTCAGCCATCAGGTGAAAAGGAGGAACCCAGACCAGTGGTCATTCCGTATGTTGAGGGGGTATCAGAGAAACTGAGACGTTTCTTTTCTAAACATAATGTCCCAGTGGCTTTTAAACCCCAAAATACATTACGGCAAAGACTGGTTCATCCCAAAGATCCAGTCCCCTGGCACAAACAGAATAATGTTGTGTATGCTGTTCAGTGTCAGGAGGGCTGTGATCAGTCTTACATCGGGGAAACTAAACAGCCACTGGCCAAAAGGATGGCCCAGCACAGAAGATCAACATAATCAGGCCAGGATTCTGCGGTCTACACTCATCTCCAGGCCAGCGGTCACTCTTTCAAGGATGAAGATGTTCACATCCTGGACAGAGAGGAACGATGGTTTGAGAGAGGAGTAAAGGAGGCCATCTTTGTGAAAAGAAATCGTCCATCATTAAACAGGGGTGGAGGCCTCCGGGTTCAACTGTCCCCCTCTTACAATGCTGTGATTGCTAGTATCACTCAGCCCTCTGTGAGTAGTAAACAGCCATCAGTGTGCTAATGATCAATTGTTAGGCTGATGGTCCTTCTTGAGCATGTGATCAGTTGGTTTTGGTTGTCAGCAGCAAAACTGGTTGATCCACCCTGAGAAAGTGCTATTTAAGAGACTGAGCTGAAAACAGCACCTCAGACTGAGGAAGTCTCTTGTATGAGAGACGAAACGTTTCTAGATTTTTTTGCTTTTTTTTTTTTTTTTTTTGAATGTCCAGAGGACCAGATTGAACTTTTTTGGACTGTACTTATATAACGCCTTTCTATCTCACTTCAAGATACTCTCTAGGGCTTTACACTACAATCTGTGCCCTCATTTATCCAGTCATACAACACTCTACATCTCTACAAAGCTAACTGAACAAATCATTTTAATGAGACTAATCAGTACTTTTAGCTCACATTCATACACTAAGGAGACACATATCAGAGGCTATGAGGGGTTCAGTGTCTTGCCCAGGGACACTTCGGCATGGGACTGCTGGTGGATTCGAACCCCCAACTCTCGCAATGGAAGACGACTGCTCTAACCATTCAGCCACATCCGCCAAGTAGAAGGATTGTTTTCAAGCATGCATCTTAATGTGCCCTCCACCTTCTGGTTACACGTCTCCATCTGGCCATTAGATTGTGGGTGATAACCTGAGGTTAGGCTGGTGGTTGCCCCCATAGCTTGGAAGAACAATCTCCAGACTTGGGAGATAAATTGTAGCCCTCTGTCTGACACAACATCTGTAGGAATGCCATGGAGGTGAAAAATGTGTTTTACTATGAACTGAGCAGTCTCGAAGGCAGATGGGAGTTTTGTAAGATGATTGAAATGAGCAGCTTTGGAAAACTAATCAATTATAGTGCAAATAACAGAATTACCTTCAGACAGGGGAAGACCAGTTATGAAATCAAGAGCAATATGGGACCGTGGATGACTGGGAGCAGGTAGAGGAAGAGCAGACCTGCAGCGGGATTGTTGTTTTTGTTCTGAGCACAAGTTGGGCATGCAGACAAACTCCCTCAGGTCTTTAGCCATGTCCGGCCACCAGAAATGCTTCTTAGTGAGCATCCTGATGCATGCTTCTTAGTGAGGTTTAGCATGTGTACTATGCCTGGATGGCAAGAGAACCTTGCTGTGTGAAGCCAGCTGAGTACCTTGTTAACCCTGATGGAAGGCACAAATGTCTGCCCATGAGGACCTATCCTGGGGTCTGATTCCCTTTGCCGAACATCTTTAATGTCCTTCTCAATTTCCCAGTTCACGATGCTCACCGTACAGGATGTGGGCAGGCTGTTTTCAGGTACATCACGATATTCTGTGGGAGCAAACTGACGAGAGAGAGCTTCAGGTTTTACATCACGAGAGCCAGGAACATAAGTTATGGAAAAATTGAATTATTCAAAGAAAAGTGACCATCTCGCTTGTCTGGCATTCAGTCTCTTAGCTCCCTAGATGTAAACCAGATTCTTGTGGTCGGTCCCGATAATGAACTGCAGTTTGGCCCCTTCAAGCCAATGTCGCCATTTTTCAACAGCTATTTTAATGGCTAAGAGCTTTCTATTTCCCACGTCATAATTTTGTTTAGAAGAAGAAAGATGCCAGGAGAAAAAAGGCATAAGGGTGTAATTTTCCATCCTCTATTCTCTGAGATAAAACAGCCCCTACACTTGAATCTTAGGCATCCACCTCCACTAAGAACTGCTTGTTAAAGTCAAGGTGGGAGAGGATGGGGCAGAAAAGAAAAGGCGCTTTAGTTCCTACAAAGCAGCCTCCACTTCTAAGGTCCAGTAGAACCTTCTTAAAGTGGAGGTTAGCTGAGTGAGCAGAGTGGTGATCTTACTATAATTCTTTATGAATCGTCTATAAAAATTTGCAAAGCCCAGAAAACATTACAACTGTTTCCGGTTAGATGGAGCAGGTCGGCTTTGGTTTCCTCCTGATTAGAGTGAACCTGTCCTCTCTCAAATATGAATCCAAAAATGTGACAGTAGTAACGTGAAACTCACATTGATTCTTTAATAGTCTTTGGAAAACTGCTTGAACGTGTTATGACTCAAGGTACCCAGATGATAACGAGAACCAAAACGACAC
>NC_056505.1:49473397-49510927 GCF_014905685.2 Nematolebias whitei | reverse complement strand
GGTGATTGGCGGCCATCTTGGAAGCTGCAGCAAGTGCTACTCTCACACAAACATATTTAAGAAGTCTTTCAAGACGTCATTAACTAGCGCTAGAAAAACGGTGGGTGCGTTAGTCAGACCGAAAGGCATAGCTAAGTATTTGAAATGACCTAAGGGTGTTTTGAATGTGGTCTTCCATTCATTTCTATCACTTATTCTTACTAGATGGTATGCATTACGGTGGTCTAACTTGGTGAAAATTACTGTGTCCTGTAACTACTCATACATCAAGTCCATAAGAGGCAATGGGTATTTGTTTTTAAAAGTTATTTGGTTTAGACCTCTGAAATCAATGCATGGCCTAAGGGTCTTGTCCTTTTTGGCCACAAAGAAAAATCCAGCTCCCATGGGGGACGTGGATGGGCGGATAATACCAGATTTTAATGAAACATTAATATACTGTGTCATTGCCTCCCTCTCGGGGCCTGACAGATTATACAGCCTGCTGGAAGGTAGAGGCACACCCGTAAGAAGGTCAATAGCACAGTCATAAGGTCTGTGAGGTGGAAGCGATAAAGCCTGCCGTTTACTGAATATGGGAGCCAGAGACTGATATACTTCAGGAAGTTTAGATAATGGCTGACCGTAAACTGTTTACAGAGCATGAGTCACCGGTCTGTTACCTTGTCATAACAAAAACATCTTTTGGGTTGCTTCTTCTTGTTGTAATGGTCTATTGAAACACTGTCAGAAGTCCTTGAGGAAAGTGGAATAACTCATGGATTCAATCTGGCATTTCTGCAGGTAAGCATGTGCCCTCTGAAGAGCTTCACCTTTTAAGGCACTAACAACAAAAGTTATTCAAGCAGCATCTGAGGAGTAGGTCAATGGAGCTTGATTGAAAGCAAGCTCACATTGCAACAAAAAGCCACCACATTTACTGGCATTAATTTCAAAACATTCTGATGGTCAGATGTTTTGTTCTCGTGAAGTTGTCAGACCATGATGGACCGGTACAGGTGGGGCCAATTGATTTGGCATCGGCAGGCAGGTTGAAAGTTCGTTTGATATATTGGATCATTTCCCCAAGCTGTTAGAGATTGTTCTGCACTGTTTGTTGTTGAGAAAGAAGAGTTTGGAGAGTTAAGTCATGCTGGTCAATACATTTATTTTGGGCTTGGATAGACTGCTGAAACTGTCCTTGTTCGGTCTTGCCTTGGGGATCTCTTTGGCCAGAACATTCTGTCATGTTTTGTAGTAGTGTTTGATCCCAAGTGGCAGACTGGCCAGAAAACAAAAACTGAGTTATCAAAAATAATCTCTTTATTTACATGTGCTGGAGTGAAAGATGCAGAGGAAAAAGAGGACAAGGTGAGTACTGGATATGTTAAGTTGAAATCTCTTAAAGGATTGACAGTAGTGTTTTTCTTACTGAAAATAAGTATTTGTTGTTAGGCGAGTCAAGGGGAGGAGGAGAGTTTCTGGTTCTGCTGAAGGTTCCTGGCTGAGAGGTGTGGAGAGGATCGATGGAGAGAGGATCAGGCTAGTTGATATGAGGATGGTCATCTTCCATGTTGCAGTTTCTTGGGTAGTCTCTTTGTCGCCACGAACTGGGTGAGTATGAATCTATGAGAAACACAACAGTCCAGGATTTGGAAGTCACTGTAGAGAGTAAAAAAAAAAAAACAGGATTATAGTGAAAAACTATAATATTACTTTAGAGGCTGTCCATTACCAATGTAGTGAACTTGACCTGATGTCAAAACTAAGCCTAAGGTCAAAACCCTTGACCTTAAGAACCTTGTGGGACAGAAACTGTCATTTCATTGATTTGAATCCAGAAATACAGGTTCACCCATCCTGAGACTTTCTTTCTTGAAAATCAAGTGAAAGAACACTCTCTTTTTTATTATCATTACTATTTTACAAATGTTGATAACCAAAGTGTTTTAGTTCAAACCATTTTAGATGTTGCAGTGAACTAATCAATTTATTAACTGTAAAACAGTAACAATGATTTTTTAGTTGCTTATGCAAAGTAGAATTCATGTTAAGGCCTGTTACAGATTTTTATGCATTTTCTGATTTCTGTCTTTGAATGAGCAAGTGTGCGTTTTCCAAGGTCAGGAGTCGAAGCAGACATGTGTTGGAACAACTGTCTTGTTTACATCCTCTCAGACGTCAACAGAGAAGTTGGCACCTGTTTCTCCAAACTCGCCAAAACAAAACTCTCTCTGTCTCTGAGAACAGTTTTAATCTGTTCCATAACAATTCTTGCTGTTTTCTGACTTCTAGTAACCTCTTACGTCACAAACCACACCCCTGTCTGGTCGACATTGACCAATCAGGAACCCTCAAATATACCGGAAATAGAGCCCTTTAAATGCCGGTACTTCCTAGTTCTCTCAGTTCTGAGATGTTCGCAGTTCTGTGAAGTCGTTTGGGAGAACAGAAGTCCAGCCATGATAAGGCTCTTCCGAGTTTGGATTATAACATCTTCCACCTCTGAGTGGAACTTCTGAAGAACCCCACTCATGTGGAGTCCACCCGGTGAGGTGAACTGTTGTTGACGAAGCCCCGTCACCACTTCGGACGAGTCACAGCCATCCTATGGAGACGCTGAAAGGTAGCGTTAACTGGAGCTCCGCTTCTTCTGATTCATCTTCAGAGAGGTAAATGAGTCTAGTCTCCTACTTAGCGTACCGAGGAAAAGCTGGGTCGGATGGAGGGTGTCGTCCTGTCAACACTTTTCACTCATACACACCACATTCTCCCTCATCCATCTTTCACTCCCTTTAAACTCCATCTTTCCATCTTTAAATTCTTCTCTCAAGTAGAAATCATTCCAGATATTTTAGAAATGTCTGTGTAAAGTGCTCATTCCACCGCCGTGTGGATTGATGTCTGCTGTTCTGCTGAAGAGTGAAAACAATCGCCGCATTGTTTCTCACTACCTGTAAAGCTGTTTAATTATGTTGTTATTTTCATATTTTGCCAAATTAATGTAAATGTTTGATGTTAAACTTTGATTCTGTAAAATAAATGACCACATTCATTTTGATGGGTCAAAGATAAATGACGTCTCACATTACATTTCATTAAATTCAATGCACGTTTTATTCAGTCCAGAAAAATGAAGAATCCGTTTTAATTGATGAATATATCGCAGCATCTGTTCATCTACACCAATTACTAGAGGCTTGATAATGTTCCGGCACTAAAGGAATGTCTGGCTGAGGCTTTTAAGCGCCTACAGAGTCATCCCACAGACTCAAGTGCAGGTGTTTGGTGGTTGATTATGGAAACTGCTATAGCTGTGAAAGAGAATGAGTGTGGCTGACAGAGCCAGATATCCTACACTCATATTTAAGTAGTTTTCATTCAGATCTCTAGTACTAATTGGGGTATGTCAAGTTTTGCTGCTGACTCAGTATGTGAACACCTTGCGTATGCACAATATCATTTTGCTTTTATTTCCAAACATTCATCTTTCTCTTTGTTTTGTTTGCTTGAGCCCATAATCACCTGATCTCATTTCCTTTCCTTTTAAAGACTTTTTTACTTTCCTCTCTGTTCACCTGGTATCCATCTTGCCACAGCTCCACCCATCACCTATGTCTTCTTTGAAAAGCAGGGATGGAAGTAAGGCTCTAAAGTTTTATGATGAGAGCCTTGGTACCACATGCTAGTTCAGTAGCAGCTCTGCTTGCAGCCCTGTTGATTTATCGCTCGTGACACTCATATATTGAATTTGTAACCAAACACTTCCTCTTTGCCTCAGTTTCCTCAGAACTCTGGGATACATCTTGTTTTCTTAGGTCAGGGGTTAAACAAAGGAAATAAGCTGAAGGTCTGGAGCAAGGAAGCTGTTCAGTTAAAGCTCCACATGTGGTCAGAGAAGACAAAGGGATTGAATGAACCTAAACATTTAACTATATAAAACAGCTGAAAAGTTGGTTACATCAAACATTTTCAAGGTGATAGGGAGTCTTCATTTTCTAAAGTAAGCTTAACAAAACATCTTGATTCTCTTACGTCTTGTGTTTACTACAAAGCTTTTTTTGTTTAATGTGACATATTTACTGCTCCTTTGGGCATAAACCCCCTAAAGTGCAGATCTAAACACAGTTACACGCCCCACTAGTTGTCTGGCTTTGTCAGGCAACACATAAACATAAAAGTTTACTTTGTGTCAATATCCTGCTGCGCTCACTGCTTATTTCCTTTAGCTTATGTAGAATGATCAGTTTAGACATAGAGAGAGCGAGAGAAAAAAGAAAAATCAGTAATACTAATGCTCAAAATGGCAGACAAATAAGTCCAGAAAAAGTCTCTTTTACATTCTCCCTTATTCGCTATTCATGGTGTTTCCATTTCTAGATATTTTAACTCTTATGTTATTTATTTGTGTGTCTTATACGTACAGGTTGAACTTGTGTGTAAAATCATTCATAGTAAATCAAATTGTTTTTGTCATCATCATTATCAGCTTTATTTATAAAGCGCTTTAACACCAGCCACAGCTGAAACAAAGTGCTGAAATCAGTAATAAATAAGATAAAATAAATCATAACAATAAACTGACAAAGCCAAGCACACATTGAATTAATAGCTCAATTTAAAGCACAATAAAATGACGAGATAAACAGATAAAATCAATACCAATACAAATTAAGTAAAATCAAGTCTCGGGTTGAAGGCCAATGAGTAGAGATAAGTTTTCAGACAGTTTCAAAAATGGACAGTGAAGGGGCCTGTCGAATGTGCAAAGGCAGAGTGTTCCATAACTTAGAGGCACTAACAAAGAAGGCCCTGTCTCCTAAGCTTCCGCTTACTCTTGGGAATGACCAGAAGAAGCTGGTCAGCGGACCTGTGTGACCAAGTGGAAGTGTAGTGGTGGAGAAGCTTTGTTAAATAAAGTGGGGCAAGGCTGTTTAAAACCTTAAAAACAAACAAAATTATTTTAAAATGTAAAAAAAAAAAAAAAAAGTTTTACCCTTTAACTCCAAAAGGCATATAACGCTCCAAGACTGTATTTGTTTGTATCTGTTAGTATCAATCAATCAATCAATCAACCTTTATTTATACAGGTAAATCCCATTGAGCCTCGAGGACTCATTTACAAGAGAGACCTGATTTCAACAAAGAAAGATGACAACAATGGACAACAGCAACAACAAAACAGTTATAAAAAAGCATACTACAGTTTTTTTTTTTTTTTTTAACAAATAGGATGGCTAAAAGGAGAAGGTAACAAAACAAAAAACAGCTAGATTCCAAGACAAATGTAGAAAACTAAAAACAGGAACATGTCTGCATTGGTCCCTGCCAGGTGTCCAACAGATTCTTAAAGACACTTAGAGAGGTCAAGGTCGAGAGCTTCAAATCTTTTTGTAAGATATTCCAGGAAACAGGAGCGGAATAGGAGAAGGCCCTTTTGCCTAGTTCAGTCCTCACTGAGGGAACACTGCATGTAATAACGTCCTGAGAGCGCACTCCGTAGCTGCACTCACGCAGAGACATGTAGGAGGAGATGTATGAAGGCAGCAGACCAAGAAGTGATTTAAAGATGAAAATGTACCAGTGAGAGAGTCTGCGTGAAGTTAATGATGTCCAGTTAACCAGGGAATACAGGGTGCAGTACGATAATCACAGCCAAGTATGAATCTTAGTGCACCATGATAGACAGCATCCAGCATACCATACCAATTTATTTATAGAGCACTTAAAACAGCAACAAGGCCAACCAAAGTGCTGTACAAAAGAAAACAAACATGCACAGCAGACAGGAAAACATAAAATAAAAATACAGATACAAATAGCAGCAGAAGCTAACTTAAATGGCCAACAGTGTCAAGTACAGACCGGACCAAAACAAATCACACCGTGTTAAAGGCAAGAGAATAGAAGTGGGTCTTCAAGCGAGACTTAAAGACTGAGAGTGTGGGAGCCTGCCGGACACTCAGTGGCAACTCATTCCACATTCGTGGACCTGCAACAGAGAAAGCCCTGTCACCTCTGAGCTTATGACGGGTTTCTGGGACTGAGAGAAGCATCTGGTCTGCTGACCTCAGAGAGCGCGGTGGGACATATGGCTGCAGAAGATCAGTGAGATAGGATGGGGCGGAACTGTTCAGTGATTTAAAAACATACATGAGAATTTTGAAATGGATCCGAAGGTGAATGGGTAGCCAGTGCAGGGAGGCCAAAACTGGCGTGATGTGCTCTCTATAGCCTGTACCAGTTAAAAATCGGGCTGCAGCATTTTGGACCAGTTGTAGACGAGCAATGGAGGACTGACTGATTCCAAACAGAAGTGAATTGCAGTAATCAAGCCTAGATGTTATGAAGGTGTGGATCACTGTCTCAAGGTTCTTTTTGGAGAGTATAGGTTTCAGCTTAGACAGCCATCTCAGCTGAAAAAAACAGGATTTGACCATCATGTTTACGTGACTGTTGAGTTTTAAGGACGGGTCCATTTTCACCCCCAGATTATTACCTTTTGTTTCTCTAGCGGGGCTAGAGAGAAAAGGTCAATGTCATGGTTCATGAGTGAGCCACTGGGATGGAACAGCATGACTTCAGACTTCTTCTCATTGGATGTCAGCCAGGCTGTCAAGAAGAGGCTGAATAGAGCGTGTGCCTCTGTGCCTCAGGGGGAAGTAAATTTGGCAATCATCAGCGTAGAAATGAAAGGGTATGTTGTGTTTGCGGAAAATAGCACCTAGTGGCAGCAGGTATAAAGAAAAGAGAAGGGGACCAAGGATGGACCCCTGCGGAACCCCCCACTGGAGCGCTGTCGATGCCGAACTAAAATCTTTGATATTGACACAGAAGGTTCTGTCAGAGAGGTAGGACCCAAACCATTTAAGGGCTGACCCTGTGATGCCCACCCACTGCTCCAGTCTAGAAATGAGGATCTTATGGTTGATGGTGTCAAAAGCAGATGTCAGGTCCAATAGAACAAGCAGCACAGAATCACCTGCGTCTGTGGATATGAAAATGTCATTAAAAACCTTCAGTAGAGCAGTTTCAGTGATATGGAAAGATTTGAAGCCAGATTGGAATAACTCTAGGATAGCGTGATCCTCCAAAAACTGTTTCAACTAAGATTCCACAATTTTTTCCAGTAGTTTAGAGGTGATTGGGAGTCTGGAGACAGGCCGGAAGTTGGACATGACTGAGGGGTCAAGGTTAGGTTTTTTTCAGGAGGGGCTGGACAGCAGCATGTTTAAAAGTTTTTGGCACCACACCTGAGGGTAAACTGCTATTCAGAATAGCGAGAATAAAAGGACCCAGGGTAGGAAAAACTTCCTTTAGTAGTTGAGGGGGGACCACATCAAAGGGGGAACCAGATGGCTTCATGTTGCACATTACCTGCTCCAGAGAAGACAGAGAGATGGGCTCAAAGTGGTCAAACACAGCCACACACTGAGATGGGATGGACAGATCATGAGCTGGTGGAGAAATGAGTGCCTGGGTGTTTGCCACTCTTTCTAAAAAGAAATGGAGGAAGTTTTCACACAGCTCAGTTGAGGCTTCCAGAGGTGAAGGCTCACTGAGGTGTAGAACTGAGTTCAGGGTGGAGAAAAGAACTCGGGGGTTGTGGGAGTTGGAGACAATTAAATCAGAGAAGAATTTACATTTGGCAGCTTTAACGGTTTTCTGATAGTGACGCCAACTCTCCCTTAACATTTGAAAAGAAACCTGCAGCCTGTCCTTCCTCCACCTTCGTTCAGCTCTGCAACACTGCCGCCTAACGGCTCGAGTGACGTCATTCAGCCAAGGCTCTGATCTAAGTTTTGTGTGCAGGGTTCTTGTAGGAGTGGTCATGTAAATGTAGTATGATAGGACAGCTGTTCTGTGGACATCCTACTTATTTAATTATGCTTAAGGCTAGTTCAAGCACAACTAATATTAATTGTTTAATTAACAATGGATTATTTCTTTTTCGAGTTAAATTTCTGCCCTTTGACCAAGATAACTTGAGAGTGGAGTGTATAATTATTGACATGAGATGTAATTTATCTTTGACCCATTACAATAAATGCTTTCATTTATTTAACAGAATCAAAATTTAACATCAAACATGTACACTCGATTTGCTGATCTGTTCCTGATTAATAAACTTAGCAAGTTCAAATAAGACAACAGAGGATTACTGATGGAGAATAATTAATCTCTGAAGGCATCTAGCTCGATTTACTGGCACAGAGGTTTACAAGAGGAGAGATTGAAGTTTAAAGAGGATGATTTAGATGGAGGAAGGAAAATGTGTTGACCTGGAATGGCACCCTTCCTTCGACCCCAGCTCAGCCCTCGGTACACTCAGGGTGTGACGACTCTTTACCTTTGCAGAAGATAAATCAGCTCCAGTACAGAGGTCCATTTCATGCTCCCTTTTAAGCGTCTTCGGTCAGAGTGGCTGGTAATCGTCTGAAGTAGTGACGGTACTCCGTTCAACAGAATAAGCTTCCTTAGAAGTTGAGAGCATTTAATGCTCGGGGTGAGTTCACAGCGAGGCATGCTGTGACTCCGCTGGAATGGACGGACCCTTGGCACACGGTCAAATCCATCAGCTATTTAGTTCAGCTGTAAGACTCCAGCAAGACTGTAGTCCCAGCCAGAACTCCAAACAGACTTTCAGTAAGAACTGAAAGTTCCTGTATGACTCGCCATAAGACTGAGTCTTCCAGTAAGACTGAGTCTCATGCTAGACTGAAAGTTCCAGGAAGACTCGTAAGACTTAAAGTCCCAGGAAGACTAAATAGTTCCAAGAAGTGTTGACTTTTAAAGGGTATCCACTTCCTGTCAATTGGTACTTCCTGATTGGTTGACACAACCAGCAGGGGTGGAGTTTTAGTGATGTCAGAGGGTTATTAGAAGTCAACAGACAGCAGAAATGTTTTTATGAACGGTTAGTACAGACAGGAAAATATTTTGAAGAAGTGAGACTCGCCGGTGCCAGCCAGTTCCTTATTTACTGTCTGAGAGTTTTAAAACAAGGCACTTGTAGCACTGATATCGCACAGCTAAATGCACTAGTGGACCAGTTCTAGGTTCTAAGGAGTGGGGAAGCAAGAATATCAACACCAGAGACCGCTGCTTTGAATGGAAAACGACAATTTACTAAATGCAAAACACATATGAAATATAATACATGAAACCCCCCCCCAAAAAAAGAAAAGTAGATCACTCCTTTTTACTTGTTAGTTCACCTGGTTTATTTTAGTAAAACTAATCTAATTTAGTTAGACCAGTCACTTTTCCTTAAGTTATTTTAGTCAGACTAATTTAAGTTAGTCAGACCAGTCTTTTTTTTCCTAGGTTGCACCTATTTTAGGATTCCTATTTTTTCCTGGGTTAACTTGTTTCTTGTCCTTCACAGGTAAGGAAATACCCTCAAACACAACTAGATCAAAGTGGACCACAATTATTCAAATCACATTCATAGACATAACATATGAAAACAAAGTATAGCACTTTAAAATCCATGTTCAAGTCCAAATGTAAGTTCAGGTTCTAGATTCAATGGAAAGCTTCTGTTTGATTCAGTCCGGTGAACAAATAATAATAATGGTAGCTCAATCAGTTCTTTAATCCTGTTCAGTTCGATTTGAACTCGTTCCTGAAATTCCTATCTCTCAGGTAGCGAATTACCACACGCAGGGGAGTCCCTCCCTGTTACGATGGAGAAGATGAATTGAAGATCTGGGTCTGGCTCGCCATCTTGAATCCCGTCTGTGAATGTGCAAAGTTGCACACGGCAGACCGATCTCCGCTCCAACCGAACTTCCAACCGATCAAAAAAACCTGACCTGTGTAACAGGCCACAACACAACAAAACTCCTTTTAAATCCTCAACAATTAAATTCTTCTTCATAAATTCAATATATCAACTGGATAGCAGTTTACACATTAACCTAATGACAATTTATGACGGAGCATTTCTTTGCTAACAGCTACGTTCTTAGCGTTAGCTTTCCGCCAAAAGGAAAAATACAACACTGTGAAAATGTAATAAAATAAACACAAAACTCACCAAAACCGATGTAACTTAATTCTCATAAAATCCCTGTCAGTGTCCGACCAGGTAAATTATGTCTTCTTGACTATAATATTAACTTTTTCTCCGTTAATTAATCAACCGCTCTTTTCCTCCGATTCCTCCTCTGCTCTCTCCCCCTGGTTTTTTGCACTGCAGCGTCACCCTGGCTATGACACTGGTTTCTTAAAGGGGCAGCGACATTATTTTCTATTCACATACTTTTAATCCGCTATTTATTCCTATTTATATCAGATTTTAACGTGGGTTACACACTTCGTTCTCATAACTTGTTCTCTGACTTTTGACAGACATCAAATCCACTCCTCCTTCAGACAGAAGATTAAAATGCACACTTACTTCATAAATAGACATTTAACTTGTATGATCTAAGTCTAATGAGGTTTAAAAATCATTAATACTGTTTCACAGTTGATTTAAATGAGTGGTTTACTTCAACATTAGAAATGGTATGAACTAAACACACTTTGATTATCAAGATATTGTAAAATAGTAATGATAATATAAAAAAGAAGAGTGTTCTTTCAATTGATTAATTCAGGATAAAATTAAATAGTCTCTCGATGAGATAATTTGTATTTCTGGATTCAAATCAATGATATAACAGTTCCTGTCCCCTGAAGGTCTTCAGAGACAGATTGATGTCAGAGGTCTAGTTCACTACATAAATAATGTCACCGTTTTAAATGAAGGGAAGGAAAGTCTCAGTTACAAGATGTTTCCTAGCATTCAGAGTTAGACAGGCTATGTTTCTGAAAAAGAGACCCAGTTTAACTTTTAGTTTCTTTACTAGGTTTTCCATATGGAGCTTAAAAGAGAGATGCGAGTCGACCAAGATATCCAAATATTTATAGGAATCAACAAACTCAATGGGGACACCATTTGAAGATAAAATCGGAAGAAGAACTGCTGGGACCAACTTCCTATTTGAAAAAAGCATCCCCTTATTTTTATCATTATTTAGGACAAGTTTGAGGTGAAACAAATCAGACTGGATGATGTCAAATGCAGATTTCAAAAGACAGAAAGCCTTATCAACTGTTTTAGCTCAACAATAAACAACTGTGTCATCAGCATAGAAATGTAAGGATGTGTCAAGGTTGCTCTGACCTACATTACCTATGTACATTGTAAAGAGGGTAGGTCCTAAGATTGAGCCTTGTGGTACACCATTGTTGACTGTTAAATAACTGGAGGAAGTACCATTATGTTGAACACATTGTCTCCGATCTGTGAGATAGTTAGAGAACCAACCAATGGTGTGTTCTGAGAAACCGATTTCTGAGAGCTTATGACACAAGATGTTATGATCCACAGTGTCAAAAGCTTTAGACAAGTCTAAGAAAAGTGCAGCACAATAATTCTTAGCATCCAATGCTTCAACAATGTCATTAAGAACTTTAAGTGAAGCAGTGGTTGTGCTGTGTTGCTTCCTGAAACCAGATTGATGGTGAGGTAAGATGTTAAATGAGTCCAGGTAATTTTTCATTTGAGAGTTTATCAGTTTTTCTAGAACCTTGGCTAAAATGCAGAGTTTAGAGATTGGCCGATAGTTGTTCAGTGAGGTGAGGTCACCTCCCTTCAGCAAAGGAAGAACAGAGGCTGTTTTCCAAGCATTTGGGATGGAGTTTTGGCTTATGAACATGTTAAAGATGTGGGTCACAGAGACTGCGATGATATGAGCGGCCAACCTTAAGAAATAAGGAGGAAGTTAATCTGGTCATGCAGATTTTTTAGGATCAAGACCTTTTAACAGTTTATTAACCTCACTAACTGAGAACGGAGAAAAAGAGAAGGTGTGATTAACTGAGGATTGATTCATAGGAGGGATTTGATTTGTAGAAGCTTGATTATTAAGTGAAGAGGTTGAATTTCCATTAGTGATTGTGTCAAATAAAGAACTCGAAGCAACAAAATGTTTGTTGAAACAGTTCAGGATCTCGTGCTTATTTGACACAGGAAGAGAGTTAACAAGAAGTTGTGATGGTAGGTCAGATGATTGGGAGCTGCCTGAGGGAGATTTGATGGTTTTCCAGAATCTGTTAGGGTCATTTAGATGTTTGGAGGTCTGAGATAAAAAAAAAAAAAAACATTTTGTGGCTTTGATGGCAGTTGTGCATTTATTCCTCATCTGCCGAAAACTCAACCAATCAGTGTCTGAGCCAGATTATCTTACTGCGGCCCAAAGATGATCTCTCCTGTGCAGGAGGTCAGCTAGATCTGGAGTAAACCAGGGGCTGTCTCGTCCCTTTATTCTGAACTGACGAAAAGGAGCATGTTTGTGCTCAAAATAAATTAAACTATTATGAAAATAGTTCCAAGCAGTGTTCACGTCGTCAGTTAATAGAATACGATGCCAGTCAAAGTGGGATAGATCCCAGAGGAATGACTGCTCACAAAAAGGTTTCAAATCCCTTTTTTAATTAATTTGGTCTTAGAAAGTGGAAGTTTAACATCTCTGAGAGCCGCTATTACACAATGATCACTCAAAATGTCAGCAAATACACCTGTACTAGGGAATTTGTGAGACATACTTGTCAGAAACAGGTCTAAGATGGAAGATTTTTCAGGACATCTAAAAAAGTTAAATCTGGTCCTCTGTACATTCAAAAAACAAAACAAAGCAAAACAAAAATAAATATATATTTTTTTTATGTAAAAGGTTCTGTCTCTCATCCAAGAGACTTCCTCAGTCTGAGGTGCTGTATTCAGCTCAGTCTCTTAAATAGCACCGTCTCAGAGTGGATCAACCAGTTTTGCTGCTGACAACCAAAACCAGCTGATCACATGCTCAAGAAGGACCATCGGCCTGACAATGGATCATTAGCACACTGATGGCTGTTTACTGTTCACAGAGGGCTGAGTGATACTAGCAATCACAGCAATTTAAGAGGGGACAGTTGAACCCGGAGGCCTCCACCCCTGTTTAACGATGGACGATTTATTTTCACAAGGATGGCCTCCTTTACTCCTCTCTCAAACCATCATTCCTCTCTGTCCAGGATGTGAACATCTTCATCCCTGAAAGAGTGACCGCTGGCCTGGAGATGAGTGAAGACCGCAGAGTCCTGGCCTGATGATGTTGATTTTCTGTGCTGGGCCATCCTTTTGGCCAGTGGCTGTTTTGTTTCCCCGATGTAAGACTGATCACGGCCCTCCTGACACTGAACAGCATACACAACATTACTCTGTTTGTGCCGGGGGACTGGATCTTTGGGATGAACCAGTCTTTGCTGTAATCTTATTTGGGATTTAAAAGCCACTGGGACGTTATGTTTAGAAAATAAACGTCTCAGTTTCTCTGATACTCCCTCAACATATGGAATGACCACTGGTCTGGGTTCCTCCTTTTCACCTGTTGGCTGACTGGAGTCCTGTTTGGGTTTCTTCTCTGCTTTCAGGAAGGCCCAGTTAGGATATCCACATTGCTCTAGAGCCTGTCTTGTGTGGGATTTCTCCTTCTGCCTGGCTCCTGAGCTAGTGGGGACGCTGTCTGCTCTGTGATACAGAGTCCTGATGACTCTTAACTTGTGCTCCAAAGGGTGATGGGAGTCAAACTGCAAATAATGGTCTGTGTGGGTGGGTTTGCGGTACACCTCAGTTTGCAAATGTCCTCTATCAGAGACTGAGACCTCACAGTCCAAGAAAGCCAACCTGCCATTTTTTTACATCTTCTCGTGTGAACTTGATGTATTTATCCACAGAGTTGATGTGGTCAGTAAAATGTTGGACTTCCTGAGATTTAATTTTAACCCAGGTGTCGTCAACATACCTGAACCAATGACTTGGTGGTGTCCCTGAAAAGGACGTCAAGGCTCTCTTTTCTACCTCCTCCATGTACAGGTTGGCAACAATAGGAGAAACTGGAGACCCCATAGCACACCCATGTTTCTGCCTATAATATTGCTCCCCATATGTGAAGTAGGTTGACTGCAGGCACAGTTTCAAGAGTTGACACAGTTGTTCTGTGGAAAGCGTGGTCCTGCTGCTCAGATTGGTGTCTGATTTTAATTTTAAACTGACCACCTCTACTGCATCATCAACAGGAATGCACGTAAAGAGTGATGTGACATCAAAAGAGACCATTGTTTCATCAGTCTCCATGATGACATCCCTCACCTTATCCACAAAGTCCATGGTGTTCTGTATGTGGTGTTCTGAGCTGCCAACTAAAGGGATGAGTACAGACGCCAGATATTTGGAAACATTGTAAGTGACAGAGTTAATCATGCTAACAATTGGTCTTAAAGGTACACCTTGTTTGTGGATTTTAGGTAAACCATACAGACTAGGTGTGGTATCCCCTGGGTACAGTCTGTGGTACAGAAAACGGTCAATAGCCTTGTCTTGCTCCAAAATTTTCAGGCAATCTATTAACTTCTTCTTGTAACCACTTCCTGGATCTCTTTTCAGAGGTTCGTAAGTGTTTAAGTCACTAAGGAGTGTCATAACTTTCTCATGATAGTCTTTCTGGTTCAAAACCACTGTGCACCTTCCTTTGTCTGCTGGGAGAATGATGATGTTTTTGTCCTTGCTAAGAGTGGTGAGTGCATCCCTCTCCTCTCTACTGATGTTGGATCATGCATCATCAACAGGAAAGCACGTAAAGAGTGAAGTGAAATCAAAAGAGACCATTGTTCCATCAGTCTCCATGATGACATCCCTCACCTTATCCACAAAGTCCATGGTGTACTGTATGTGGTGTTCTGAGCTGCCAACTAAAGGGATGAGTACAGACGCCAGATATTTGGAAACATTGTAAGTGACAGAGTTAATCATGCTAACAATAGGTCTTTGTAGTGTGTCTTGGACAGCTTTTCTGTAGACGTACTGTCCCACCAAATGTGTTTTTGAAAGCACGTACGGTCTCACTAAATGTAGTGAAAGTGGGAGACAGCTTACTGTACCTGCACTACTAATTAATAATTTAAATATAACGGGTTCTTTCTTTTTCGAGTTAAATTAATGCCATGTGACCAAGGTAACTGTGAGGATTGTTTATTCAGTGATAAGAGACGTTAATTTTACTTTGACCCATCGGAATAAATGTGGTCATTTATTTAACAGAATCAAAATTTAACATCAAAACATGTACACGTGATTAGCTGATCTGGTTCTGATTAATAAAACTTGGCACACTTTACTAATAAGACAACAAGACAATCTATTAACTTCTTCTTGTAACCACTTCCTGGATCTCTTTTCAGAGGTTCATAAGTGGTTAAGTCACTAAGGAGTGTCATAACTTTCTCATGATAGACTTTCTGGTTCAAAATCACTGTGCACCTCCATTGTCTGCTGGGAGAATGATGATGTTTTTGTCCTTGCTAAGAGGGGTGAGTGCATCCCTCTCCTCTCTACTGATGTTAGAAGTTGGTGGTTTGGCATTGCTGATGCAGGCTGAAACTTTGTGGATAAGGTGTGGGATGCCATCATGGAGACTGAAGAAACAATGGTCTCTTTTGATGTCACATCACTCTTTATGTGCATTCCTGTTGATGATTTAATAGAGGTGGTCAGTTTAAGATTAAAATCAGACCCCACTCTGAGCAGCAGGACCACGCTTTCCACAGAACAACTGCGTCAACTCTTGAAACTGTGCCTGCAGTCAACCTACTTCACATATGGGGAGCAATGGAGGAGGTAGAAAAGAGAGCCTTGATGTCCTTTTCAGGGACACCACCAAGTCATTGGTTCAGGTATGTTGACGACACCTGGGTTAAAATTAAATCTCAGGATGTCCAACATTTTACTGACCACATCAACTCTGTGGATAAATACATCAAGTTCACACGAGAAGATGCAAAAAATGTCAGGTTGGCTATCTTGGACTGTGAGGTCTCAGTCTCTGATAGAGGACATTGCAAACCGAGGTGTACCGCAAATCCACCCACACAGACCAGTATTTGCATTTTGACTCCCATCACCCTTTGGAGCACAAGTTAGGAGTCATCAGGACTCTGTATCACAGAGCAGACAGCGTCCCCACTAGCTCAGGAGCCAGGCAGAAGGAGAAATCCCACACAAGACAGGCTCTAGAGCAATGTGGATATCCTAACTGGGCCTTCCTGAAAGCAGAGAAGAAACCCAAACAGGACTCCAGTCAGCCACCAGGTGAAAAGGAGGAACCCAGACCCAGACCAGTGGTCATTCCATATGTTGCGGGAGTATCAGAGAAACTGAGGCGTTTATTTTCTAAACACAACGTCCCAGTGGCTTTTAAACCCCAAAATACATTAAAGACTGGTTCATCCCAAAGATCCAGTCCCCCGGCACAAACAGAGTAATATTGTGTATGTTGTTCAGTGTCAGGAGGGTGATCAGTCTTACATCAGGGAAACTAAACAGCCACTGGCCAAAAGGATGGCCCAGCACAGAAGATTAACATCATCAGGCCAGGATTCTGCGGTCTACACTCATCTCCAGGCCAGCGGTCACTCTTTCAGGGATGAAGATGTTCACATCCTGGACAGAGAGGAACGATGGTTTGAGAGAGGAGTAAAGGAGGCCATCTTTGTGAAAAGAAATCGTCCATCATTAAACAGGGGTGGAGCCTCCGGGTTCAACTGTCCCCCTCTTACAATGCTGTGATTGCTAGTATCACTCAGCCCTCTGTGAATAGTAAACAGCCATCAGTGTGCTAATGATCCATTGTTAGGCTGATGGTCCTTCTTGAGCATGTAATCAGCTGGTTTTGGTTGCCAGCAGCAAACTGGTTGATCCACTCTGAGAAGGTGCTATTTAAGAGACTGAGCTGAATACAGCACCTCAGACTGAGGAAGTCTCTTGGATGAGAGACGGAACCTTTTACATAAAAAATATATATATATATATATATATTTGTTTTGCTTTGTTTTGTTTTTTGAATGTACAGAGGACCAGACTTAACTTTTCTAGATTTTTCTACCTGGATTATTGAGCATGCTTCAGGGTAAATAACAAATCTTCTTCATACACCAAAGTTAGTCATGGAGTTCCTCAGGGCTCAGTGCGTGGGCCAATACTCTTTACTTTATATATGCTTCCATTAGGTAAAGTTATTACACAGCATGGGCTAAATTTTTATTGCTATGCTGATGACACACAATTATAATTCAACTTAATAGAATAAATGGTTTAAGTTTTTACAACGGATATTAAAAATTTTAGAATATGGTTAACGGATAGGATCTGAAAAAAAAAGTTTTATGCTGAAATGAATTCAGATTGTGTGTACACTTCATAAACTCCACTAATAAATTATCTGATTATTAAAATCATTGTTTTATATTATTTTATTTAACCTTTATTTTACCAGGTAAAGTCCTGTTGAGATTAAGAATCTATATGTTGTTATATGAACATAGCCAATACATATAAATAGTAAACTAATGTATATATACTGTGTATATGTGTGTGTGTATATATATATATATACATATATACATATATATATGTATATATGTATGTATGCATGTATGTATATTTGGCAGCATGACAGCTCAGCGGTTAGCACTGTTTCCTCACAACAAGAAGGTCCTGGGTTTAATCCCTGGTTGGACCTGGGGTCTTTCTGTGTGGAGTTTGTGTGTTCTTATGTGCTTGCGTGGGTTTTCTTCAGGTACTCCGGTTTCCTCCCACAGACCAAAAATATGCATGTTAGGCTGCCTTCAGGCCCATGCCTCTCTTGCAAAAGAGATCTGTGATCTCAGTGGGACTTGCCTGGTTAAATAAAGGGTAATAAATAATATGTGTGTATACATATATATATATATATATATATATATATATATATATATATATATATACTATTTTGTATTTTTTTATTTATTAATTGTTTGGCTTCTTGATCTGGGACATGAGTCTCAATTTTATACCATAAACATGCACATGTGAGCTAGTATGACAATAAAAGAAAAATCATTGAATCCTTGAATCTTTGAATGAAAATGGTCTGCGACTAACAGTAGCACAATTTCCGCCGGCACCCTGTTTGTCAACAGCACCAGTGGCAGTCGTCATTATCCAAGCCTCGACTGATCCGGTATGGTTTTCCTTTGATGAACTCACATTATAGTTTTGGCAAAAAAGTGTTTTACGTCAGATGTCCTTCCCTCACCATTTCCACGAGCTTGGGACCGGCACAAGGGATATACTGGCTTGTGCTCCCTAGTAGCTGGTTTATTCACATTGCTCCATATCAGGATGAAAGAAAAGTAGTTTGCTGTGATTTAGATTGACCGTCTCATAAAAAAATGGATCTGTTAAATTATTTACCAAACAGGATTATTTTATCAAGACACAATGAAGAAGAAGCAACATTAGAGGAGGGAAGCTATCACAAGAAGAGATGCAGCCAGAACCCTTCTCTACTCCATCTGCTTGGTGTAAAGAGCTGCCAGCTACCGCTCTGAAACCACACACACACACACACACACACGCACACACACACACACACACACACACACAAGCACATGTAAATTCACACGAGCCTGCACATTTAGCTTCACATGTTTAGATGTACTTTCATCTTTGTTACAAGGTCAAACATTTCTGACAGTACACACAACAAAACGTAGATGTTTTATGATAAATCAGTGTGAATAAAATAGAAGTATCTGCAAGTAGTTTCCATGCTGTACCGTCCAAACGTGTAGCCATAGCAGTGGCTGAGTTCTGTGCTCATCTCCTTGACGTGTCGTTGTAGGCTATTGTTCACCATATGGAGCACCATAAAGTCAGGGACAGCAAGTAAATCACACATATAAACCCTGCATGCACTGCAGCCAGCAAAGTGGAAGGGACTGCGGCCACCAGTGTGTGTGTGTGGGGGGGGGGGGGGGGGATTTGTGTGTGTGTGGTGGTATTGGTGGTGTTGGTGGCAGAGTGTTTGTGTGAGTTCAGTGTGTTTACAAACCAAATTGGAAGCCACTACTTCACTTATTTTTCAAGTTATCTTGCTCTGACATGCACAGATGAACAGACATATAGAGGATCTTTCCAAATCCCCCTCTTTGCTCTGTGATGGGGGCATTAAAGGTCATGCAGAGAAGTAAAGATATGCAGTTTAGTGTATTAGATATTTTATACAAGAAAAGTTCCTGGAGAAAATTTGAAGGGGCTGATTATTTTCTTAGACAGTATAGTAGCGCAGTTGGTAGAGCTGCCACATCTCGGAGAGAAGGTCGACGGATCGAATCCTGGCCGGGGACCTTTCTAGGTGGCATTTGCATGTTCTTTCTGTGCATTTGTGGGGTTTTTTCTCCAGGTACATTGGTTTTCTCCCAGAGACCAAAAACATTCATGTTAGGCTGATTGGTAACTCTAAATTGTCCATAGGTGAGAGAATGTGAACGGTTGTTTGACTCATTTGTCTCTAGGTGTCCCTATGATGGATTGGAGACATGTCCAGGGTGTCCCCGCTTCTCGCACAGTGATGGCTGGATATGGGCACCAGTGACCCCCGTGACCCAAAAAGAAAAGTAGCGGGTAAATATATTGGATGGATGGATTTTTTTCTTATCTTGAATCAACATGACTCAGCAGATTAATAAAAAAAAAGTATCTTGTTTTTATCCATTGCCCACAAAGGCCTGAGTTTTGGCCATATTTGCATTAACTTTGGTGGCCATATTCATGTTTTGATTAGCACTTAGTATGTGCTGAGGATGATCACTTATCTCCATTTTATTTATAAACTGTATTTTCTTTCTTTTAGCATGGACTGCTGAAGATCGTTCTCAGGTGTGTAGTGAAATAGGGTAGGTTGCTTCAGTGTTAGCTTAGGAGCTCCACTACAATCAATATTTAATAACGGGTTCTCTCTTTTTCGAGCTACTTGACAGATATGTAACAGAGATACTGTGTGGGAGATGGTCTAATCAGTGACATGAGACGTTAATTTTCTTTGACCCATCAAAATGAATGTGGTCATTTATTAACAGAATCAAAATTTAACATCAAAACATTGTACACTTGATTATTCCGATCGGCTCTGATTAATAAAACTTGGCACGTTTTACTTAATAAAAACAACAGACATTTCCTTAGATCTTAAATTAATATCTGCAGACTTTTAGCTTATCTTTTACTGGCAAGATAGAAGAGTTTCAAAGATGGGGAATGAAGGAGTTTAAATGGAGAGAAATGATGTGGATGAGGATGTATGTCTGTAGACCAGAACAACACGCTCCTTTCAAGCGCAGTTCGCCCGCAGTACACTGGTAGTGAAGCTCATGACGACTCTTTTACCTTGGCAGAGGATGAATCAGCTGCGGTCAAGAGGTCCCTGGTACGCTACCTTTCAGCGTCTCCTCAGGGCGGCTGCGACTCGGCAGAAGTCGTGAGAACTCGTTCCACAGAACAAACTTCCTCAGAAGTTATAGGGCATTCACCGGGTGGAGCCACAGCGAGGCATCGTGGCTCCGACAGGAACTCCAGCCGAATTCCATCAGAACCAGAAGAACTAACGGGACTCTGAGAAGACTCAGAGGAACTCAGAACTTCTGTTCTCTCTTGGAACTTTTGTTCTTCCCCCAGAACTTCGGTTCATCTCCCAGAACTAGGAAGTGTCGACTTTTTAAAGAGTTCTGCTTCCTGTCCCTTTTGGGAAGTCCTCATTGGTTGAAAGAACCAACAGGGGTGTGGTTTTAGTGACGTAAGAGGTTACTACAAGTCAGAAAAACAGTGAGATGTTTGGGAACAGACAGAGAAATGTTTTGGGGAAATGAACGACCCACAGGTGCCAGCTTCTCTTGTTTCTGTCTGAGAGGTTTAAAAACATGACAGTTCGTTCCAATAAACTTGTTTGCGACTGTCTCCGACTTTTGACCGACATCACTCCTTCTCATTTCAGACAGAAGATCAAAAAATGCATAATTACTTTTTAACAGACATTTTAAATTGATTTCTACTTTGAATGAGGATTAAAAAAATCATTAATACTGTTTCACAGTTGATTTACAATGAGTAGTTCACTTCAACATTTAAAATGGTTTGAACTAAACACACTTTTGATTAGCAAGACATTTGTAAAAATAGTAATGATAACATAAAAAAGAGAGTGTTCTTTCAATTGATTAGTTCAGGATACAATTAGAAAGTCTCTGGATGAGCTAATTTGTATTTCTGGATTCAAATCAATGAAATAACAGTTCCTGTCCCATGAAGGTCCTCAGAGGCAGGTTTTGACCGGAGGCTTAGTTCACTACAGTCCCCTCTTTGGAAATCATTGCCTGTCCATGGGGATGAATTCCAACATGAATTTACGCCTCTGAATGTCCTTGAGCTTGATGTAATCTAGCAAGAGGAAAACAAAAGTCAAAGAAGGTAATCCCACAATGTTGTTGGTAATTCCATAATGTTGTTGGTAAATCCATTGTAGCAATGCTTTAACCCCTTGGAAACAAAGTCTGTAATCCATTGGAAAAAGTCATATAATCCACAACGATAAATCCACAACGAATGGAGGTGTTGATTGATCAGCATACAGAGGGGTTCCCTTGATTGAACCGCAGAGGCGACCACTGGATGCAGGTTGGAGACCAACGTCAGGATTGCAGGTCCCCTCCAGCGAAGGTCGTCGCTGGGTGACGTCCAGTCGGTGCCGTTCTGGTTCTATGTGTCATGCAATTAAGTGGTTTTAGTTGGGCTTATGAGTGGGATTTTACATAAGGCCTTAACCTATATGCACCTGGTGTGTAAGCTATTATGATTGGGAACAGCTACAGCTACCAGTTAAGGGGTGGAACATGCTGAAAAAATTTCATATAGGGATTTATACCTATAAAAGGGTGTTCCAACTATACCACCATCGCTAACTTTGTCTATGTTAGACTTACATGGCCCCTATAGTTGGTTTACTTGTCTGTTGCCTTTTAGACAAACGACTTGAGATTGGGTGTTTGGTTTCCCCATAAATGTTTTTGGAGTCTATGGCGAGACTCATCAAAAAGAATTAGCTATCCCCCCCGAATAGAATTGTTCGAGTAGGTTTGGCTTGAAGATGGTGAGACCAATGTAAGTTATGGTACTTAAGGTAGCATTGACTACATTGACTCTTCAACGATTAGGTTTTAACGAGTGAACTGCATGTTGGCATAGTTAAAGTCCTTTACAGTCTCCAACTAAAACACATACAAAACTCATTCTTACTGAGGTGCTCAGAAACAAATATCAAAACCAAATAAACAACGTTTCAACATTGACAAGAGTAGTGACTAAGCAACTAGAAACATCGTTTCACTGCTCCACCTCACCCTGGTTGTCAGATTCAATCACGCTGTCCCGTAGGAGTTGTTTCTTTGCAGACCTTGTGTGGTTTAACCTGGTTTCGATGTACCCATTTAACAATTGGCTCTTTTTGGCCTTTACTGATTTTTATCTGATAGACAACTGGAGCCAGTTTGTCTGTTATCAGATGGGGTCCAGTCCATCTGGGCATCAGTTTACGGGCGAGAGTTCCGGTCCCGGACTCTCTTCTCCCAGTTGTGGGGGCAAACGTGTAGTACCAGACCCTTTCTCCCACTTGGAGTTCCTCGTGAGAGGCCTTTTGGTCGTAGTACGCTTTGCGTCCTTCAGCTGATTTTTCCAGGTTTTTCTGGGCGAAAGCAAAAGTGTTTTTAAGGTGTTTTTCCAAGTCTTTCATGTATTGTTGTGTAGTGTAGGCTGTTGCCATGGCAGCATCGCCTGGTTGGTACAACAGGTGTAGAGGGAGAGTCATTTGTCGACCCGTCATCATCTCGAAAGGAGAGATGCCAGTCGATGTGTGTGGAGTGGCCCTTATGGCCATGAGGACCAGAGGGAGTTTCACGTCCCAGTCCTTGAGGTTTGCGGCTACGTATTTTTTCAAAATACTCACCACAGTCCTGTTTGCTCTCTCAACTTGGCCTGAAGCCTGTGGATGGTAGCCAATATGGAAGTTAGCTTTGACGCCTAGCGTCTTCCACAGTTCTTTCATTACTTCACCTGTGAAGTGTGTACCTTGGTCTGAGTTCACCCTGAGGGGAAGTCCAAACCTTGAGAATACATGATTCACTAATAACATAGCAGTAGTTTGTGCTGTGTCATTAGGGGCTGGTAGAAATTCTACCCATTTGGTGAATGCGCAGGTTACCGTGAGAAAATATTTATTTCCTCTAGAGCTCTTAGTGAGTGGTCCAACCCAGTCAATCTGGAGGTCTGACCATGGAAATGCAATGCCTCTACTATGCAGTGGTGCCCTGTGGAGTGGTCTGGATGGCTGAAACTGGCCACAGACCAGGCACCCTTTTATGTAGTCTTTGACATCCTTCTTCATTCCAGGCCAATAAGCAATCTGTTTTAATGCTTTCAGCGTGGCATTGTCACCCTTGTGTCCTGCGGACGGAAGGTCATGTGCATGAACTAACATCACCCCCCTGTGGTCATGGGGGACCACGAACACGGGTGAGGACGTCCGTCCATGAACAAAAGTTAGGATGCCCTTAAGTAGTTTTAACTGTTTGCGCAGCTGAAAGAGGACTTTAAGGTCTGGATTGGAATCCAGTTCGCCTTTCTATGGAGTGTATTTGTCTGGGTCAGTCAGATACAGTATCATCGAGTTAATTGCAGGATCCAACTTCTGAAGTTGGATGATGTCTGGGTCAGTCAGTATCGAGCGTACAGAAACTGTGTTATCAGCAGGTTTAGCTGCAGCTTGTGCACGTGTGACTGCCATTACCTCAGTTGTAGGTTGTGTCGACTGAGTGTGGAGTAGCCAGGAGGGGTCAAAGGACCACTAGGGCCCGTCAACGGCTCCTCCCTTGGCTAGGGAGTCTGCAAGGTCATTGTAGTGCTTGTCATCGCCTGGGACTCTGGAATGTCCTGGAACTTTCTTCCAGAAGATCTGTAGATCATGTGATGTCACTAAGTGATCACATGTCATGAAAAGCTCTTTGTGTTTGACCACCTTTTTGTTGCTTGTGAGAAAACCGTTCTGTTTCCACAGAGCGAGATGACACAAGAAACTAAGTCGAGCATAGTTAGAGTCAGTGCAGATGACTAGCGTATGGATGGAGCGTTCCACTGCCATCCGTAGGCCTATTGGGATTCCTGCTATCTCAGCGTACTGAGAAGACTGAGAGCCTAATTTATAGCCAAATGTGACCTGTTCTTGGTCTTGGAGGAGGACTCCTCCAACACCTGCTTTGCAGATTTTCTCGTGTTGGAATGAGCATCCATCCACGTACAATGTCGCCATACCTTTACAGATATTGCTATCAAAGAAGTGGTGATTTGGGTCCTCAGCTACTGAGGGTTTACTCACAACCGGCTGTTGGGTGGCTGGTACATCCTGTGTACATTCTTGGCAGATTGCCAAATCAGTGCCCAAGTGTGACTTCTTATTTTGACCGTAGCGGATGTCTAGGTTAAAACTCTGAAGTGCCATAAGCCATGTGGCTACACGTGAGTTTGTCACCACACCATCTCTGATGCGTTGGCTGTTTAGAAACGTTACAGGCTGGTGTTGTGTTTCAACAATAATCCTCTGTCCACCAATATAGCAGGAGAAATGTTTCACTGCCCACACAGTGGTCAGTAGAGCCTTCTCACAGTCTGAATACCTTAGTTCAGGGCCTGCCATTGTTTTGCTGGCGTAGGCCACAACACGCTTGTCTTTGACGTGTATTTGGTACAGACCTGCACTTATGCAGTGAGTTGAGAAGCCCACTTCCAAGTAAAACTCTTTGTTGTAGTCTGGGTAGACTAGACATGGGGCTAACTTGAGCCTGTCTTTAAGAGAGTTCATTGCCTGCTGCTGTGTATCAGTCCAGACAAATGGGATGTCTTTCTTTAAGAGTTCAGTCAGTGGCTTTGCGAGGTCCGCATAATGTTCTATGAACTGGCGTGAGTAATTACACACTCCCAGAAAACTCTGTAGTTCTTTGAGATTGGTGGGGACTTTGAGGTTGTCTAGGCCTTGGGTGCGAGTCAATTGTGGTTGTACTCCGTCCGGACCTACTAGGAGGCCAACGTAGTCTACCTTGTTTCTGCACCACTGGCACTTTGACAGTGAGATTTTAGCACCAGCAGTTGTTAGCTGATCTAGGACGTGGTCGATCTCAGCCAAATGAGAGTCCAGTGTTGGCTGCCTCAAAAGGATGTCGTCCACGTAGATCAGTGTCCCACGCTCGTGGGCGTCTGGACATGCTTTGTTCAAAAAGATGTTGAACTCTGCAGGTGAGTTAGCATAGCCAAAGGGACACCTAGTAAAGGTGTATTGTCGGCTGCCAAAAGTGAAAGCTAGTTTGTGTTGGTCCTCGGCACGCACAGGGATGGTCCAAAAACTAGAGGCGACGTCGAGGGTAGATAAGTACTTACCATCGGTGACCTTTGGCAGTTCCTGTTGGAGCTGAGTCATTGGCCACCTGGATAAGGGGACTTGTTTATTTAGCTTTCTGTAGTCTATGGTAAGTCTCCACTTACCATTTGGTTTTAAAACTGGCCATAAAGGCGCAGAGTAGGTGCTATTACATTGTCTGATTATACCTTTGACCAAAAGGTCATCAACGATCTCCTGGACAGGCTGATGTGCTGCCAGAGGGATCTTGTATTGTCTGACAAATGTTGGTGGTGCATTGGGTGGGGTTGGGATGCTCACTGTGTGGAGTGAGGTCAACCCACAATCTGTTGAGTCAGTGGAAAATGACTTTTCATATTTTAAAAGAACTTGGCGAAGTTTGTCCCTTTCTTCATCAGATGTCAGAGCGTCGGCTTGGGCGACCACCTGTTCAATCTGTGATGAGACCGATAAGGGTTCTTGCTCTTTGGGGAGCTCCAACAAATCCCTTTCTGAGTCGTCGGACCTGTCTATGGGTAAGACACCATGGGTTTGAGGTCCTTGGTCGACGTCATCGGTTGAAAAAAGAGCTATGGCCTGTGTTGGTTTCGTGAACCATACTGGCCCAGCTTCTTGACTTGGTACCAGGTTATCTGGGAGTCCTCCCAGAAATGGAATGCCTAGTTCAAAATCATGAAAATCAGTGGAAATCAACCATCCTAGCATAGTGTTTTTTGGGATCATCACCTCATCCGTGCCTGTGTTACACACAGCAACAGATGTGGTCCTGGAGTCAAGGCTCACTTGGTTCATGGCTTCCACAGACAGTCCCAAGTTGAAAAACGCAGGAGAAGGTTGAAAATATGCCTGTTTATGGCTAATAGGTTGTCCAGCTATGATGTGGATTCGCACCATTAGGTTAATCACCTGAGGTGGTACTGTGGTGGTTTGGTTGTTAGCAACCTGGCAGGCCTCTGGAATGGTCTGCCCAGCCTTAAGGTTTGCAGTGTCTAGCACAGGAGGATCCTTTGTGGCTGGTTTAAGGGACCACAGCACCTTGTTGATGGTGTCCACATGGACACCCAACCTTACCAAAATGTCAGAGCCTATGTAGGTTGCATGTGGTAAGTTTTAGATCACGAGAAACGGGTGAACCAGTTCTCGTTGGTTCCAGTTTAGTTTTAGGTTAATGACTCCTTCCGCGGTCATTACCTGTGAACTATTGGGAACTAATGGAAAGCGGAAAGCTTTTTTAATTAGTTCTAGACCCACGTGTTTGTGAACCAAAGTTTCATAGAAAGCTCGGTTAATTGCCGATTTATCTGTCCACAGAGACAGAACAGCATCGTTGGTGTGGGATCCTTGGATCTCTACACCTTTAACTACAAGTGGTAGGTAGTGTTTGGTGGACTCTGACTGCTCCAGCTCACAGAGGAGGCTTTCCTGTTGGGTCAGATTTTGGACCACCGGGTGGGTCTCTTTGGTTTCAAATGATTTCAGAGGAATACTCACCAGGCTCGTGTCCTCGCCTGAGGAGTCCTTTGCGCCTTCCGCGGTACCTGGCTGTTAGGCAGTTTGTGTTACACTCAGGAGGCATTTCTATTGGCAGTGGTTTGCTCACCTTGGCCCACATCGTCTGATCACCATAATCTATAATCGCGTCGAAGCGATTTATAAAATCCTGGCCAACCAAAAATGGGAATGAGTCAACACTAGACACGTGTACCAGGTGATATAGTGTCATTCTGCCAATCTGCATGTGAACCATTGCTATAGCTGTCAGGGTTGTCCTCTTCTCTGAGAGACCCTGCATTTCTACAGCACATTCTGTGAGAGGTATTACCCTGTTAACACTGCCAGCGGCTGTCCTCAGCTCCTCGAACAGTTTAGCTGACATAATTGTTATGTCCGCCCCACCGTCCAGTAGTGTTTCATGTGTGAGGACTCCTTCGAGTGTTACTGACAGGTACGCCTTCTTGGCGACCCCCCTTCTGATAAAGTTACACAGAAACCTCTTAGGTTTTCTCTGACGTTTCTTCACACGCTCAGCTTTGTCTGTGTAATTTTGGTTTGTCTGAACCGTCAGCACAGTAGTAGCTGTTTCGGAGTGTTCAGCTTGCGATGACTCGTCATCGTTTGTGTGTGAGTTCACCCCCCTTCTTCCGATGAGGGGTTGTTGGAGACAACAACAACAATGTCTTTGTGTGTACCACCGACATCTGTGACGTTGTCATTCACGCCCTCAGATTTAATAGTGATTACATCACTACATAGTGCTCCAGGTTGGTTTCCCGTGTCAGTGTGTTTCAAAGTTTCTAACAACCTGCATAGTTTCTCTGTCTCTTCCAAGCTCAGAGGTGTAGGGCCTTTTTTCTGGAACCTTTGTGATTTTTTCGCCTCGGGTCGTTTTGTCCGAGGTGGAGGAGGGATAGGTACGTCATTTGGGGGTTCCTTTTCAGACTTCCCCTGATAATATGGGTCACCTTGGTTCCCATATCTCTTCGTCCTACGCACACCCCACTTACGATAATCACGTTCAACCTCTGGGATTAAATTCAATCCCTTTAGATCTTTTGTGTCCCAGCGTGCACCTTCATGACGCGGTTTGTTAGTTTGAAAATACTGCTTTTTTTCGCCTTTTCTAGGAGGGGGAGGCGACATGCGCCGTCCTTCCAGTTCTAGCGAATGGGGTTTAACCTTTACACCAGGAAACACCTATATGGGCGTCTTAACATGAGAACAGGCCTCAAACACATTCACAGCACACTGTTTAATCTCATTGATGGATTTTCCTTTGAAATTAGCCATCATTTGTACTGACGTTCTTATGTCAGTGTGGAGATTTTTGCTGAAAACAAATTTAAAACCCTCTTCCTCCTCCATGCCGGTTTCATTCCTGTAACCGAAATAAGCCTGGAAGATTCTTTTGTAATAAACCTTTGGATGTTCATGCTTCCCTTGCGTGACCTTGTCTGCAGCTGGGAAGCCACCTGGCCTCGTGCAGGGGTTGTATTCTCTGATCAAAGCTTCACACAGAAGGTTGTAATCCCTTCTCGTAGCATCAGGTTGACGCTCGATGAAGATGAACACCTCTCTGTCCGAAGTGAGCCTTATCAGACTGATTCTATCCTCAACAGTAGCATTAGGATAACCACTCAGTCTGAAATCAAGGTCATTTAGATAAGCCTTCGTACCAGTAGACCCCATAGGCCCAGGAATAAAGCGTTGAACATATTTTGAGATTTTTTGCAAATCCAAAATTGGGAGCAAAGGCTGTATTATCGGTATCGTAGGAACCAAAATGGCACGTGGAGGTGTGTCGCTAGACACATGTGGAGGTGACGGAATGGGATTAAGAGCAGGAGGTGCACCAAAATCCTTCTGAGGTGATGGTGGGTGACCTGGACTCTGACCTTGTTCGTCTTTGAGTTCCAGACAAGCTCGCCCCACATCAGAAATCTCATTTGTTACTGCGGCTAGTTTCGCCTCACAGGCTTTTAAGCATCCCTGTGATGTATGACATTCACTTTGTAAATGCACGCCTTGTTGGACTAACGCCGCCTTTTCCAATCTGCATTCGTTCAGAGCTTTTGATGTGAGCTGCAACTGTTGTTGTAGCGTATCGTTGTCTGAACACAGTGCTTGGTACTTAACCTCTCTTTCCCTTATCCTCTCCTCATATGAGTGAGCTTGTAATGACAGCTGAGCTTGTGAGAGCTCTCTGTCACGTTGTAACTCATTCGCACGGGTCTCCTGATCAAATTTAGACTGTGCCATGAGTTTGAGGTACTCCTCTTTTTTGCTGGTTAACCTTATTGCAAGGTCGTCAGCCTTGTTTACCACAGCATAGAATGTTGCTTTCAATAAGAGCGCCAATTTAGCCAGCTGGTCATAGCTTGACTCTGTTCTGGCTGTAGAGGTCACACTCTTTGCAACATCCTTCAGCTCGTCCGATAACTCTTTTGAGTTCATGCTGTCCACCTGTTCACCATATGGATGTAAGGATTCTGTAAGCAGCGTCAACGCTCTCTCTAACCAGTCCTTCATCTCACAAGGATCAATATTCTTTTCTGTCACACCTGCCATGGTTATTCACTGTTCAGCACTTATCTGGTTAAACAGTTGCCAACTTCAGATATTTTAACAGGTAAATATTTGTATTCAAGTGCCATGTGAGTTTCACACACTATTTTAGCCCTGGGTTCACTCAACAGTACTGTATAAGCCAACTTATTCAAAGGAATGTGCACCTATTTGTAGGATTCACCCCAAAGCATGAATATTCTAAGTAAATGCCTCCTTCTGGCAGTGTTACTTAATGTGCTTATTTTTCAACAGATAAAAGAACCAGGCCTATTTCAGTGTTCATTTACTCTAAAGCACTTAAAATTAAATAAACCTGCAATTTTCTAAAATTTTTCAAACGCTTGTTAAGCAGTTCTATATACCAGAAATTCGCTATTTAAAACAGTCACTCATAAACCAGGCTGTATGAACAAACAAAGAAAAGAAAAAAAAAATGAGAGGAATTATCAGTCTCCCTTTAAGGAAAACTGTTATACTCCTCTTTCAACAGCAGGTGGCGGTGTAAGCTTATTTATACCAGCAGGAGTCTATGACAACTTCCTGTGGATCGTTCCGTTGACATCCGGTTGTTAGCCTTTAGCTAGAATTAGCATCAGCCAACATGGTCACATCAGCGTTTCTGAACGGGTTTAAAGCTTAAACGTGGTGTCGTTTCAACAAGCACAACTTTTTGCATGAAACATGAGTTTTGGGAACAGTGGCAGCTCCATTTAGCGATTTTAAACACACAGGAGGCTTCGGTTGAACCGAGATTCATTTCTGGGGTCACGTGATTGAATCAACCAATGAGCAACGGGGTGGGTTTTACAATCTGACATCAGAGGGAGTGAACGCAGACACGTCACCCATTTCTCAGCGAATCAGAGCGACCCAAACAGCGGTTTTCAACCAATCACAGTTCGTGATTCCAGCTACAGTGTTAGCAGTTTGCCTGAAAAAGTCCGGTCAACTTTCATCCATTAACTCTCAAAATGCACAATTTTACTGCTACAAATGTAACGAAGCTCTTTCAACAGTGGTCTGAGACAGCGCTCAGCTTCAAAACAGCGTTTTATCCATTCAAAACACGACTCGTTCAACGAATCTGAACCGAGTCCGACAGCAGAACCGGGTCAGACAGAACCCGTTCCTCTGCGACCGTTTAAACAGAATAAAGCATTTTTCCACAGCATGACAGCTTCAGTTACACAACAGATGTACAAATTTCAGCTTTAAAATGAACACATTGACATTACTTTCAGCTCTCTGAACACCACAAGCCGAATCATGCAGTATCAAGCTCAAAGCTCGGACCTGTTCAACCATGCCAACATGAGCGTTATGCCACAATAACACAGACTCCGTCACATTTAATTCACGCCTCTTTAAACATTCGTACGGCCACGAAATGTCTAAAGGCGGATAGGGTCACGAGAAGCTCTTTAGAGACCTGTACCGGGCCACCAGAAATGTAGTGAAATAGGGTAGGTTGCTTCAGTGTTAGCTTAGGAGCTCCACTACAATCAATATTTAATAACGGGTTCTCTCTTTTTCGAGCTACTTGACAGATATGTGACAGAGATACTGTGTGGGAGATGGTCTAATCAGTGACATGAGACGTTAATTTTCTTTGACCCATCAAAATGAATGTGGTCATTTATTAACAGAATCAAAAATTAACATCAAAACATTGTACACTTGATTATTCCGATCGGCTCTGATTAATAAAACTTGGCACGTTTTATTTAATAAAAACAACAGACATTTCCTTAGATCTTAAATTAATATCTGCAGACTTTTAGCTTATCTTTTACTGGCAAGATAGAAGAGTTTCAAAGATGGAGAATGAAGAAGTTTAAATGGAGAGAAAAGATGTGGATGAGGATGTATGTCTGTAGACCAGAACAACACGCTCCTTTCAAGCGCAGTTCGCCCGCAGTACACTGGTAGTGAAGCTCATGACGACTCTTTTACCTTGGCAGAGGATGAATCAGCTGCGGTCAAGAGGTCCCTGGTACGCTACCTTTCAGCGTCTCCTCAGGGCGGCTGCGACTCGGCAGAAGTCGTGAGAACTCGTTCCACAGAACAAACTTCCTCAGAAGTTATAGGGCATTCACCGGGTGGAGCCACAGCGAGGCATCGTGGCTCCGACAGGAACTCCAGCCGAATTCCATCAGAACCAGAAGAACTAACGGGACTCTGAGAAGACTCAGAGGAACTCAGAACTTCTGTTCTCTCTCGGAACTTCTGTTCTTCCCCCAGAACTTCGGTTCATCTCCCAGAACTAGGAAGTGTCGACTTTTTAAAGAGTTCTGCTTCCGGTCCCTTTTGGGAAGTCCTGATTGGTTGAAAGAACCAACAGGGGTGTGGTTTTAGTGACGTAAGAGGTTACTACAAGTCAGAAAAACAGTGAGATGTTTGGGAACAGACAGAGAAATGTTTTGGGGAAATGAACGACCCACAGGTGCCAGCTTCTCTTGTTTCTGTCTGAGAGGTTTAAAAACATGACAGTTCGTTCCAATAAACTTGTTTGCGACTGTCTCCGACTTTTGACCGACATCACTCCTTCTCATTTCAGACAGAAGATCAAAAAATGCATAATTAGAAAAGGCAGAAAAGGCACGGTCACCCCAGCGTTTATATTTAGTCCTTGGAACAGAGAGCAGGAGCTGGCTGTCTGACCTCAAAGATCTGGAGCGGGCGGGGAAACTTAGCATCTCAGTTATATAAGGAGGAGCAAGGCCATTCAGAGCTTTAAAAACAAATAATAAAAGTTTAAAATCTATTCTAAAACGGACAGGGAGCCAATGTAGTGAGAATAAAACAGGTGTGATGTGGTCCCATCTAGGAGTGTTGGTTAAAAGGCGCGCTGCTGCATTTTGTACAAGCTGGAGGCGACTCAGTGATGACTGTGGTACACCGACATACAGAGCGTTACAATAATCGAGCCTAGAAGTGATAAAAGCATGAACAGCTTTCTCCAGGTCGTGACAATTTAAAAAGGGTTTGACCTTTTTTAAAAGGCGTAAATAAAAGAATCCCGACCGGACAACAGAGGCAATATGTTTGTCAAAGTGTAAAGCCTTATCAAAGGTCACCCCAAGGTTATTCACACAGTCACTGAAGTTTATGTCCAAATTTCCCAGGCCAGTTGCATCTTTGTCACCAAATAAAATCCATTCTGTTTTACTGTCATTTAAAAACAGGAAGTTCTTGTTCAGCCAATGTTTGATTGCAGAGATGCAGTCGAAGAGAGAAAGCATTGGGTTATTGGATCCTGGCCTTAATGGTAAATAGATCTGCAAATCATCTGCATAAAAATGAAAGTTGACATTGTGTTGTCTTATAATAGATCCAAGTGGCAACATGTATAATGAAAAGAGCAAAGGACCCAAAATGGAACCCTGTGGCACCCCACACAGAAGAGGGGCTGTAGAGGAAGAGGAGCCATTGAACAAGATAGAAAAGGTTCTATCAGATAAATAGGACGTGAACCACTTCAGAGCAGTACCACGAATCCCAACAAAATCATGGAGGCGAGACAGAAGGACAGAGTGGTCCACAGTGTCAAAGGCTGCTGTAAGGTCGAGGAGCACCAGAGCTACTGGGCACCCAGAGTCAACTGACTGAGCTATGTCGTTATGAACTTTCAATAATGCAGATTCTGTGCTATGTCGGGATCTAAAACCAGATTGAAATTTATCCAGGATTGTGCTTTTTTCCAGAAAACCCTGAATTTGCGTAAGAACATTTTTTTCTAAAACTTTGGAGAGGAAGGATAAATTAGAAATAGGTCTAAAATTTGATAAAACCAAGGGATCAAGATTTGTTTTTTTGAGAAGGGGGCGGACCGTTGCATGTTTAAAAGCAGAAGGCATAATTCCAATGGACAAACACGAATTGAAAAAAGGAAGAAGGTAAGGACCAACAATATTAAATACCTCTTTCAATAATCTGGTGGGGAGAAAATCAGTGGGGCAGTTGGTGGGTTTAATGGATTTGACGATTTTGTCCAAGAGGGAATAAGACACTGGTTCAAACTGCTCGAATAAAGCAGAACCAGCAGAGATAAAAGAACACTCTGAAACAGAAGTAGCAGGTGTGCCTGTGGCTTGTCTAACCGATGCAACTTTATCAATAAAAAAGGAGAGAAAGTTCTCACAGGTGGAGGCTGAGGCATCAGGTAAGACTGAGGTGGGTGGATTTAAAACAGAGTTAATTGTATTAAATAACACCCTGGGGCAGTGGCTACTGTTTGTGATAATGTTAGACAGAAATTGTGATTTTGCATCATTAACAGATCTCTGATACAGAACAAGCGTTCTCCTTAATAAAACCAAAGAATCATGTTGCCTGTCATGCTTCCACTGTCTTTCAGCCCTTCTACATTGTCTCCTGAGTTTGCATGCAGTAGGATTTTTCATCCAAGGCTCAGCTCTGGGTTTAGGGTGTCTGAACTTCACCGGAGCAATAGAGTCCAGGATCCCAGTGCAGGTATCAGAAAACAATGACAGGAAATCTTTGGGACACAGAGAAACATCAGGACCAACTGAATAAAACTGTGAGTCCATAAAAGCAGTGGTAAACTGTCGGGCACTGGCTGAGGTGAGACAGCGGCGATGACACCCCGCAGCCAGAGGCCTCCTGGCTGGGTGGGGGGCAGTAAATTGGAAAAAGATAGGGAAATGATCCGAGATGGCAGACTCAGAAATTTCACAGTGAGAAATGGACAGTCCATGAGAAATAATAAGGTCCAGAGTGTGGCCAAGATGATGTGTTGGTGAATTCACTGATTGTGTTAAATTAAAAGAGGCTAAAAGCTTTAAAGACTCAGAAGCCAGTGGGTCAGTGGGACAACAAATACGAATATTAAAATCTCCACAAATAAAAAAACTGTCATAGTTAGAAATAATATCAGCAAGGAATTCAGAGAATTCTTGAATGAATTCCTTGTTATATTTAGGTGGGCGATAGGCAACAGCACATAAAACATTCGGGGTGAGCTCAATCACAAACATCTGAAGTTCAAAGGAGGAGTAAGTGATGGTGGGCAGAAGTCTGCATTTAAAATTGTCCTTATAGATAGTGGCAACACCACCACCGCGGCCTGTCAGACGTGGGGAGCTGAAGAAGGAGCAGCCCGAGGGGGAGAGATCAGAAAACGCGCTGTTATCGCCCGGTCTCAGCCACGTTTCTGTCATCAGCAGAAAGTCCAGAGAGTTTGCGCAGAAGAAATCGTGGAGAATAAAAGTTTTATTTATGACAGATCTAGTGTTCAGAAGAGCCATCCGGATGGAGCACTGGCTGTTATCCTGGGATGCGCGGCCAAAGGAGCGGAGGTTCTCCTGAACCCTGCCACGCCTACAGATCTTTGCACGCCGAAGACCAGGAAATGCGCCGCTGCCGGTGTCCGTATCCACGACGCGTAACCAGCTGTAAGAATATTCCATGGGGCATCGTATGTCTACAAAGTTGTATTTCCTGAGAATCTTGCACGAAGATTGGAATGAAGAAGAGGCGAAGTGAGCCCGAAGCTTCACAAGCAACCCACCCCTCCTGCCGCGTCTCCTGCGACGGCGCCCGCTGCGGGCGACCACAACACAAGGATTCCATAGAAATGGAGGTATGGATGCCAGGTGAGGTGGAGGAAAAGTCTTGGATCGTCCATAAAGGTCACGAAACGGTACTTTTCCCACGATGGAATTAATATTTAAAAGTGTCTGGCGGTCATAAGTAAACAGTGATGACACAATCTGAAAAAAAGTCAAGAAAAATAGCACAAAAAGTAACAACTTGAGAAGAGACAGACGACAAGCCACATACAACGGCGCCATCTTGTCTTCTCAACATTTGTAAAAATAGTAATGATAACATAAAAAAGAGAGTGTTCTTTCAATTGATTAGTTCAGGATACAATTAGAAAGTCTCTGGATGAGCTAATTTGTATTTCTGGATTCAAATCAATGAAATAACAGTTCCTGTCCCATGAAGGTCCTCAGAGGCAGGTTTTGACCGGAGGCTTAGTTCACTACAGGTGAATCGTATTTTTCAAACAGTCTCAAAATTCAGTTGCCAATCAAGTTTTTAGAAATGGACTTGTTGCACTTTGTACCACTTTATTTTTACCCCTTCTTACTTTCCCTACCTCCTTTCCCTCCCTTTTTCCCTCCCGCTGATCATTGAGGGTGGCATTGGGATCCTGTAATCCCAGTAACAGTAGCTATGTTTACATGGACATAAGTAATTGGATCAAACGGCCGTTTGGAACAAAACCGCGTCATGTAAACACCCAGTTATGGTTATTTTTTGTGTATTCAGTGTGATCCGAAATAATTTGTGATCAGAACGAAACGGGTGGTTTACGCCAATTCATAATCTGAATGGTGTGCATGTAAACGCTTGATCTGTTCGTTTTTATCTGATCGTGAAAAACTGACATGACTGTGCATGTGCGACTGTCATTTACGCCTGGCTAACGCTAATAATATTAGCATGTCAGGGGAGCAAAACTGGTCAGTGAGCGACACAACATTTCTACTAGAAACTTTGAAAGAGCTCAAAATGATCTGTATCACCTGTAGCTCAGTCGGGGAGTGCAGTAACGTCTCCACTGTCATTAAAACCTGTCGCGAGTCCATTTTGGGTGCTCAGGTTTGTTTACGTTCATCCCAGAAGTAAACTGGAAGTAGAACTTCTTCTTCAGTGTTTTTTTAAGGAGAGTTTACCACTCTGCGCATGTCAGTACATCTGTTCAGAACAAAGCCCGCTGCATGTAAATGCTCATCATGAACAGATTGTGCCCATGTAAACGATACATTTGAATTATTCAAACAGAACACATTTCAATCTGGTCAACAAAAATGTTGCGCATGTAAACATAGTTACTGTGTGGAATAGCAGGTATTTGATATTTCCCCGATCGCTGCTGAGAAGTGGACTCAGTTGACTGGAGGAGCAGGAAGAGCTCTTCTTAAGGCCTGACTCCTTCACTTCCTGTCTGTCAGCTGGGCTATCCATGAAACACAGAATAATTAAAGGTCAAGTAATCCTTAGGTGTGAGTGAGAGAGTGAATGGTTGTTTGTCTTGTTTGTCTATATGCGTTCCTGTGATGGACTGACACCTGACCAGGGTGTTCCCCACCTCTCGCACAGTAATGGCTGGGCATGGGCACAAGTGACCCCCGTGACCCACAAAGGAAGAACTGGGTAAAAGATAATGGATAGATGGATGGATGGATGGATGCGCATTTGACAATCCACAATTCCACCTGTAAGAAAGAAATCATTGTTACTCACCATACCTCAAGTTACTCATACTGAACCTTCTCCTTACTCCCCAGGGTTCCAGTCCCTCTCCATGTGCATTGATAAATAATTCACTGTAAATAAACACTTACATTTTACCTTGTCTTGAAGTCTGTACTATTCATTCCATATTATTTGGGTATTCTGTTAAAAACTTACAAGCTCTTAAAATAAATAAATTGCAGTAATTGTTGATTGTCCGCAGCAGTCATATTGTATCGGGTTGGCTCCAATGGTTATTCAGTTGTACAGCTAATGATTACTTTCTGAGAGATTCAATAAAATCCATAAAATGATTCATCAGAGACAGACACAAACACACATATGCCTATTTTCCACTAGCGCTTGTACGAGACGGTTTGACTGACAAATTAACCTTGAATCTTTGAAGCCACCCAGAAAGGCCCCCGGTCCGGGATTTGAACCAGGGTACCCTGCTCGCTGAGAGGCAGCAGCTCTACCAGTTATGCCACCATGCTGTCTGTGTCATTTGCCTAAAAATTATAATTTTGTTGTGTCACTAAAAAGTATGCACCCCCTTGGATGATTTGTGTTTTTATTCCTGTCATCAATAAATCATAGTCAATATAAACAGTCCTTTTGGAAAAATAAAATGAATAAATAAAAAACTTAATTTTCTGAGTTAAAATAAATTATTTCTACAAAGTAATGCCAATGAAATAAAATTATGTAATGTAAAATAAGTGACTGCGTAAATATTCACCCCTTTTAAGGTGACTGTCCTAATTCAACTCAAGAGAAAAGATGAATGAAAAGTTAAAGTCAGAATATTCAATTCAAATTCAATTCAAAAATACTTTATTAATCCCAAAGGTAT
>NC_056505.1:49469647-49472997 GCF_014905685.2 Nematolebias whitei | reverse complement strand
ATGGATGGATGGATGGATGGATGGATGGATGGATGGATAGATAGATAGATAGATAGATAGATAGATAGATAGATAGATAGATAGATAGATAGATAGATAGATAGATAGATAGATAGATAGATAGATAGATAGATAGATAGATAGATAGATAGATAGATAGATAGATAGATAGATAGATAGATAGATAGATAGATAGATAGATAGATAGAGATCACTCACACCATGTCCTAGACAGGGCACTGTTTGAGGCATCAAAAACATCTACCACAGCAAAGTAACATAAATAAATACACATATGAGGCCGGTGAAGGCACTGAGTTTTAAAGGAATGTCTAGCATAGTCCAGAGCCCCCCTCAGCCATCCAGCTCGGTTGAGGTTCTGTTACATGTCCATTCCTTCCAACCATTCATGGGTGCTGTCCGAAAGTTCACAGTCCTGATATCAGCCTGCTTCAGCTTTGATGCAGCACCACATAGTTCACATAGTCTGAATGCTGCCAAGCTTTGACACATTCCACACAAATTTGTAGACAATCTAGATTTCACCGATCCAAACAGCAGAATCCAGTTGTCATCCATTCCAATTTTGTTTCAGTCGAGGTAGGGGGTCCTCCATTCACCCTGACTTCCTGTCGGGAGAAGTTGATCAATTTTGTTGAGACCAGCTGATCAAATCTATAGAATTTGGAAGGTAAGCAAAAAGGAGGCTCTATAAAGGTTTCAAAAGACGAGAGAAAAGCAAGGAAGCGGGGGGGATGGAGCAGAAGAGGACGCGTCTGCCTTCAACGAAAGCGCAGAGAGAAAAAACAAACAAACTGTGCTATTTTTATTATTGATAATACTCTCTTCCTGTGGGCCCAACACCTACAGGAGGGGCCATATTAGTCGGTTGCATGATGCCATAGGCAGTGGCCGAAGGAAGGGGCCTTGGTGCTCTGACCCTGGCTTACCAAAGCTGGCTCTTGGGATATGGAATTTGACCTCTCTGGCGGGGAAGGAGCCTAAGCTTCTGTGTGAGTTTGAGAGGTACTGACTAGATATAGTTGTACTCACCTCGACGCAAAGCGTAGGCTGTGAGACAATCTCACCAAATCTGAGGCCATGGTCCTCAATCGGAAAAAGGTGGGTTGTTCACTTTCAAGTCAAGGGTGAGGTTCTGCCTCAAGTGGAGGAGTTCAAGTATCTTTGGGTTTTGTTCATGAGTGAGGGAAGAATGTGAAGTGTGAGACTGACAGATGGATTGGTGCAGTGTCTGCAGTATTGCATACTCTGTACCATTCCGTTGTGGTGAAGAGAGAGCTGAGCTATTAGGCAAAGCTTTCTTTTTACCACTCAGTCTAGGTTCCTACCCTCACCTATGGTCACCAACTCTGGGTAGTGACCAAAAAAATAAGATCATGGATGCAGGCGGTTGAAATGAGTTTCCTCTGCAGGGTAGCTGGACTCTCCCTTAGAGATAGGGTGAGAAGTTCTGTTATCCGGGAGAGACTCGGAGTAGATCCGCTGCTCCTCCACATTGAGAGGAGCCAGTTCATGTGGTTCAGGCATCTGGTGAGGATGCACCCTGGGTGCCTCCCTAGGTGGGTGCTTCGGGCATGTACAACTGGGAGGAGAGCCCAGGGAAGACCCAGAACAGCCTGGAGAGATGCCTTGGAGTCCTCCCAGAAGAGGTGAAAGAGGTAGCTGTGGAAAGAGATGTCTGAGCCTCCCTGCTTAAGCTGCTGCCCTCGCGTCCCGACTTCGGAACAAGTGGAAGATAATGGATGGATGAATGGATGGATGGATGGATGGATGATAATACTCTGGGCAGCACAGTGGTTCAGTTGGTAGAGCTTTTCCCTCTCAGTGAGACAGTTGCCAGATCGAATCCCAGCTGGGGGCCTTTTTAGGTGGAGTTTGCATGTTCTCTCTGTTGTTGAGGTCTTAATTCTGCCTTGTCGATCTCCCCAGGTTGGTTTGCTCAAAAGGATCACAGGCTCTTCTTTGGGATTAACAAACTCTTTATTGTTGAACAAAATTCATAAGCAAGAATACAGATCTAGAGAATTGCTTCTAACTGCACTGCACAACAATTCTGAAGGAAGTGAGTTTTACATTACATCTTATACTATGATGTTATTCCCTCCCATTGGGCTGGCCAGTGGTCCCATTCTTAAATAGATACTCACAACTCACTCTGCCCTGGTTACACAGCACAATTTCCTGAACATATCTTACTGCCTCAAATCACACACACACATAATTATCCAAAGAGTATCACATCCTGTCCTTCACCTATTTTTTTATTATGTCACACCCAACAAAGCTGCAGTTTTGAGTGACTTTAAAATACACATCATTCTTAACCCAGAAATGACACAGCTTAAGGCATTTAGCCTTAGAGCCTTTAGGCTCTAAACATCTACAATTGCTTCCACTATTTCTACGTATATTACTCCCACAATCCCCCCCCACCCCACCCATTGATCTCTTCTATAGAGATCACCCAAGCAAATTACTAAGCAAATATATTGCATGTCACCAAATGGCTGTAGGTTGGCAAGTGATTATTTGGCAGAGATCCGCTTCCCACAAGTTATCCTCCACCTCATCCAGGTCCTCTGAGGTTGCAAGTAACAAAGGCATCATGTGATGATTAGTGTCTGTTTTTTCAATGGCAGCAACAATTAAGCAATTACATAATGATCTGGCACATGGTACACA
The DNA here is from genome assembly GCF_014905685.2 of Nematolebias whitei. Lineage (NCBI taxonomy): Eukaryota > Metazoa > Chordata > Actinopteri > Cyprinodontiformes > Rivulidae > Nematolebias > Nematolebias whitei. The sequence goes on along the minus strand of NC_056505.1, from coordinate 49,470,294 downwards.
ACAACATCCACAAGTCACCAAAATTGCTACAAAGGTAAAAAATGAAATAAACAAAGATGTGATACCCCTTTCCAGTGTCCAAACATTTCATTCATCAAGTGGATTCTCCAGCCCAGAGTGCGCCTGCATGGTTTTTGACAAAGTTCTAAGGCCCTCTATTGCGTGTGTTACCGAACCATCTGGTGCTGTATTATTGGGAATGAAAGTGCAACAGCTAAAAAATATAAATCTGGTCCTCTGGACATAAAAAAATAAAGTAAAATTGTAGAAACGTTTCATCTTTCATCCGAAAGACTTCTTCAGTTTTCAGACTGAATAAGTCTTTAGGATGAAAGACAAAACGTTTCTTGTTAGGTATTTTCTCTCGTACCCAACAGAAAAAAACACCACACAGGACATAGTAAGATTTTTGGCCAACGCTCTTTGCAAGGAGGGAAATCCACCTCTGGTCTCAAACCACAGGTGAACTCCCAAGCCTTGCTGTTTAGAACTGACTTTTATTTGGTAAGAGTGACACTTCAGTTTTGTATGAATAAGTTTTTGGCTTGGAACACTCTTTGATCAGAACAAAACATCTTGTACAGGTTCTGTAATGAACCTCTTCTAGTTTGGACCAAAATCACCACACAAATGAAGAAAATTAAATA
>NC_056505.1:49440008-49469637 GCF_014905685.2 Nematolebias whitei | reverse complement strand
CACAAATGAAGAAAATTAAATAGTATTTATTTTCTAGGAGAGATATTACAGATTGGACCGGTTCTGGTGCTGGTTCTGGTTTGGGTTCGGGTTCTGGTTCCAGATCAGGGACAAGTCTATGAGATAGAGATCGGTTAGTGGTCATGTAAGAGACTATGGGGAGCAGAAAAGTCAAATAAGAAGGACCACTAACCGTCTCAGATGATCCTGGGTGTTCTAGAGAGTGACGAAGTCCAAACTGATCCGGACTGCTGCAGGAGAGGCTGAGTCCGGTGAGGGGCTGCAGCTGGCCGCAGCGACAGGTGGGTGGTGAGTCCGTTGAGCGCAGAGACGTGGTCACCAAGCCTTGGTCCAAAACCGGAGAGCAGATGACAGGAGGTGTCAGAGGAGAAGACGAGAAGGCGTAGTCGTGCAGGCAAAGGTCAGAACCGAAGACAAAAGACGTGGTAATCCAAAGGGTCGAGCAAGAGACGATGTCCAGGTAAGTCGTGGGTCCAGGAGCCGGGAAGTCAAGCCAAGAGGGAAGGAAAGGGACCAGGAGCAGGACAGAAACGAGGAGACAAGTAAACTATGACAAGGGGACATGAAAGGATATGGGGAAACAAGGCAGGATCAGTAACACGAGGTATCTACTTACAGTGAACTGTTTTCAACTACCGGGCACCGAAGAGGAGAAAGAATGCAGCTTTTAAAGGGTGAGAGAGACAGGTGCAGCCAGATGAGTTCAATCAGCTGCTGCTGGCTGCAGTGAAGACAAAACTAAACAACCGTGACATCACCCTCAACCAGCATGCAAAGAAGACAAACTAAAACTCACGTATATAAATAAACATTGCCTGAGAGGACAGAATAAATTAAACTTACAGAAAAGATCTATTGCAAACTTTAAAGGGTGATCAGGGTGACAGAAAATATAATTTATGGGACGTGATTCGTGACAGGTTCAGTTGATTAAATGCTTATTGTAATGAGTTTCTGATACCATCTGTATCAGTTGATATCATCTGGATCAGTTTAAGGGTGAGGAGAAAAACAATGACAGTGTAAGATAGCTGGAATACTAGTTGATATGTTTAAACTTTGACATGTTTGTTTTTTTAACAAACAGTTCTAAGTAAAAACAGCTTATGTAAATACAGAGAATTACTATCAGCTTGGATGTGGACTGATAGTTCCAGAAACGTTTTGCTTTGTATGCATAGATTTACAGAAATCATGAAGCAGTTTAAACGTGATAACAAATGAAAAACTCTTACATTTCCCTCCTGTTTATCAGTTTAAACTCATTGAAATCATAAAAAGAAAAAAAAAATTAACACACATTCCTAGAGAACTTTAAATCATAAAAACAAAATTTAAAGAACAAAAATAATGAAGGATGAAAAAATGATTTGCTTCACATGTTTGAGATTGATTAATGTCCTGTTAAACTTGTGAGAATGAATCATTATTAAACCTTTAAAGAATGAAAACATCAAGGGTTTTAAAAAAACTTTTGAAAGTAGAAACTTAACCCTCACTAAGGTAAATTCAAATTGTGAAGCATTAAACTTTAGCTAATAAGAATTACTTTTCTAAAAAAAAAGAATAGGAAAGAGTGATTATCTTGAATAATGAGAATATATTGATACACACATAAAACATCTGACTGTGTTTGCTTTTCAGAAGAATGACAACAAGTAAGAATTTTTTAATACAGGAGAGAACATAGCTAGCCCAGGAGCAAAACATCATCTTTGTACTTATTCGTTGAACACAATTTCAGTACAAGAATCACAATGTATCTCTTTTATACAGCATCATCATACTCTGATCGTGTCAGTGGAGTGTAATTTTCTTGGTTTAACCTTGACAGGTGAAAGTTGATTAAAACACCTGTAAAGCTTTCATCATCATTGTTTTCAAAAGTGGGAAGACACGTGGTAAAAGCACAGAAGAGGACGAGTACTACCAGGATGGGGGTGCGCATCTTCAGCAGCAGATGCTACCATGGTCCAGACGTGAACCATGAAAGAAGGTCAAAGGGTTGTGCTCCTGATGTTGTACTGTCCACATACCGTTTCAGATGTTCTAGGTTGTTCAGGGTATCATGGATGTCTCCACCAGTTCCAGTTTCATCAGGGATGTAGGTGCAGCATGCGGTTCCTATAATTTTACATACCCATCCTCGTGAGGCGGTGAGCAGGTCCAAGATGACGCGGTTCTGGATGATCATGTCTCTCATTGCAATCAATTTGTTTGTTGTTCCATTTGCCAGTCTGTAGGTGTCGTTGATGAGGCGTAGAAGTGCATAACGGGTGATCTTGGCATGTTGTTGAACTTCTACAGTTCCTACCCATGGGAATAGGCCTTGAAAGACTTTTTCACCTCCATTCCAGATCCTGTATTCCCATGGTGTGCCAGTGCTAGTGGGGAGGCCTCCCCATCGGTGCACTTTGGGCATCAATGAAAGTTTCTTCCTGGTCAGTGGTGTAGAGGCTCTTCTGAGGAGTATCACAGGGCTAGATAGGGGGACCAAAGCATAAAGCCCCCCCCCCCCCCCAGTGTGGCAGTAATGCAGTGTAAGCTCTGTGGCCACACAGGAAGTACCAGTCAGCCAGAATTCTGGAGCCTCTGTCTCCTGGCACGGTGGCACTGTAGCCATTGATGTTTTGACGTCCTTTTGTCTGTCGGCTGATGTTGAATATGCGGCGATGGAGATAGCGTCCGTATTTCGGGTGCTGGTATGGGGTACAGTCACCGGCGGTGTTCTTGCTTGTCACACAAGAAAAACTTTTTAACAACTTGGGTGTGTAGTCACAGAAGGTTAGCACCTTTTCACACAGATTACATGGAACAGAGCCCGTGGTTGTGGTCCCGTTGTTGAATACACAGTGGCCAAGGGAGCCAGACCTTGCTCTGGCCAAGGTAATTAGTTCAGGTAGTTGTATTGACATTTGTGGTAATGGCAGGAGGTCTGCCATTTGTCTGCAGTCTTGATCAGTTATGGGCTTGTGGGTTTTTGTTGCAACCTGCAGGGGTGTGGAGTAGTTGCTTTTGCTCCCACTCAATGTTTTTTTTGTGATGTGGTGTTGTAGCCGGGGTGTGTGCTCAGACCATACAGGCACTTCTGTTTCTCTATTGTGATGTTTTCCTGGTCTCAGGCCTGAGTTCTAAGTGGCATAGGGCATCTGGGTGCACACATAACAGTTGAACTCGTTCTCTTTGTGTGCGGTTCTGTTCATCAGCTGCCACCACAGATTGCTCCTGTCGTCGTGTGGGTGTGTCATCTCTCTTTTTCTGTTTGGGAGGGCTTCTCTGTTTACACACAAGAGTATACAGCATGTTGCAACCACAGTGCAGCAGAGGATCCACCTGAGGAGTGGAGGCCCCATTGCTGCTCAGTAAACAGAAACACTGGATCTCAGAATCCTAATAGGGCAGGGATCGTTGGTTTATTCACTGGTTTTGAGAGGACTTCCCCTAAAAAGAACAGCCCCCTGTGTATGCCAGACTTCCCTTCTGCCCCAATGACCTAGAGATCCAACACTTTCTGTAACTTACAGTGGTTAAGATGTAATCCAGCTGGGTCTTTCAGGGATCTTTACTGCATTAGGCATAGTCAGCAGTACTTGGAACGGTCCTTCCCAGCGAGGGATAGCCCAGTTCTTTCTTTTGATCACCTTTATGAAGACCCAATCTCCTGGTTGGATAGGGGTGGTTTCCTGAGAAGGAGGAGAATCACAAGGCAGCAAATTTGTCTTTAACACTTTTTTCTTTCAGTGTTTTGATCATATAATTTGCTAATATCTGTTCCTCTTCTGCTTTCTCTAGATCTGGAGAGAACAGAGGTAGACGATAAGGCCTGCCATGGATGATCTCAAAGGGAGTCAATCCATTTGATGTTAGAGTTATTCTCATATAGAGTTTCACTAGGTCTAAGCAAATGGCAGCACGGTGGCGCAACTGGTAGAGCTGCTGCCTCTCAGCGAGCAGGTCCTTGGTTCAAACCCCGGTCCAGGGGCCTTTCTGGGTGGAGTTTGCATGTTCTCTCCGTGCATGCGTGGGTTTTCTCCGGGTGCTCCGGTTTCCTCCCACAGACCAAAAACATGCATGTTAGGCTGATTGGTAACTCTAAATTGTCCCTAGGTGTGCGTGAGAAAGTGAATGGTTGTTTGTCTCGTTTGTCTCTATGTGGCCCTGTGATAGACTTGCGACCCGTCCAGGGTGTACCCCGCCCCTTGCACAGTGATTGCTGGCCATGGGCACCAGTGACCCCCATGACCCAAAATGGAATAAATGGGTAAAGATAATGGATGGATGGATGGATGGATGGATAATGGATAGATGGATAGGTTCAAGCATTCAGGCTAGGCTCGATCTGTAGTCTTCGTGCATTTTCTAAGTCTGCTCTTAATCGTTCCATTTATTCTTTCTACAAACCCTGTACTTTGTGGTTGGTGGGCACAATGTTTTTTTAAAGTTAGTCCTATGTGTGAGGCCATGTTCTGTATGACCTGATTTACAAAATGTGGACCACTGTCACTGTAAATGGTTTGTGGGACAACATGTGTAGGAATAATGGATTTACATGTAGCTTTTGCTACAGTTAATGTATCTGCATGTTTGTATGGGGCAATTTCAACCCATTTTGAGAAAGCATCTACCATGACTAAACAATATTTGCAATGTCCACTTTGTGTTGAGTAAAAACTTTCAAAGGTATAATCATTCCTCTTTCTTATTTTGATTAATGGCATTTATCTCTGCATGCCATCCCTGAAATTCTGACGCACAGAATCACAAGTCCAAGTGTGAACTCTGTCACAGAGTAAACACAATAAAAACTTGTAATATCTGCAGCATTGTTCATTAAAATGGCTCGACACTATTAATGTATAACAGAAAATATACATATGGTAGGCACACTTAACAATATTGTAGACCATTGCATGAATACATTCAGCAAGTACTTTTACTTTTAATAATTTAAGTATTATAAAAGCAAGTACTTATGTTAATGTGGTATTTCTACTTTTACTTTGAGTACAATTTTGTCTGTTTATTTGTACTTTTATTTAAGTACAGTGTTTGAGTACTTTCTCCACCACTGCATTTGATACAGGGTCAGTTCCTTTTGTGTGAGCTACACATTTACAAACAGCAAGCTTAGAGGGGCATTGGATTGCTGAGTGAGGAGTGTGGCATGTGTTACTGATCTGCCAGTAGAGGTCAGCAGTGTACTGGCTGTCTGTGTACACTTCTGCCAACTGACATGTACGTATAAGTGCTATAATTTCAGTTGCTTGTACAGCTTTATAGAATTTATTTTATTTATTTATGAAAATACTTCTGCATGATGGATACCTCCATCCTGTTGACAAATGGCAAATACCATGGGTCATTTTTTGGTTTAATCTGGGCATGAGGTATTGAGGTCAAGTGGCCTACATCTGAGGGGCCGGTTGACCACAATTTTTTTGTAGTCCCTTCAAGTCAGACTCATCCATCCTCCAGGGGACCATAGTCTGTACAGTACATGACTTGTTGTATTTTGTAACCCACATCTTTCTATCGTGCATTGTGGGGTATGTTTAATGAGATTTGTGGTAATGTCAGATTGTGTTAACCACAGGCATATTATGTCTATGGTGTTAACCGGTTCGACATTAGCGGCGTCTCCATAAATTCTTTTTCTGCCTCAACACAGAACTTCCGGTTACATTTCAAAATAAGAGCAACATAACTGGGTAGTGGGGATGGCTAAATGTTTTTTTATTTTTTTTTTGCTGTTTGTTTATTTAATAGCCATAAAATTAAACAAACAAAAAAAAAATCAATTTTGGTTGTTGAAAAATGTGAAAATGGTTACAATCGATTCATAAAGAAATAAAAAATCAATGATACCTAAAATGGCCTTGGGACAAAGGATGTTTCCTTTAACTTCACATTGTCTTGTTCAACCTGCAGTCACTGCAGATGAGTGATTGTCAGTTTCTGTAATATTTCTGCAACTGGAGCAGGTATTTCTGTTTACTGGTTAACTTCTTCAGCTGTCTCACATTTTAAGGGTAAATCCTACTCCATGTTTCAGCTCCTTTCATAGATCAGATCTCATAGAAGAACTTCTAAAGAGCAAATTTTGTTTTTAGCGTTTGTTTTGCGTCATTATCTTGTCATAGGACTCGTGATCTTTAATTGCGACCAGACTTTTTGGACAATTGGGAGCAGGTTTCGCTTCAGATGTTACATATTTCATTGTACCCAGACCACACTCAAGGTAACCTGTGTCAGGTGCAGCCTACAACCCAAGAACAAAAGAGAATCTTCTTGTGTTTGACAGTAGATTTAACGCTGATTCTTGGAAACCTTCAGTTTAAAAAGAAAGAGTTGACATAACTTACTGTTTGGCTAGTGTATTTGCTACTCTTTAGGTGTTTGCCCTCTACAAACGCCTATTAGCCAGAAATGCCCATTTTTGGCCTGCAGAGAACCCCTTCTCGCTGGCTGGGGTATCTGGGCCTCGCTTGTCTCTTTCAGGAGCAGGTCAGGTGCTGTTGTTACCATGCGGGTCATTAGTTGGCGCTGTGATTTTTGTACCTTCACTTAATGCGCATGCGTGCTGCCACGGCCTGCTCTTCCTATGAGCTAAACGTTCAGCTAACCCAGCTACTAACGATGACAAGGTAAAACTATATTTTGGTTGGATTGTGGAGAGGAGTCGACAGATTTGACAGCAAGCGGGACAGTTTCATCTAACATCCCACACCGGTCGTTGAATGGACCAGAACCGAGTCAACTATGTTGGACTTTACTACGTGATAATCAGTAGTTATTTTACAGCAGGTAAATTAATGTTCTTAATAACGTTTACTTGTGTTTACTTTGATCACACTACATCCAACTGTGTTTTTATTTTTATTTTATCTATTTTTTTTTTTCCACGAGGAGAGGCTGTCCTTCCCATCGGCGGACCGGTTCTGAACGAGGCTCGGCTCAGGCGCAGTTAGGAGGACGTCGGAGAGAGAGAGATATGTTGCATGATTTATTTAAAAATTCCCTCAGTTATTTTATTCAATGCATGTAATGTTTGAAATGGCATTAATAAAGTAGTGACGGCCGGAACAAGTCAGATGGACAACGTGGGACCAGGTTCCAGGACGAAAACAGGACCGAGTCCAGTTCAGTAATGCAGTTTACAGTTCAGTTAACTTGTTTTAATAGTGGGTTTAATTTAATTATCAGTGCTTGTGTGACATACAATTTGTGGTGTTGAATAAATAAAATTAAATAAATCTGTTGCTTTCATTTTTCAACTTTAGTAGTGTAGTGAACTAAGCCTCAGGTCAAATCTGGCCCTGAGGGCCTTTCTGGGACAAGAACTGTTATTTTATTGATTTGAGTCCAGAAACACAAAATTAAGTTCATCCAGAGACTTTCTAAGTGTGTCCTGCACTGATCAATTGAAAGAACACTCTCTTTTTTATTATCATTACTATTTTACAAATGTCTTGATAATCAAAAGTGTGTTTAATTCAAATCATTTTTAAATGTTGAAGTGAACTACTTATTTTAAATCAACTGTGAAACAGTATTAATGATTTTTAATCCTCATTCAAAGTAGAAATCTAGTTAATGTCTCTTACAGAGTAATTATTCATTTTCTTGATCTTCTGTCTGAAATGAGCAGGTTGTAAGTCGGTCAAAAGTCGGAGACAAACGCAAACAAGTTTGTTGGAACGAACTGTCATGTTTTTAAATCCTCTCAGACGTAAATAGAGAAGCTGGCACCTGTTTCCTCCCATCTCGCCTAAACATTTCTCTTTTCTATTTCAAAAACATTTTTCTGTCTGTTCCAAAACATCGAACTGTTTTTCTGACTTCTAATAACCTCTTACATCACTAAGACCACACCCCTGTTGGTTCGTTTCGACCAATCAGGAAGTTCTCAGAGGAACCGGAACTGACCTCTTTAAAAGGGTCAACACTTCCTAGTTCCAAGTAGAATGCGGAACGCAGAACAACGGGAACTAAGCTGAACAAAGTTCAGTTCGGAACGTAGAATGCAGTTCGGAACGCAGAACGCAGAACAAAGTTCCGAGTCTCGTGGGGATTATGGAATCTTCCACATCTGAGTGGAACCTCTGACTGACTCACAGCTCATGCGAGCCCACCCGAGAGGTGAGCTGGTGTTGAACGAAGTACCGTCACTACTCCGAACGGTTCTCTGCTATCCTTACGGAGACGCTGGAAAGCGTTGAAAGAGAACTCTACACCGAGGCCGAACTATCGTCTGCAAAGGTAAAGAGTCGATCTTCAACTGCGAAGTGTACCGTGGGTTAAGCTGGGTCCAAAGGAGCGTGTTGTTCTGGTTATAACAGACAAATGCCCTCACCCATCTCTCTCCATCTAAACTTCATTTTCCCATCTTTAAAACTCTTCTATCTGCCAGTAATCATCCAGATATTTTCAGAAATATCTGTTGGTTTAAAAGCTGCAAGAGATACCATGGCAATATGGTTTTCTAATTGTAAAGCTCATCAATTAAGCTTGTTATTGTAATCAATTTTGCCAAATTAATGTAAATGTTTGATGTTAAATTTTGATTCTGTTAATAAATGACCAAGTTCATTTTGATGGGTTAAAGAAAATTAACGTCTCACGTCACATTTAATCATTCAAGGCACGATATTACTCAGTCCAGAAAAATGAAAGAATCTGTTTAATTTATGAATAATATCGACAGATATATGTTCATTACAGTAGCATGCAATGTTTATCATTATTCTAAATTTGGATTACATAATTTTCAGCAAGCTTCATGTAGCTCAAAGCTTCAGTATATCTCTCACTCAAACATAAATACTGTTTATAATTATTAAACTGTTACTTTTTAGCACATTTTAGTATGTTTTAGTGCAGCGCAACGTGTGCAAGTGTGTGTGTGTGTCTGTCGGTTCCTTCAGACACAGAGCCGGCTGCAGTCGGAACACAGCTTTGGGACTACTTACAACTGACCTTGTGATTTTATTTAATAAAACTAAAGAACGTCAACTAGACTTTATAGCTCTGGTCACAACACATGTATGTTAACAACAAAACAAATATAAAGTTGAAAAAAAAACGTTATAAAATCAGAAACACAAGTAAGTAGCGAACAGTTATCAGTCGTAGTTAAATCATGATGATCTGCAAACTCTTATTCTACAGATGAAAAAGACACAAAATATTTAGCGCTATTCCTATGTTCAGTGAGTACAACAATGTCAATCATGCGTCTAACGCTAGTTAGATATGTCAATCTTGTTTATCATATTATACTATAACATCCATATATAATATATTTCTCACAAACATTTACTAATCTTTCAGCTGTTAATGTCCATGACCTAAAGACAAATACAAATCTATTGTTTCCATCTCCCACATCAGAGTTTGGAACCTGTATCATGGGAAATGTATCTGCTGAATGAGAGGGCTTTTTTTTTCTCCTTGATATGTTTGTCAGGTTTAGTTTGCTTATGATCATGAGAGCAGTTTACAACACCTACAGGTTTTTTTTTTTCCTTCTGTTTCAACTTTTAAAGTTGCTTCATCTAATGTGGGGTATAGAGCAGGAGTATATCTGGGTGGAGGGGGCTATACTGGCGGCACCTGCAGCGTTATCAGGATCGTGCAACAGTCATGGACATATTATATTTTGGTCTGACAAACAAAGCAGCAGTTTTTGTTTTTTGTTTAGTTTTTGTTTCTTATTTAGTTTTTCGTTCTGCTTTAGCTTTATTAATCTGTTCTCTTCTTAAGTGGGACTCTGTCATACTTTAGCACATCTTAATTGATCTTCTAAATTTTAATTATTTCTTTTCTTTCAGCAAAGTTTTTTTTTTTTGTACTGTAAGTTAGTTATCTGCGTTGTGTTTTATTAATATATGTGTGTGAGTGACTTAAATGAAAATGCCTCCAGCGGCCTCCTTCCACTTTCTGAAACACAGGCTTCAACTGCTGTCAATTGATCCGGTGCTTCACTTTGGGTTCTAATCCCAAAAGCAGAAAGATTTTAGATTAAAAAAAAAAACACTTCACCTAAAAAAAAAGTCCTAATGGAGGTTTAAACATACCTGCCAGATCTGTCTTCCTCCCAAGCAGCATTTCACTCACACAGAAACATGCAGTGTTTCACTCACACAAAAAACGTTGGTTATGTACTGTAACCCCAGATTCTATGAGTGTAGGCATAGCCCTTTAAGGCTGTTACTGGTGGGATTATCTAGTCATGCAAAGCATCGCAAAGAAAAAATTAGTCCACGCCCACCTGTTGTGTGGGCCCCACCCGGTCCGTATAAATTATGTTAAGAGCGAGTAATCGGCTCCCAAATAGCTTTTTTTTTCCAGCCATTTAGGAGCCAGTGAGGCCCGACGCTTAAAGGGCTACACCTATACTCACAGAATCTGGGGTTGCAGTATGTAACCAACGTTCTATTTCGTATAGGCTTCGCCTTTTAAGGCTGTCGCTGGTGGGTTAAGGGTGAAGCAAATGTAGTCTCCACCTCACTGGGTCCATTCGAACACCATAAGAAGCGCCCGCTTGCCCAAAAAACATCTTGTCACGCAGCTCTCCATGTATGTAAAAAAAACACATTGCGTAATTACGCACACCATGCACAGACGCGTGCTACATAATTTACGCGTTCCGAGTGCATGAACACCCCGGGAAGGTTTTCAACAGAAAAAGAGGAGAGGCTGAAAATGTCCATGAACAGAGCAGATCCACGGCTCTTCAATATGAACATATTAATAATAAATGAACCGATTATTAATAAAATGAACTGATTGATGACAGAAGTCATGAACTGATTAGTGACAATAAAACAAGAACAGCAGTCACAACCTGTGGCGTGTTGACCATGCGGCCGCAGTACAAATATCCTGCATTGACATTGTAGTGAACTCGGCCTCCGACCAAAACCTGCCTCTGAGGACCTTCATGGGACAGGAACTGTTATTTCATTTATTTGAATCCAGAAATATAAATTAGCTCATCCAGAGACTGTCTAATTGTATCCTGAAGTAATCAATTGAAAGAACACTCTTCTTTTATATTATCATCACTATTTTACAATATCTTGATAATCAAAAGTGTGTTTAGTTCATACCATTTCTAAATGTTGAAGTGAACCACTCATTTTAAATCAACTGTGAAACAGTATTAATGATTTTTTAACCCTCATTTAAATAGAAATCAAGTTAAAATGTCTATTTTACAAAGTAATTATGCATTTTTGATCTTCTGTCTAAATGAGAAGTAGTGATCTCGGTCAAGAGTCAGGAAGCAAGTATAAGAACGAAGTGCTTTGTTTTTAAAACTCTCAGACAGTAAATAAGAAAACTGGCACCTGTAAGTCTGTCATTTCTCCAAAATATTTTCTCGTCTGTAACTAACCGTTCTCAAAACATTCCTGCTGTTTTCTTGACTTGTAATGACCCTCTGACATCACTAGAACCACTTCCTGTTGGTTGCTTCAACCAATCAGGAGGTCCTAAAGTGAGAACTCTTGAAAAGTCGACACTTCCTGGAACTATGCAGTTCTGGAGTTCTAGAGTTCTGTAGTGGAGATCTGGAGTCAGTGCGGCAGTTCTGCAGTTCTCAGTCTTCATGGAGTCTTACACTTCTGAGTGGAAACTCTGAACGGACTCACAGATGCTTGCTGTGAGTCCACCTGGGCATAAATGCCCTACAACTTCGAAGGAGCTGAGCCTGTTTGTTGAACGGATAAGTGACACGACTTCGGATGATTCTCAGCCATCCTTACCGAAACGTTGTTTTCTAATTGCTTAATCACTACTTTTGTCAATGTTGAAACGTGGTTTTTCTGGTTGCTTAGTCACTATTTTTGTCGATGTTGAGACATCGTTTAATTGGTTTTTGGTATTGTTTCTGAACACCCCTAGCAAGAATGAATTTTGTGTGTACTTTAGTTAGAGACTAAGAGGACTTTAACTATGTCAACATGCAGTTCATTTGTTAAAATTCAATCTTTGCGGAGTCAATGTAGATTAATGCTACATTGGTCTCACGACGCTCAAGCCGAACCTACTCGAACAATCCTATTCGGGGGAGGGGGGGGGAACTAGCTAATCCTTCAGTTGAGTCTCGCCATAGACTCCAAAAACATTTAGGGGAAAACCAAAAACCAAACCTCAAGTCATTCATCTAAAAGGACAACAGTCAATTGAACCAAACTATATTTTGCCATGTAAATCTAACTTAAACCAAGTTAGGAATGGAAAAATAGTTTGGAATGCCCTTCTATAGGTATAAATCCCTATATGAAAATTTTTCAGCATGACCCACACTTTAAACTGGTAACTTTAGCTGATCTAAACCATGATAGCTTACACACCAGGTATATATAGGTTAAGGTCATGTAAAATCCCACTCATAAGCCGAACTAAAACCACATAAATGCATGACACATAGAACCAGAATGGCACCCACTGGGAACCACCAGCAGCAACCTTTGCTGAAGGGACTTACAACTCCAACGTGGTTCTCCAATCTCGATCCAGTGGTTGCCTCTGCAGTTCAATCGAGGGAACTCTTCTGCATGCTGATCAATCAACACCTCCAATCGTTGTGGATTTATCGTTGTGGATTATGACTTTTTCCAATGGATTACAGACTTTGTTTCCAAGGGGTTAAAGCATTGCTACAATGGAATTACCAACAACATAATGGAATTACCAACAACATTGTGAAATTATCTAAACCATTGTGGGATTACCTTCTTTGACTTTTGTTTTCCTCTTGCTGGATTACATCAAGATCAAGGACATTCAGAGGCATAAGTTCATGTTGGAATTCATCCCCATGGACAGACGATGATTTCCAAAGGGGGGACTGTAGTGGACTCGGCCTCCGACCAAAACCTGCCTCTGAGGACCCTCATAGGACAGGAACTGTTATTTCATTTATTTGAATCCAGAAATATAAATTAGCTCATCCAGAGACTGTCTAATTGTATCCTGAAGTAATCAATTGAAAGAACACTCTTCTTTTATATTATCATCACTATTTACAATATCTTGATAAATCAAAAGTGTGTTTAGTTCATACCATTTTTAAATGTTGAAGTGAACCACTCATTTTAAATCAACTATGAAACAGCATTAATGATTTTTTAATCCTCATTTAAATTAGAAATCAAGTTAAAATGTCTATTTTACAAAGTAATTATGCGTTCTATGTCGTATAGGCTTCGCCCTTTAAGGCTGTCGCTGATGGGTTTATCACGTTATGCGCAAGCATCATACTGAAAAAATTAGTCCACGCCCACCTGTTGTGTGGGCCCCACCCGATCCGTATAAGTTACATTAAGAGCGGGTAATCGGCTCCCATTTTTCTTCAGCAAGCTAATAAAAAACAACTGGCCTTCAGCAAGATGTCCAGCTCCAACACCATCCGCTTGTGTCCTTCCTGCAAGACCGGTTACTTGCTCAGCTTCGACCGGCATGACATCTGCGAGGGATGCCTGGGTCCCCGCCATGTTGCCCGCGCTTCCTCCTGCCGCCTCTGTGACGAGCTTCCACCGGAGGAAAGGCAGAGGAGAGCAGCCTTGTTTAAGGCTACCATCGAGGACTGCCTGTCCGTGGCGGGAGACTGTTCGCTGGATGACGCCATGGATTTCTTCGACGCCGGCTCTCGGAATGAATCGGATGATTCCTCTGGGACCGGCGACGTTAGCTACAGCCCCGACGCTTGTTCCCTCCCGGGGAGCGCAGTGTTGGAAAGAGGGAGGCCGAGCGGATGCTCGACTCCTCCGGGGTTTCCCGCCTCAACGGCCACACCGCTCCCTGCCGTCGGCGCACTCCTCTCGGAGCTGCCCGCCATTATCCCGGAAGCTGCTAATGTAAAGGGACCCTCCCTCCCCCCCCCCCCCCCCCCCCCCGCTCAGATCAAATGATCTTGTGGGAAGGTTTGGCTCCATGCCGGCTCGCCATCTTGATCCCATCTGGCCTCGTTTTCCGGCTGTGACATCGTACTGGAACGAGGCTGCAGCCGGTCCTGGTAGGTTGAGGGCGCCCGTCTCCACTTACGCTCCCATCACCAGAGTGGAGAGGTTCACCGAGCGGGGCTATCCCTCGGTACCCCCCCTTGAGCCAAGGCTCGTGGAAGCCTTCGGAGCGAAGCTGTCCAGGTTGGAGCAGCGTCCCGTCCCTCCGGGGAAACACGACCAGGCGGTGACCGCGCTCTCCAATCGAGCCCACCAGTGTGCCTTTTAGGCAGCCGCAGCTAGCAACAACGTGGCGCTGCTAGCATATAGCATGTCCAAGAGGCTGGAGGCCGTGAATCTGCCCGAGGAGACAAAGAGCTCCCTCTGTAAGACGGCAGACGCCATCCTCAACATGTGCGCCGCTTCCACGGTTTGCCTGTCGAGGATTGCAATGTGGATGACGATGATCCAACGATCCACCTGGCTTCGTCACTCTCCCTCGCTGCCGGAAAAGCTGCACAAGGACCTGATGGAGGGCCCCATCACGTCGGACGCGCTGTTCGGAAGCAGCTTCAAAACCATGCTGGCGAATTCAAAGCAGTCGGAGGAGGTGTCGGAAGCTGTGCGCCATCTCATCAAGCCGCGCGGCTCATCCCGCCCCCCGGCCCGCTGGCGAGATCGTCGCGAGCAGAGGCAGAAACATCGGCGCTCCACGGCCGCAGCAGCTTCGTCTCGCTCAGCTCCACCACCAGCCCCGCCCGTCAGAGACCACCCCTCCTCATTCCGGCAACCTGCACTTCAGCATTTCCCTAGAGATCGCCTGCAGATGGCGCTCTGGGCAAACAAATCGCAGAGCTCACGGGGGAGAAGATTTAAAAAATGACGGTCTGCGGAGGATGTGTGTATAAATGACACAGAAGTCGAAATAAATGATTTTTCAATGATCAAAGTGTCTGTTTTTAGCCAGTCTGTAAGCTCGGATGAACTCACAGCGGCTGCACACACATCCTCCACACATAAGGAGCCGGTGTCCTTAAATAAAGGTTTTTTAAAACTCACCGCCGCTCCAACACATGACGAGACGCTCACTCGACACTACGGTAAGTGAAATAACTCGTTATCAATCAGGCCCGCACGATCATCACCCAAGCGGTGTCAAACGCGCACCTGAGCGAGGCAAGCAGCTTCCATCCAAACGGCGCTGTGTTGATGATGCACGCACAGCTGCCCGGCGCTCACCGGCTCACATCGGTATAAATGTGGCACCGCAGGCCGGGTCCGGTGGAGGTCCCAGCTCTCAGCGAAAACAACACACACCTCACCTGAGCAAACGCGAGCGGCCATCACCCACCGCGTCTCAGCAATCTGCAGCTCACGGCGGCATAAGCGTGAGACAGCTGAACGAACCCGGTGACGAGCCCCGCCTCCAGCGAGAGCAGCGCGCGTCCCTCCAGAGAAAACGTGTGTTCCCGCGGGGCTTGCAACCTTCACTCCGACAGCACGGCGTTGATGAAGTCACGCCCTCCGCCTCTCAACGTTCGCACAGCGACATTAAACGTGCAGCCCCACGGCGTCATCAGCTGGCACACGCTTCGCCTCAGCACACACCGGCCCACCCAGACATGAAGGTTGGTCCGCGATCCGGACGCAGCGCACGGGCGCGTTCAGAACAGCCCTTTCGAGGAAGCCTCGCCTTGGGTCACGCGGAAAACATTTCCGCGACGCATGACGGCAGTCGAGGCGGCGGATTGGTTGACATCCGTTCAAAACACGGCACATCACTTAAACGCACGTCCACTCCACGAACGTTATGCAGAGTGGCTAAAAACATGCTCACCGGACAGATAGATGGACAGGGTGTTATGCAAGGGTTACACGCTACAATTTGTAACCCGACCCCCTCCGTTCGGAGGAGTTATAGAGACGGTCCTGTCATCACCAGACCAAATCTCATCCTTAAATGCAGAAGTTCAAGAGCTTCTGATAAAAGGCGTAATCTCCAGAGTTCCCAACGGAGAGGAAAACACAGGGTTTTACTCACGCTACTTCCTGGTTCCCAAACGGACCAGAGGGATGAGACCGATTCTGGACCTGTCAGCTTTCAACAAAGCGATCATGGACAGACTGTTTCACATGCTGACAACCAGACAGCTGTTGGACAACATCCAGAGAAACGACTGGTTTGTTTCTATTGACCTAAAAGATGCTTATTTTCACATTCCGATCATCCCAAAAAACAGGAAATTTCAGTGTTTCGCCTTTCAGGGGATGAAGTATCAGTATAACAGGCTGCCTTTCGGGTATTCCCTCGCGCCTCGTACGTTCTCAAAGTGTGTGTAGACAGCCTTGCATCCACTACACAGAGCAGGGATGAGAATTTTGTTTTACCTGGAAGACCTGCTGCTCCTGTCACACTCCAGACAGGAGGCGTTGATGCAGGCTCAGGTGTTGACATCACACCTGTTAAATCTGGGCTTCGCCATAAATTGGAAGAAAAGCTCGATTTTCCCGGCCCAGACAATTGTTTATCTGGGAGTGGAATTAAATTCAACCAGCATGAAGGCTCGTTTATCACAAACGAGAATCGACACTTTAAAAAGTCAACTCCGCCACGTAAGACCTGGCAGAGTGGTAACAGCTGTCTCCGTCATGAAGCTGTTGGGAATGATGTCATCAGCTCACACAGTGGTTCCGCTTGGTTTGTTACACATGAGATGTCTCCAGAGGTGGTTTGCGCGTCTGCGTGTGGATCCAGTAAAACAAAAGAGACGGATGATCACTGTCCCTCCCTCCATGACAGCAGAACTCCGACACTGGGGAAACACCCTGGTTCTGGCAGAGGGAGTTCCCGTCAGCAGACCCACGTCACACGTGTCAGTCTTCACGGACGCATCGCTGTCAGGCTGGGGGGGGAGATGTCTTTCTCAAGCAGTAGGGGCGCTGTGGCCCCACAACACATCAGCCCACATCAATGTTTTGGAGTGTCGCACAGTGCTAAATGTGATTCAACACTTTGCTCCCGTGCTACAGAATCAACACGTGTTGATTCACACAGACAACATGGTGACTTCTGCGTACATAAACCGTCAGGGGTGTGTGCGTTCAGCCCAGATGTTACACATTGCTCGAAAGCTACTGTGCTAGGCTCACCAAAATCTGCTCTCCATCAGAGCAGTTTACATACCCGGTGTTCTGAACAGAGGGGCAGATGTGATGTCCAAGGGCGGCCCACGTCACGCGGACTGGACCTTCCATCCAGACCTGATGGTTCAGATGTGGCAGAAGTTTGGCAAAGCAGCTGTGGACCTGTTTGCGACACGAGAGAACGCTCAGTGTCAACTATGGTTTTCCATGAGCCCGCGAGACGATCCACCACTGGGGGTGGATGTATTTGCTCACAGCCCATGGCCCAAAACGCTTCTGTACGCGTTTCCCCCACCTCCTCTGATTTTACGGTTCCTGAACCGAGTTCAGGAGGAGGGATTGACAGCTCTCCTGGTGGCTCCCGAGCGCGTGAATGCACCATGGTTCCCAGTCATGCAACGTCTGTTGTCGGGTCGCCCGTGGAAACTGCAGTGGAGGGAGGATGCTCTCCTTCAAGCAGGAGGAGCGATTAGGAGTTACCCAGAAATAGGCCAGCACCTGTGGGTCTGGCCGCTGAGCGGTCCCGCTTAGAGAGGATGGGTCTCCCACAGGAGGTAGTGCGCACAATCTAGGATTCACGTGCTGCATCTACCACAGCTCTGTACACATCAAAGTGGACGGCTTTTTAGCGCTGGTGTACAGAGAAAGGTGTAGAGGCCACCTCATGCCCATTAGGCGGCGTGTTGTCTTTTCTACAACAGCTGATGGATAGGAAGTTGGCATTCAGCATGATTAAAACGTACGCTGCAGCCATCTCTTCCTGCCACGAAGGGTTCGGAGACAGAACAGCTTTTAATCATCCGCTGATGAAGCGGTTTCTAAAAGGTGTACAGAGATGCAGGCCTGTTTCACGCCCACTTGTTCCACAGTGGGATTTAACGCTGGTCCTGCGAGCCCTGATCAAAGCTCCATTTGAGCCTCTGGATCAGGTTTCACTTAAATTCTTGTCTCTTAAAACAGCCCTGCTGCTGGCTTTAACATCCGCTAAGAGGGTAAGTGATTTATCTGCCCTCTCTGCCGCTCCGTCATGTCTCAGAATTCAGGCTGACGGTAGTTCAGCTGATTTAAGACCAAACCCAGCTTTTATACCTAAAAACATCACGAGCTCTTTTAAATCAAGAGTGATATCGTTGGAGGGATTTTTCCCTCCCCCCCACAGATCAGAAGAAGAAGCATCTTTCCATCTTCTCTGTCCGGTGCGGGCGTTGACGTGTTACATAGCAAACACATCTGTAATGCGTCAAATTCAACACCTGTTTGTGTATTATAGAGATGCATCTGCAGGTCGCCCGTTATCCACCCAGCGCTTGTCACACTGGCTGTGTGAGGCCATTTCTGAAGCCTACAGAGCATCAGATCTAGAGCCTCCTGTCAACCTCAAAGCACACTCGACCAGGGGTATCGCATCTTCGACTGCCCTGCATAATGGTATGTCAATGTAGGACATTTGCACTGCGGCTGCGTGGTCAACACCCTGCTCATTAATTCGCTTTTATCTACGTGATGTGACGGCTCGTTCCATGACATATTCTGTCCTTAGTGCTCTAACAGAATGAATATTGTTGTTTTTCATGGAACTCTGTTTAAGTTCACATCTGTCCACATGCTTCACAGTGTGAGATGTTGTTATCACTCACAAGTTGTGTCTGTGATTTTGGTTCTATTGTCACTAATCAGTTCATGACTATTGTTACCAATCAGTTCATTTGATCAATAATCAGTTCATTGTTATTAATCTGTTTATACTGTTCAGCCATGAATCAGTTGGTTCATGCCCCCCCCCCCCCCCCCTCTTCTTTTCAACATCCTCTCCCCGTTGAAAATTTCCGGGGCGTTCATGTTTTGTCAGAATGCATAGTTACACAACATGCGTCTGTGCATGGCACATAATTACGCAACGCGTAGTTATGCACATGGGGAGCTGAGTGACAAGACATTTTTTGGGCAAGCTTCCGCTTCTTACTGTGTTCGAATGGACCCAGTGAGGCAAGGACCACATCCGCTTTGCCCTTAACCCATCAGCGACAACCTTAAAGGGCGAAGCCTATACGACATAGAACGTTGGTTACGTACTATAACCCCAGATTCTATGAGTATAGGCGTAGCCCTTTAAGCGTCGGGCCTCACTGGCTCCTGAATAGCTGAAGAAAAAATAAGCTATTTGGGAGCCGATTACCCTCTCTTAATGTAACTTATACGGATCGGGTGGGGCCCACACAGCAGGTGGGCGTGGACTCATTTTTTCAGTATGATGCTTGCGCATAACGGGATAAACCCATCGGCGACAGACTTAAAGGGCTACGCCTATACTCATAGAATCTGGGGTTACAGTACGTAACCAACGTTTTTGATCTTCTGTCTAAATGAGAGGTAGTGATCTTGGTCAAGAGTCAGGAAGCAAGTATAAGAACGAAGTTCTTTGTTTTTAAAACTCTCAGACAGTAAATAAGAAAACTGGCACCTGTAAGTCTGTCATTTCTCCAAAATGTTTTCTCGTCTGTAACTAACCGCTCTCAAAACATTCCTGCTGTTTTCTTGACTTGTAATGACCCTCTGACATCACTAGAACCACCCCTGTTGGTTGCTTCAACCAATCAGGAGGTCCTAAAGTGAGAACTCTTTAAAAGTCGACACTTCCTGGAACTATTCAGTTCTGGAGTTCTGGAGTGGAGTTCTGTAGTCAGTGCTGATTTCTTCAGTCTTTGGAGCCTGTGATGGATCTTGCCACACCTGAGTGGAAACTCTTACGGACTCACAGCTTGCTGGGTATACAACCGGGAAATGAGCATGTTTGTTGAACGGAGTAGGAGGCGCGACTCCTGATATGGCCAGCCGCTCTTACCGGAGACGCTGAAAGGTGTAAGGATGGTACTTTTCTGTGGCCCGTTTGTGTCTGTGTTCCCTCGTGCTCCCTCATTAGTTCCATTGTTACCACCCGTGTCTCGTCCCAGCTGTCTACAATTATGTCTCGTCTTGTCTCTGCATATAAGCCGTCTGTTCTGTCTTGTTCATCGTCGCGTCATCTTCGTTGGGTCTCCTGAGTCTTCCCCTGAGTCTTCCTGGTTCTTCGAGTTCCCCGTGTCTCTCGTGTCTCCTGAGTTTCCCGTGCCTCCTTCCTATGCTCATGTAAGTTTTGCTGCCCCGTCAGCTTGTTATTTTGTACTTTCATTTACCATTAATATCCTATTTTTGTATTTCTGCCGAGTTGAGTCCCTGTTCTGCACTCTGGGTTCGCTCCTGACCACAAATCCTAACAGTACGACGCGACCAGACTAGAACCCAGCAGGGCAGGGTTCTCTCTCGGCAACACTCACCTTTTTTCTTTTTCCCTCCTCGTGCCATTATGGACGGGCTCCACTCCGTCTCTGTCCTTCTGCCGTCCCACCGCCGCCGTAGTGGCAGAAGACGGTTCTGGAGGCAGTCTGCGGCGACCGGCCCGGTCTCGTCAGCCGAGCAGAACTTTAGAGCTGGTTCCTGTGTTTTTGTGGAAGCGGGGTCCGCCGCCTCACCTTCCAGGTTTCTGGTGGGGGCGGAATCCAGCGTCCCACGGGAGCTCCGGTCCACTCCTGTTCGGTTCGGTGAGTCCGGTCCAGTTGACGTTATAGGGGCGGGTTCCGTCGCCTCACCTTCCAGGTTCCTGGTGGGGGCGGAATCCGGACTCTCACCGTCACTCCGCGCCGCGGCTGTTCGACCCAGTCTGGCCGTACCTCCGGAGCGTATTCCTTGTGACTCCATGGGGGCGTGTCCTGCCGCCTCACCTTCCAGGTTTCCGGTGGGGGCGGCACCCGTCACCACACCCACACATAAAGACATTCCCTTTTTTCATTCATTTTCTCCTGAAGAGATTTTTCAAGTTAATCAGACCATTTTAGAATTATTTAATTCCGCTAAAAATAACCCGTCCTCCTTTGATATTGTTTTGTCCCAGATGGAAGATTTTTTACTTTCTATCCCTGGTCTTTCTTTGCTCCCCGAGTATGATTTTTTATTATCTGAGTTAGAGACTTTAAAGACTCCTGTTACAGCCATCCCTGAGGTGGACTCCACGCTGCACACAGCCCCTGAGGTGGGTCCTCATCTCTCCTATTCCGAGGGGGTCCCAGCAGACGATCCTCATCTCTCCTATTCCGAGGGGGTCCCGGCAGACGCTCCTCATCTCTCCTATTCCGAGGGGGTTCCGGCAGACGCTCCTCACCTCTCCTGTTCCGAGGGGGTCCCGGCAGATGCTCCTCATCTTACCTATTCCGAGGGGGTCCCGGCAGATGCTCCTCATCTCTCCTATTCCGAGGGGGTCCCGGCAGACGCTCCTCATCTCACCTATTCCGAGGGGGTCCCGGGCAGACGCTCCTCAGCTCTCCTGCTCCGTTCCTGCCGCCGCCGCAGAGGGCTCCGTTCCTGTTTCCTTTCCTCACGCAGAAAACTCCGTTCCTGCCGCAGAGGGTTCCGTTCCAGTATCCGTTCCTGTCGCAGAAGACTCCGTTCCTGCCGCAGAGGTTTCTGTTCCTGCCTCAGAGGACTCCGTTCCTGCTGCAGAGGGTTCCATTCCAGTTTCCGTTCCTGTCGCAGAAGACTCCGTTCCTGCCACAGAGATTTCCGTTCCTGCCTCAGAGGGCTCTGTTCCTGCTCCAGAGGGTTCCGTTCCAGTTTCCTTTCCTGCCGCAGAGATTTCTGTTCCTGCCTCAGAGGACTCCGTTCCTGCTGCAGAGGGTTCCATTCCAGTTTCCGTTCCTGTCGCAGAAGACTCCGTTCCTGCCGCAGAGATTTCCGTTCCTGCCTCAGAGGGCTCTGTTCCTGCTCCAGAGGGTTCCGTTCCAGTTTCCGTTCCTGCCGCAGAAGACTCCGTTCCTGCCGCAGAAGTTCCTGCTCCTACAGAGCCCCAGGCCTCTCTGCCGTCTGCTGCAGAGCTCCAGGCCTCTCTGCCATCTGCTGCAGAGCCACAGGCCTCTCCGTCGTCTGCTGCAGAGCCACAGGCCTCTCTGTCGTCTGCTGCAGAGCCACAGGCCTCTCCGTCGGCTGCTGCAGAGCCACAGGCCTCTCCGTCGTCTGCTGCAGAGCCACAGGCTTCTCCGTCGTCTGCTGCAGAGCCACAGGCCTCTCCGTCGTCTGCTGCAGAGCCACAGGCCTCTCTGTCGTCTGCAGCATCTCCCCAGGCCTCTCCGACAGCAGCAGCATCTCCCCAGGCCTCTATGACAGCAGCAGCATCTCCCCAGGCCTCTCCGACAGCAGCAGCATCCTCCCAGGCCTCTCCGACAGCAGCAGCATCCTCCCAGGCCTCTCCGACAGCAGCAGCATCCTCCCAGGCCCTCCGACAGCAGCAGCATCCTCCCAGGCCTCTCCGACAGCAGCAGTGTCCTCCAAGGCCTCTCCGACAACAGCAGCATCCTCCAAGTTTCCCTCGTCTCCTGCCGCACGTTTCAAGTTTCCCTCGTCTCCTGCCGCACGTTTCAAGTTTCCCTCGTCTCCTGCTTCACGTTTCAAGTTTCCCTCATCTCCTGCCGCACGTTTCAAGTTTCCCTCGTCTCCTGCCGCACGTTTCAAGTTTCCCTCGTCTCCTGCTTCACGTTTCAAGTTTCCCTCGTCTCCTGCCGCACGCTACAAGTTCCCCTCGTCTCCTGCTGCACGCTCCAAGTTCCCCTCGTCTCCTGTTGCACGCTCCAAGTTCCCCTCATCTCCTGCTGCACGCTCCAAGTTCCCCTCGTCTCCTGCTGCACTCTCCAAGTTCCCCTCGTCTCCTGCTGCAGCTCTCCAGGCTCCCACGCCGTCTGCTGCAGCTCTCCAGGCTCCCACGCCGTCTGCAGCAGCTCTCCAGGCTCCCACGCTGTCTGCAGCAGCTCCCTAGGCTCCCACGCCATCTGCAGCAGCTCTCCAGGCTCCCATGCCGTCTGCTGCAGCTCTCCATGCTTCCACACCGCTCGCTGCAGCTCTCCAGGCTTCCACACAGCCCGCTGCAGCTCTCCAGGCTTCCACGCCATCCGCTGCAGCTCTCCAGGTCTCTCCGTCGCATGCTGCAGCTCCCCAGGTCTCTCCGTCACATGTTGCAGCTCCCCAGGTCTCTCCGTTGCATGCTGCAGCTCCCCAGGTCTCCTTGACGCAAGCCGCGTTCCCTTTGGTTCTGTGTTTTGGACGGCCTCCCGGCCACGCCCCTGACCTGGCCCGATCTGATGGACAGCCTCCAGGCCGCCTGCCGGAACAATGACTCTTAGGGACGATCCCTTGACCGTCCAAATCCCTTGTGTTCCCTCGTGTTTTTTCTCTCTGGTCCTCGTGTTTTTTCTCTGTTCCCTCGTATCTTTTTCTCTGTTCCCTCGTGTCTTTTTCTCTGGTCCCTCGTGTATTTTCTCTGTTCCCTCGTGTCTTTTTCTCTGTTCCCCCGTGTCTTTTTCTCTGTTCCCTCGTGTTTTTTCTCTGATCCTCGTGTTTTCCTCGAGCCCTCCACCCTTGCAGTGCCGCCCTCCATCCGCCCAAGTCCTTCAGGAGGGGGGTTTTTTGGGGACGCCTGGAGGCGTCCTTGGGGGGGGGGGGGGGGGGTACTGTAAGGATGGTACTTTTCTGTGGCCCGGTTTGTGTCTGTGTTCCCTCGTGCTCCCTCATTAGTTCCATTGTTACTACCCGTGTCTCGTCCCAGCTGTCTACAATTATGTCTCGTCTTGTCTCTGCATATAAGCCGTCTGTTCTGTCTTGTTCATCGTCGCGTCATCTTCGTTGGGTCTCATTTACCATTAAAATCCTATTTTTGTATTTCTGCCGAGTTGAGTCCCTGTTCTGCACTCTGAGTTCGCTCCTGACCACAAATCCTAACAAAAGGTCATGTTGAAATGGACTCCTGTTCCTGAGCGGAGGTATTCCTGGCAAAGGTAACGAGTCGTGACGCGAAGTGTACCGGAGGTGAGCTGGTATTGAAAGGAGCGTGCCATCCTGGTCCGAACAGACACTCCCTTTATTAATCTTCCTTCAAACCTCTCCATTTAAACTCCTCATATTTCCCATCTTTAAAACTCTTCTACTTCTCCAGTAATTAATCTAGATGTCTTCAGAAATGTCTGTTGTTTTTATTAAGTAAAACGTGCCAAGTTTTATTAATCAGAACCAGTTCAGCTAATCAAGTGTACAATGTTTTGATGTTAAATTTTGATTCTGTTCAATAAATGACCACATTTATTATGATGGGTCAAATAAAATTAATGTCTCATGTCACTGATTAAACCACTACGCACAGTTACTTCTGTCACATGGCTGTAATTAGCTCGAAAAAGAGAGAACCCGTTATTTAAATTATATTGTAGTGAAGGTACAGCAAAGCTGACCTTGACACACTACAACATACCATTATGCAAAGCAGTCGAAGATGCGATACCTCTGGTCGAGTGCGCCCTGAGGTTGTCAGGAGGCTCTAAATCGGATGCTCTGTAGGCCTCAAAAATGGCCTCACACAGCCAGTGTGACAAGCGCTGAGTGGATAACGGGCGACCTGCAGATGCGTCTCTATAGTGTACAAACAAATGTTGAGTCTGACACAATGCCACCGTGCGCGCCACGTAACACATCAACGCATGTACAGGGCAGAGAAGATGGAAAGATACTTCTTCTTCTGATTTGTGGGGAGGAGGGAAGAATCCCTCCAACGATATCGCTTTGATTTAAATGAGCTTGTGATGTTTTTAGGCATAAACGTTGGATTAGTCCTCAGATCAGCTTAGCTGCCATCAGGCTGAATTCTGAGACATGACGGAGCGACAGAGAGGGCAGATAAATCACTCACCCTCTTAGCGGATGTTAAAGCCAACAGCAGGGCTGTTTTAAGAGACAAGAATTTTATCAGAACCTGATCTAGTGGCTCGAATGGAGCTGTGGTCAGGGCTCACAGGACCAGCGTTAAATCCTACTGTGGAGAAAGTGGGTGTGAAACAGGTGTGTGTCTCTATACACCTTTTAAAAACGCTTCATCAGCGGATGATTAAAAGCTGTTCTGTCCCCGAAACCTTCGTGACAAGAAGAGATGGCTGCAGCGTACGTTTTAATTGTGCTGAATGCCAGATTTCTGTCTATCAGATGGTGCAGAAAGGACAGCACACCACCTAGTGGACATAAGGTGGCCCCTACACCTTTCTCCATGGACCAGCGCTGAAACGCTGTCCACTTTGATGTGTACAGCGCTGTAGTAGATGCAGCACGTGAATCCTGGATTGTGCGCACAACCTCTTGAGAGAGACCCATCCTTTCTAAGCGGATCTGCTCAGCGGCCAGACCCAAAGGTGCTGGCCTATTTC
The DNA here is from genome assembly GCF_014905685.2 of Nematolebias whitei. Taxonomy (NCBI): domain Eukaryota; kingdom Metazoa; phylum Chordata; class Actinopteri; order Cyprinodontiformes; family Rivulidae; genus Nematolebias; species Nematolebias whitei. Next base: position 49,444,256 of record NC_056505.1, on the reverse strand, counting down.
TGGGTAACTCCTGATTGCTCCTCCCACCTGGAGGAGAGCATAATCCCTCCACGTCAGTTTTCACGGGCGCCCCAATAACAGGCGTTGTAGAACTGGGAACCATGGGGCGTTCACGTGCTCGGTAGCCACCAGGAGAGCTGTTAGTCCCTGCTCTTAAACTCGGTTCAGAAACTGTGATATCAGAGGGAGAGGGGGAAATGCGTAAAGAAGCATTTTGGGCCATGGGATGTGAGCAAACGCGTCCACCCCTAGCGGTGGTTCGTCTCGCGGACTCAGTGAGAACCATAGTTGACACTGAGCGTTCTCTCGTGTTGCAAACAGGTCCACGGCCACTTTGCCAACTTTCTTCCACGTCTGAGCCATCAGCTCGGGATGGAGGGTCCAGTCCCCATGACGCGGACCGCCCCTAGACATCACATCCACCCCCCTGTTCAGAACACCAGGGATGTACACTGTACTGATGGAGAGCAGATTTTGGTGTGCACAACACAACAGCTGTCTCGCAATGTGTAACATTTGGGCTGAGCACATACACCCCTGCCAGTTTATGTATGTAGCAGTCACCTTGTTGTCTGTGTGAATCAAAACATGTTGATTCCGCAGCACAGAGGCAAAGTGTTGAATCACATTCAAAACCATGCAACACACCAAAACATTTATATGAGCTGCTGTGTGGGGTGGCCACAGCGCCCCCACAGCTCGACTCATGCATGTGCCCCCCCAACCTGACAGGGACGTGTCTGTGAAGACTGACAAGTGTGATGTAGGTCTGCTGATGGGAATTCCCTCCGACAAAACAAGAGGGTTTCCCCAGTGTCTCAGGTCGCTTCTCACGGAGGGGGGCACAACAATCAACTGTCTCTTCAGCCTCATCGGATCCACACACAAATGAGCAAACCACCTCTGGAGTCGCATGTGGAGTAATCCCAACGGGATCACTGTGTGAGCTGACGACATTGTTCCTAACATCTTCATGACAGAAACAGCTGTTACCACTCTGCCCGGCTTCACGTGGTGGAGTTGATCCTTTAGAGCTTTGATTCTCGTCTGAGATAAGCGAGCCCTTATAGTGACCGAGTTTAGCTCCACTCCCAAATAAACGATCGTCTGGGCCGGGAGAACTGAACTCTTTTTCCAGATTATGGTGAAGCCGAGATTTTGCAGGTGTGACGTCAGCTTCAGAGTTTGCGCTGCTGCCTCCTGTCTGGAATGGGTCAGCAGCAACAGATCATCCAGATAAAACAGAATTCTCATCCCTGTACGGTGTAACGGCGGCAGAGCCGCCTGTACGCATTTTGAAAACGTGTGTGGCGCGAGGGAATACCCGAACAAGAGTCTGTTGTACTGATAATGGATCCCTTGAAAGGAGAAGCGCAGGAACTTTCTGTGCTTTGGAATGATCGGGATGTGGAAGTAGGCGTCTTTCAGATCGATGGAGGTAAACCAGTCATTTTGCTGAATGTTGTCTAACAATTGTCTGGTTGTCAACATGTGAAATTGTTTCTCCATGATTGATGTGTTGAAAATTGACAAATCAAAGATGGGTCTCATCGCTCCGGTCCATTTTGGGACCAGGAAGTAACGAGAGTAGAACCCTGTGTTTTCCTCTCCTTCCGGAACCCTAGAAATTACATTTTTCACCAGAAGTTCCTGAACCTCTGCGTGAAGAAACGAGATCTGTTCTGGGCATGACAGAACCGTCTCTAAAATTCCTCCAAACAAGGGGGGGGGGGGGGGTGTTGAGCTACAAACTGCAGCGTATATCCCCTGCTGATAAGACGGTTCATCCATCTGTCTAGAGCGCACGCTCACTGCCACTCCGCGTAACGTTCGGGGAGTGGACACGCGTCTCCATGCTGCGTCATGTTTTTTACGAACGTCAACCGATTTACAGCCTCTATCGCCGTCATGTGCTGCGAAGGCGTGCTTTGAGTGACCCAAGATGAGGCTTTCTCAAAAGGGCCCTGAAGGCACCTCTGTGCCGCGCTTAGGCTGTGGGCTCACATCCGTGCTGATGTGAGCTGGCGTGCGCTGAGGAGAGGTGTGCATGCCCTTGGCCATGCGGAGCCACTTCGGCGAAAGCTGTCGCTGCCACGTGGGCGTGCGTTTGCCCCTGTTGCGGTCAGAGGAGGCGATGTACGACTTAGATTGAGAGCGAGGTTTCCCACTGGACTCGGTCTGCTGAAAACATTCACTTTTGGCTGTGTCACACGCACCTTTTGTGTGGTTTTTTGAGCTGCGGTGATTTTTGAATTCCTGTTTGAAGGACACCGGCTCGTTTTGTGTGGAGGATGTGTGAGGAGAAGCTGCTGTGAGATCATTCGAACTGACAGACAGGCTGAAATCAGACACTTTAATTCTTGAATGATGTTTATGTTTTATTTCAAAACTCGAACTATCATTTTGTACACACATCCTCCGCAAGGAGTCATTTTTTGAATCTTCTCTCCCTTGAGCCTTACGATTGGTTCTTCCAGGGCAGTGCCTGTTGGCGGTCACTGGGGAAATGCTGCACCGCTGGATGCCTGGATGAAGAGGTCTGTTCTCTGACGGGAGGGGCTGGCGGCAGAGCGAGAAGACACTGCTGCAGCTGTGCTGCATCTTTGCTGCTGTCTTTGGTCATGTCGCTCTCTCCAGCGGGCGGGGGGGGGGGGGGGGGGGGGGTGTGGCTTGACCAGAGGGAGCATAGCCTCCGACACCTCCTCCGACTTCTTCGAGTTGTCAAGCATGGCCTTGAAGTTGGCTCTGAACAGCACGTCTGTTGTGATGGGGCCTTCCAACAAGTCCTTCTGCAGCTTTTCTGGCAGGGAGGGGAAGTGACGGAGCCAGGTGGATTGTTGAACCATCGTCATCCAAGCTGCGATGTGAGACAGGCAAACAGCAGATTAGGCGCATAGGTTCAGGATGACGTCAGACGCCTTGCAGAGGGAGCTCATTGTCTCCTCAGGCAGGTCTGTTTGTTCCAACTTCTTTGAAATGCTGCATGCTAGCAGAGCAACATTATTGTTTGCTGCGGCAGCCTGGAACGTGCACTGGTGAGCTCGGTTGGAGAGCAACGTCACTGTCTGGTCATGCTTCCCCAGAGGCACAGGACGCTGGTCCAACCTGGACATCTTTGCTCCGAGAGCCTCCGCCAGACTTGGCTCCGGGGGGACACCGAGGAAAAGCTCCGCTCAGTAAACCCCTCCACTTTGGTGATGGGCGCGAATGTGGAAACCGGCGCTCTCAGTCTACCAGGTCCAGCTGCAGCCTCATTCCTGTAGGACATCACTGCTGGGAAACTAGGCCAGATGGGATCAGGACAGTGAGCCGTGGTGGAGCCAAACCTTCCCGCTAGATCATCCGATCTGGGTGGGGGGAGGAGAGGGACGGAAAGTCCCTTCGTATAAGCTGCCTCCTGAATTATGCTGGGCAGCTCCAAGATGAGAGCACCGACGGCTGGGAGCTGTGTGGTCACTGATGAGGAAAGGCCCGGGAGGGTGAGCATCCGCTCGCCCCCCCTCGTCCCGACACCACGCTCTCCAGGAGGGAGTGAGCAGCGGGGATGCTGCTGACATCGCCTGTCCCGGAGGAACCATCCGATTCGCTCCGAGAGCCAGCGTTGAAAAAAAAAAAATCAATGGCGTCATCCAGCAAACAGTCTCCCGCCACGGAGAGGCACTCTTCGATGTTAGTCTTGAACAAGGCTGGTCGCCTCTGCCTCTCCTCTGGGGGTATGAGGTCACAGAGGTGGCAGGAGGAGGCGAGGTCGGCATGGCGGGGACGAAGGCATCCTTCTCAGATGTCGTGCCGGTCGAGACTCAGCATGTAGCCAGTCTTGCAGGACGGGCACAGGCAGATGAAGTTGGTGCTGGACATTGTTGTTGAAGCTCAGTGCTATACGCTTGCTGAAGAAAAATGGGAGCCGATTACCCCCTCTTAACATAATTTATACGGACCAGGTGGGGCCCACACAACAGGTGGGCGTGGACTAATTTTTTCAGTGCATGCTTTGCATGACGGGATAAACCCACCAGTGACAGCCTTAAAGGGCGAAGCCTATACGAAATAGAACATGCAGTATTTCACAGACATGGTTTATTTATAGCTTAGCACGGAATCTCATTTTTTGGCACAAGTTTTAAAGTTCTTGACTCAGAGTCTCACTCATTGTTATTATTTTTAAAGGTCTTGACTCATCCGGAAAGTTAGAGCTTAAAATAATATATATATATATATATATATATATATATATATATATATATATAT
>NC_056505.1:49428158-49435008 GCF_014905685.2 Nematolebias whitei | reverse complement strand
TGTATATATATATATATATACACAGTATATATATATATATGTATATATATATATATGTATATATATATATATACTGTATATATATATATATATATAAAATATATATAATATATATAATATATATATATATATATATATATATATATGATTACTAATATAAACAGCTACTTACTACTTGTGCTAGTATTCCTACTTCGCTGTTTTCACTTATCGCATGTCTTCAGGGTACAGATCCCCCGCAATAAAAGAGGGACTACTTTATATGTATCCTAAATATTATTATTTTTTTATAATAAAGCTAGTTCAGAAGATCTTGGTTTGACTGCTGGAGGTATGTAGTAGTACATTGTAAAAAACAGACACTGATAACCATATAGTGCGAGAAGTGAATTGTATTAAATAATATTTACAAATATATACAGACACGTACTTGATAGTTCAGACTTTAAGAAATCCCCACAAATGTTTTATTTATTTATTTATTTTTTTAGCCAAGGCAAAAGTTCAACAGTTCATTTCCTTGATGCTTGGAGTAACAGGATTGTTGGCAGGATCCAGTTTACAGTCCAGAGTGAGAATGAGGATGTAGCTGTAGGCTAAAGCGCCTCTTACTGCACTGGAAGGAGTTATGGGGATGCAACCGATCTCCTGGCTCAAAAGTAGGGTTAGCTCACCATCCAGTCTACTCACTTCAGCAACAGACATGGAAACAGAAACCTGGCCAGTTCCCAATTTTAGAATACATTTGTACATGGTCAGCTGAAGGGTTTTGCACAAACAGAGACATCTGCAGCAGCTAGCCTCTCACACATAGCCTGGTTGTGAGCAACAGGTGTCTTAATGAGACACTGATGGACACGTATTGTTACAAATCTTGTGATAATATGAAATCACACGAGAACTAATGCACTGAACAGCAAAAAACAGAATAAAAAAACAAAAGAAAATGAAGGAAAGTAGGATTTTATTAATTAAAATTTTAAATAAATAAAATACAAATAAACAATTATTTTATAAAGATAACTTTTTGGGAACCTACTTTTAACCAGAAAAATATAATGGTAAAGAAAAATATAAAACTACCAATTACAAAAAAAACAACAACAAAAAAAAAACAAAGTTAATCTAATGGAAATGGGAAAAAATGCCCTGGTTACATATGGAATTATTCAGTTCAATATAACTTCGTTGTCCATAACATTCATTGAAATAGATATTCGTCTTTGACATGTATGTTCATCAAAAGCTAAAATAGCAAAATGGTAGCTTCAACCATAAACCATCAAAATAATACATTAAAATCTAAAATAAACCTATATTTAAAATGATTCATTTTCTTTACTTGCTTGGCCCTCTCTCCAGTGGCCATTGTGCAAGATGCTGGATAAACCCTGTACATGTCTTAAGGCAATCACAGTGAGACAAAGAGACAAAAAAAAAAACATTCACTCTCTCACTTTCATCTAGGGACAATTTTGAGTTACCAATCAGCCTAACATGCATGTTTTTGGTCTGTGGGAGGAAACCGGAGAACCTGCAGAAAACTGACACAGCATGTAGAGAACATGCAAACTCCACACAGAAAGGTCATGAAGCAAACCTGTTAGCTGCTTGCTGTGAGGCAACAATGCTAACCCTTGCACCTCCTTAATCATTTCACTTAAGCAAAAAAGTAAAATAAATGTGATTATTTTATAAAGTTACATCTGAGTCTGGGGTAGTTTAGTGGTCAATGTTGGATCAATGCTTGATATCTTGAGGCTGTATGTTCAAGTCCAGGTTGCTTCAGGAAGGGTGGCCAAATATTTCATGTGAGTTCAGTCACTGTGGCAATCCCTGTAGAAGGGAGCTGCCAAAGGAAAAACAGTTACAACAAAGTTAATATCTACAGGCAATACAATTTTTTGATACCTGAATGTTTAAAAAAGCTGAATGTATGTTGAATTAGGTAAATGCCATTAATTAGTACAGAAGAAAAATAAAGAAGAAACCAATACTGTAAATGCTGACACAGTATCAACACAAATATAGAGCATGACATCTGTGGTACCTCTCATGTGAACAGAAGAGTTACAGATGAGTCTAATGAGTCAGTGGCCTTGCACATCCTTGTCTTGAATTTGGGCACCCATATTAATGAAGAAAGGCTCTCTGTGTGGTGACACTGGATCGTTAAACAGTGGCACACTACTGTAAAGTCCTGTTAAACAGTTATGTCCTGCTGTCTGTGGCCCTTGCAGCCCTGGTAGGGTGCATTTCCCCCCATCCCAACTTCCACCAATACCACTGCTCTGCCAGTTGGCATGCCTAAGCCAGGAAACTGTCAGTGTTGATTGAACTGAGTGGAGGAGGTTCTGCTAAAGGAGCCTTGCTAGTTCCAAGGCCCACCTCTGTTTCCAAAGCATGGGAATAAAGAGCTCTGCATTCCACAGGTCTGATCTGCCAGCTTTCCCCCTGTCCACAGTTCACAGGGAGTCTGAATGAGATTAACAAAAGCGGTCTGTTGGACCCCTCTTGGCCGGATTCCACGTCAACAGCTCGCAAGGTCAGGGGTCACACTAACTACATTTATTCCCAGCAGACCCCTTGCTCCAAACACAAGCGGCCAGTTGCACAAACTCCCGGCTTTACCTCTAATCCCTTGAGATATGTCTGATCTCTCCCGCCACGTTTCTGCACAATTAAAGAAATATCACACCTTGCAAATGGAACATAGTGAAATTGAACAAAACAGGACAGAGAGCAGCCTCAAAGACAAACTGAGTTGGAATAGTGAGAGAAGCGAATGAATAGCATACAGAGTAAAAGACAGAGAGGATAGTGGAATTGTTAATCTGGATGTTCATTGTACCATCACATGGAAACACGTAGTTACACAGTGGGCCAAAGCAAGTAGTTGATAAAACACATTATGGCTGGCATGACAGTAAAACCAATCCGTACCCATTCATTCGTTCAACCTGTTTTTTTAATATACAAGTTAGTCTCATTGAGCTGCGAGGACTCATTTACAAGAAAGACCTGTTTTTGACAGACAACATATAAAGTACAGACAACAACAAAGTACAAATAAAAATTCAATTACTATAAAGTGGTGTATAAAACAAAAAATCAAGGTGCCTTGAAACAAGGTAAAATACTACATTATATTTGCTGTTTCTATTGACTATATCAAATATTTAAAATCCTCCAAAGAAATTAATTTGGACCTTTTCAGTTCCTGTTGCAAGGTGTTCCAGGTTACAGAAGCAGAGTAGGAAAAGGCCTTTTTGCCAAGTTCAGTCCACACTGAGGGAACGCTGCAGGTAATGATGGCCTGAGAATGAATGTTGTAACTGCACTGATGACATGACAAGTGGGAGATGTAAGAAGGTAGCAGACCAAGGAGTGATTTATAGATGAAAATGAACCGGTGTGGGAGCCTACGTGTAGAACATGATGACCAACTGACCAATGAATACAAAGTGCAGTGATGGGTATGGTAGTTACAATCAGTCATGAATCTTAGCATGGCATGGTAGACAGCAGACAACAGCTGAAAGCAGCTGGAAGGGGCATTCATGTAAATAATGTCAACATAGTCAATGGTGGGTGGGAAGGTAGAGATTACAAGGTGTTTTCTGGCGTTCAGAGTTAAGCAAGATGTATTGGAACGCTCCTACAAGAACCCTGCAAATGTTGGATGCTGTCTATCATGGTGCACTAAGATTCATAACTGGCTGTGATTATCGTACCCATCACTGCGCCCTGTATTCACTGGTTAACTGGACATCATTAACTTCACACAGACTCTCTCACTGGTACATTTTCATCTTTAAATCACTTCTTGGTCTGCTGCCTTCATACATCTCCTCCTACATGTCTCTGTGCGAGTGCAGCTATGGTGTGCGCTCTCAGGACATTATTACCTGCAGTGTTCCCTCAGTGAGGACTACACTAGGCAAGAGGGCCTTCTCCTACTCCGCTCCTGTTTCCTGGAATACCTTACAAAAACAATTGAAGCTCTCGACCTTGACCTCTTTAAGTGGCTTTAAGAATCTGTTGGACTCCTGGCAGGGACCAATGCAGACATGTTCCTGTTTTTAGTTTTCTACATTTGCCTTAGAATCTAGCTATTTTTTGTTACCTTTTTCTTTTAGCCATCCTATTTGTTAAAAAAAAACAAAAAAAAAAACTGGAGTATGACTTTTTATAACTGTTTATTGTTGTCGCTGTTGTCTATTGTTGTCATCATTCTTTGTTGAAATCAGGTCTCTCTTGTAAATGAGTCCTCGAGGCTCAATGGGATTTACCTATCTAAATAAAGGTTGAATGAATGAATTTCTGAGAAAGAAACCCATTTTTACTTTCAGTTTATAAAGTTTTCAATATGTGGTTTAAAAGAGAGATGCACAAGGAAAATTCCCAAGCATTTGTAAGAATCCACAAACTCAAGAAGAATACCATGCCTAGATTAAATAGGAGGAAGAATGGCCAGCACAAACATTCTGTTTGAAAACAACATCCTTTTAGTTTTTATCAGCATTTAGCACCAGATTGAGATGGAATAAGTGCTTCTGAATTATGTCAAATGCAGACTGTAGAAGCTGGAAAACCTTGGCAACTGTGTTAGCTCAGCATTAACCAACAGCATTGTTAGCATAGAGATGCAAGAATGTGTCCGGAATGATTTGGCCTACATTATTCATATAAATGATAAAAAGAGTGGGTCCTAAAACTGAGCCTTGTGGCACACCATTAGTGACTGGTAGGTAACTAGATGAAGTATTGTTACGTCGAACACATTGCCTCAGATCTGACAGATAGTTTGAGAACCAAACTACAGTGTGATCTGAGAAGCCAATATCTAAGTGCTGGTGGTATGAGATGCCATGATCTGCAGTATCAAAGGATTTGGACAGGTAAGTAAGTAAATGTCAGCACAGTATTGGCATACTTCAACAACATAATTAAAAACCTTTGGCAAAAAGTAATTGTACTGTGTTGTTTCCTGAAATCAGATTGGAGGGAAGATAAAACATTTAAAAGTCCAAATACCTCTTGACTTGAGTATTTATCAATTTTTCTAAGACCTTAGCTGAAAAACAGTTTGGAGATTGGTTGATAATTGTTGTCTCCTCCTTTCGATAATGGTAGCACAAAAACTGTTTTCCAAGCATCTGGTACAATATTATGTTGTATAGACAAATAAAAAATGTATAGTACTGGGTTTTCTATATTTTGTGCAGCTACACAAGAAATAAAGCAGGAGGTCATAAGGGCCTGCATATTTTCTAGTATCCAGGTCTTTTAACAGTTTAGTAACCTCACTGACAGAGAATGGTGAAAAGTGAATGTATGATTTACTGAGGTTTGACTTGTTGGTGGAGTATGTGATTTACCATAGAAACTGTATCAACCAAGGAACTGGAGGCAACAAAATGTTTTGTTGAAACAATTTAGCATCTCAAACTTATTGGATTGTTATTATTATTGTTATACTTATTGGACTTATTGGATTGTATACCCGGATTATTGAGCATGGGCTTTGTTGTTTTCAACCAGTTTGACAAGACTGCCAACAAGGAAGAGGGCCAACAATGGAGGAGGGGGCGTACCAAAGAGACCATCTTATCACAAGCAGAACTGGTTTGTTCCACTTTGGAGTAAGTTGTTGGGGGGAAGAATCGGTTTTGTTGTGCGTTTCCTTGACTGATGAAGCCTTCCGGATCGAAGGCGAAACGTTTCAGCACAAAAAAAGAAACTGTCCAGATGACCTGACTGAAAAATGTTGGATTGTATACCTGGATTATTGAGCATGGACTTTGTTGTTTTCAACCAGTTTGACATGACTGTCAACAAGGAAGAGGGCCGACAATAGACATGGACTGTACTTATAATGCGCCTTTCTATCTTATTTCAAGATACTCAAAGCGCTTTGCATTGCAATCTGTGCCCTCATGTACCCATTCATACAGCACTCTACTAGATCGCTACAAAGCTAATTGAACAAATCATTCTAATGAGACTAATCAGTACTTTAGATCACATGCATACACTGATGGGACACACATCAGAGGCTATGAGGGGTTCAGTGTCTTGCCCAGGGACAATTCAGCATGTGACTGCTGGTGGATTCAAACCCCCAACTCTCGCTTTGGAGGACGACTGCTCTAACCAATCAGCCACAGCCGCCCAGGCTAATAGAGGAGGGGGTGTACCAAAGAGACCATCTTATCACAAGCAAAACTGGTTTGTTCCACTTTGGAGTAAGCTGTTGGGGGAAGAATCAGTTTTGTTGTGTGTTTCCTTGACTGATGAAGCACTTCCGGATTGAAGGCGAAATGTTTCAGCACGCAAAAAAAAAGAAACTGTCCAGATGACCTGACTGAAAAATGTTGGATTGTATACCTGGATTATTGAGCATGGACTTTGTTGTTTTCAACCAGTTTGACAAGACTTTCAACAAGGAAGAGGGCCAGCAATGGAGGAGGAGGCGTACCAAAGAGACCATTTTATCACAAGCAGAACTGGTTTGTTCCACTTTGGAGTAAGCTGTTGGGGGAAGAATCAGTTTTGTTGTGTGTTTCCTTGACTGATGAAGCCTTCCGGACCGAAGGTGAAATGTTTCAGCACCAAAAAAAAAAAGAAACTGTCCAGATGACTTGACTGAAAAATGTTGGGTTAATTCAACGAACTGCAAAAATTTTGGCGTAAAAAAGCAGAAAAACAGTGATAATCACCCCAGTACCTCACTCGCAAATCAAGCAATCCAGGCTGTGATGCCTCGAATGTACTCCTCTCCTACAATTATAGACAAATCCAGAAAAGCGTCCATTGTGCGGTGCAACTCTGGGGGGGGGGGGGGGGG
>NC_056505.1:49402303-49428058 GCF_014905685.2 Nematolebias whitei | reverse complement strand
TGTCTTTGTTTCCACTGAGTCTTAGAAAGCTACAAAAGTCCCACTGGCCAACAAGGCCCTATCGGGCCTTGTTGGCCAGTGGGACTTTTTCCTTCTTCAGCTTGACAGCCTCCCTAACCCGGGGTGTCCACCACTGAGTTTGTGGATGACCACCGCGAGAAGCACTGACAACCTTGTGGCCACAGCTCAAGGCAGCTACCTCAACAAGCGAGGTGCAGAACATGGCCCACTCAGACTCAATTTCCCCACCTCAGCTGGGATGCGGTTAAAGCTCTCCCAGAGGTGTGAATGGAAGATTTTGCTGACGGATTCTTCTGCCAGGCATTCCCAACAAACCCTCACTACACGTTTGTGTTTACCGGGTCTGTCCGGCATCTTTCCCCGCCATCTGATTCAACTCACTACCAGGTTGTGAGTAGTTGACAGTTCAGCTCCTCTCTTTACCTGAGTGTCCAAAACAAACGACCGCAAATCAGATGACACAACTATGAATTCAATCATCGATCTAATACCTAGGGCATCCTGGTGCGAAGTGCACTTATGGACACCCTTATGTTCAATCATGGTGTTCGTGATGGACAATCTATGACCAGCACAGAAGTCCAACAACAGAACACCACTCGGGTTCAGATCAGAGAGACTGTTCCTCCCAATCACACCTCTCCAGGTCACACTGTCATTACCCACGTGGGCATTAAAGTGTTGAAGAATTTTATATGTTTGTCATTTTATTTTGTTAATTTGGTAAATATGTATATGGTGCAGCTGCGGCTCATGTAAAAATAAATCTGTTAATTATGTTAATTGGGTTTCTTGCCTTAGTAATGACATTCATTCTTGCTACATGAGATACCTGTCTGTGGTACAACACCATATTATACCACATTTCTGTTTTTATTGATGGTTTCTTTAGCTGTGGAATCATAATGATGGTATTAAGAGGTGGATAATTTCAGTCAGGATACTACTGAAGGCCTGCGTGTAAAATGTATGACCCGCCACTCCCCATGAGGAAAATCTCACTTTGGAAAAAGTGGGTAAAGATGATGGAGGGAAAAAGTGGGTAAAGATGATGGATGGAAAAAGTGGGTAAAGATGATGGATGGATGGATGGATGGATGGATGGATGGATGGATGGATGGATGGATGGATGGATGGATGATGGATGGATGGATGGATGGATTCCATTCTCACAGTGACTGCTGCATTTGGGCACCAGTGACCACTGTGACCCAGACAGGAAAGAGCAGGTAAAGGTAATAGATGAACGGATGGATAGACAACAGAATGTTGCACATATATACAGGTCCTTCTCAAAAAAGTAGCATATTGTGATAAAGGTCATTATTTTTCATAATGTAATGATAAAAATTAAACTTTCATATATTTCAGATTCATTGCACACCAACTGAAATATTTCAGGTCTTTAATTGTTTTAATACTGATGATTATGGCATACAGCTCATGAAAACCCAAAATGCATGTCCCAAAAAATTTGCATATCATGAAAAGGTTCTCTAAACAAGCTATTAACCTAACCATCTGAATCAACGACGTAACTCTAAACACCTGCAAAAGATTCCTGAGGCTTTTAAAAACTCCCAGCCTTGTTCATTACTCAAAACCACAATCATGGGTAAGACTGCCGACCTGACTGCTGTCCAGAAGGCCATCATTGACACCCTCAAGCAAGAGGGTAAGATACAGAAAGAAATTGCTGAATGAATAGGCTGTTCCCAGAGTGCTGTATCAAGGCACCTCAGTGGGAAGTCTGTGGGAAGAGAAAAGTGTGGCTGAAAATGTTGCACAACGAGAAGAGGTGACCAGACCCTGAGGAGGATTGTGGAGAAGTGCTGATTCCAGACCTTGGGGGACCTGCGGAAGCAGTGGACTGAGTCTGGAGTAGAAACATCCAGAGCCACCGTGCACAGGCGTGTGCCGGAAATGGGCTACAGGTGCCGCATTCCCCAGGTCAAGCCACTTTTGAACCAGAAACAGCGGCAGAAGCGCCTGACCTGGGCTACAGAGAAGCAGCACTGGACTGTTACTCAGTGATCCAAAGTACTTTTTTCGTATAAAAGCAAATTTTGCATGTCATTTGGAAATCAAGGTGCCAGAGTCTGGAGGAAGACTGGGGAGAAGGAAATGCCAAAATGCCAGAAGTCTAGTGTGAAGCACCCACAGTCAGTGATGGTCTGGGGTGCCATGTCAGCTGCTGGTGTTGGTCCACTGTGTTTTATCAAGGGCAGGGTCAATGCAGCTGGCTATCAGGAGATTTTGGAGCACTTCATTCTTCCATCTGCTGAAAAGCTTTACGGAGATGAAGATTTCATTTTTCAGCACGACCTGGCACCTGCTCACAGCGCCAAAACCACTGGTAAATGGTTTACTGACCATGGTATTACTGTGCTCAATTGGCCTGCCAACTCTCCTGACCTGAACCCCATAGAGATCCTGTGGGATATTGTGAAGAGAAAGTTGAGAGACACAAGACCTAACACTCTGGATGAGCTTAAGGCCGCTATCGAAGCATCCTGGGCCTCCATAACACCTCAGCAGTGCCACAGGCTGAATGTCTCCATGCCACACCGCATTGAAGCAGTCGTTCATGCAAAAGGATTCCCGACCAAGTATTGAGTGCATAACTGAACATGATTATTTGAAGGTTGGCATTTTTTGTATTAAAAACACTTGTCCTTCATTGGTGGGATGAAATATGCAAATTTTTTGGGACAGGCATTTTGGGTTTTCATGAGCTGTATGCCATAATCATCAGTATTAAAACAATTAAAGACCTGAAATATTTAAGTTGGTGTAAAATGAATCTGAAATAAATGAAAGTTTCATTTTTATCATAGGCAGCACAGTGGCGCAACTGGTAGAGCTGCTGCCTCTCAGCGAGCAGGTCCTTGGTTCAAACCCCGGTCCAGGGGTCTTTCTGGGTGGAGTTTGCATGTTCTCTCCGTGCATGCGTGGGTTTTCTCTGGGTGCTCCGGTTTCCTCCCACAGACCAAAAACATGCATGTTAGGCTGATTGGTAACTCTAAATTGTCCCTAAGTGTGAATGAGAGAGTGAATGGTTGTTTGTCTCGTTTGTCTCTATGTTGCCCTATGATGGACTTGCGACCCCTCCAGGGTGTACCCGGCCCCTCGCACAGTGATTGCTGGACATGGGCACCAGCGACCCCCGTGACCCAAAATGGAATAAGCGGGTAAAGATAATGGATGGATGGATTTTTACCATTACATTATGGAAAATAATGACCTTGATTACAATATGCTAATTTTTTAGAAGGACCTGAATATATATATACAGTCCCCAAAAATTAGAATATCATGGAAAAATTGTTTAACTTCCATAATTACATTCAACAAGTTAATCTCTAATAGATGATATATTCAGGGCCCACAATTTAAACGATTTCAAGGATTTAATTGTTTATTTTTACATAATCTGGGCTTCCAGCTCATGAAACCCACAAAAACAGGAATTAAAAAAAAAAAATTAGAGTACTGTGAAGACATCAGCCCACATTACTCAGTTTTTGCAAAAAAAAAAAAAAAAAAAGAAATTAGGATCACAACAAATCAATCAAAATATGGTCCTTTCAAAATGACATGTCAATCTTCAATACTTGGTTGGAAATCCCTTTGCCTTAATCACTGCCTCAGTGTGACATGGCATTGAGGCAATCAGCCTGTGGCATTGCCTGGGAGTTATGGAAGCCCAGATTTCCTTGATGCTTTCTGTCAGCTCTTCTTTGGTGTTGGGTCTGGTGCCCCTCATTTTTCTATTGAGAATACTCCATAGATTCTCAATGGGGTTTAGGTCCGGCAAGTTGGCCGGCCAGTCAAGCACTGTGGCATGGGCATCAAACCAGGTTTTGGTGCTTCTGGTGGCATGGACATTGGCCAGATCCTGCTGGAAGATGGAATCTGCATCTCCATACAGATCCTCAGCAGAAGGAATCATGAAGTTCTCTAAAACTTTCTGGTAGACTGTTGTGGTGAACTTGGATTTAAGAAAGCAGAATTTACCAACACCTGCACCAGACATTGCACCACAAATCATGACTGACTGTGGATATTTCACACTGGACCTCAAATAGTATGGGCCCTGTTCCTCACCCTTCTTCCTCCAAACCCTTGGACCTTGATTTCCGAATGAAAGGCACACTTTACTTTCATCAGAAAAGAGGACCTAGGAACCTGACAGTTGTAGTCCATCTCCTGGATGTGTCTGAATGTGGTGGTTTTTGAAGATGTGACTCCCGCCTCATTCCACTCTTTCTGGATCTCTGCCAGATTCTGGAATCTTCTCTGTTTGATAATAGGCTGAAGCCCATGGTCATCTCTTTTGCTGGTGCATCTTCTCCTGCCACATTTTGCCCTTCCACTAGACTTTCCATTGATATGCTTGGACACAGCGCTCTGTGAACAGCCAGCCTCCTTAGGTATTAACTTTTGTGGCTGACCCATCCTATGGAGGGTATCAATTCTGGTCTTCTGGCCAGTTATGTCTGCAGTCTTCCCCATATTGAGCTGAACTGAGACAACTGAACCAAAGTGAAGGAATTTAATGACACCCGGGGAAACCTGTGCGGGTGCTTTGAGTTTAGTAGATGATTAGTGTGTCACACTCATTTTAAAACATTCATGCCCTGCAAAATTTGGGCTGATTTCTTCACAGTATTCTAATTTTTTTAAATGCTGTTTTTGTGGGTTTCATGACCTGGAAGCCCAAATTATGTAACAAATAAACTGTGGGCCCTAAATCTATCATCTATTAAAGGTCAACTTTTTGAATGGAATTATGGACATTAAACAACTTTCCCATGATATTCTAATTTTTTCAAAAGGGTTTATTATATAAAAATCCTGCTAATAAACTTTTAATGAACTTTATTTCACCATTAAATCTCTGATGAAGCAGATTCTTCAAAAACATCTATATTTAATTTTTTTATACGTTTTCTTCATCATTTGATGTATTTGCACTCATTGTGTCTACTTTTATTGTTCAATTTAGATATGTGGTTTTGTTTCTTGTTTACAGATATTTTTTTTTATTTTTATTATTTTCAGCTATGGTTTAAATTTTAATTCTTGTTTGGTGATTTGTATGTCTGTGGGTTAAAATAAAGTTGAACTAAAGGCTGTAACTCTTCTTTAAACCTGTTTGAGGGAAATATTCCTGAGAGATCCAATAATTTTGTGGCTTTTTATGATTTTTCAGCTGAATTAACTTTAACAGATTATTTAATAGTCATTAAAATGACAACAGGATTTCATGATTAAGCCGGTACAGTTTATTTATTTTTTTAATCTTCACTGAAAAAAAAAAAGCATTACATAAAATGTTTTTAAAAATCGTTTCCACCCTCCGTGCACCAGACCCTTCTGCCAGGATCGAGATTTGGCCTTCATGAGCGCGTAAGGCCAGGGTCCAGGCAACGGCCTTCTGTGAGTCAGCAGCTCGTATTATCTTCCGCAGTGACCAGAGGAGCTCAGAGGCCGGAGAGCATGCAAGGTCAGGATCCCGAGCCTTGAGTCGGCATTAGACCACGGTGTTGTCATTATTGTTTTTAAAATCTTTAAAATAGGTCCAGCCGCTACTCCGAGTTCTGAGAAATTGCAAATGGCAGATCTGTGTTTTAAAAGTTTCTGAAAGTTCCATTGACTCCGCCCCGACCAATCAGTGACCGACAGTGTTCTGACGTCACGTTTTGGTACCTGCTCCACCCGGTTGGAACCACAGTGCCAAGGGTTCTGAAAAAGGGACTGGTTTTATGTACCGTTACTAATGGAAGATCCTTGGAACCGTGCTGATTCGAGTCGAGTCGTGCTGTACCGTTACTAATGGAAAAGAGGCATAAGACGATAGTTCTTCAACTGTTATGTAAATAAATCCACCGAGTCAACAGATGGAAGGGCAAGGAGTTTTAAAGCAATTCAATGGCTTAATCATCTTTAGTTTTTAGCCTTTATTTAGGATAAGAAAACAATTCTCACCTAGATGTGGGTCACTGGGGCCCCACTCTGAAGCCAGGCCTGGAGGTGGAGCATGCTGGCGAGCACCTGGTGGCCAGGCTTTTACCCATGGAGCCTGGCCGAGCACAGCCCAAAGAGGAGACATATGACTTCCTTCCTATGGGCTCACCAGTTGTGGGAGGGGACAAAGGGGTTGGGTGCAATGTGGGATGATTGGTGGCCGAAGGTGGGGACCTTGGTGGTCTAATCCTTGGCTACTGAAGCTGGCTCTCGGGAGGTAGAATGTCACCTCTCTGGTGGGGAAGGAGCCTGAGCTGGTGTGCGAAGTTGAGAGGTTTGAGCTAGAAATAGTCAGATTCACCTTGACACTTGACTCTGGCTCTGGAACCAGTCCTCTTGAGAGGAGTTGGACAGTCTTCCACTCTGAAGTTGCTCCTGGTGAGAGGCTCCGAGCAGGAGTGGGCATACTTGTTGACCCCCATCTTGGTGCCTGTATATCAGGGTTCACCTCGGTGAACGTGGAGGTAACCTTCCTCCGCCTATGTGTAGGAGAATGGGCTCTGACTGTTGTTTGTGCTTATGTGTCAAATGGCAGTTCAGATTACTCACCCTTTGTGGAGTCCTTGGAGGGGACACTGGAGAATACCCCTCCTGGGAACTCCCTTGTTCTTCTGGTGGACTAGAATGCTCACACCCCCTGATCTGAACTTTAGTAGTGCTATTATTGGACTTCTGTGCTTGTCATGCACTGTTCATTATGAACACATTGATCAAGCATAAGGGTGTCCATATATGTTCTTGGCACTAGGGCACCCTATGCTACAGTTTGATGATCAACTTTGGTGTTGTCTCATCTGATCTGCGGTGGCATGTTTTGGACACTCGGGTGAAGACAGAAGCAGAGCTGTCCACTGGCGGTGAGTTTGCTCCGATGGTGGGGAAGGATGCCAGTCAGACCTGGTGGGCGTAAATGTTTTGTGAGGGTCTGCTGGGAACTTTTGTCAGAGTCTCTCGTGAGACCAAGTTTTAACTCCCACCTCCGGGAGAACTTCATACTGTTCCGGGGGTGGTGGGGGACATTGAGTTAGAGTGGGCCGTGTTCTATGCCTCCATTGTTGAGACATCTTGGGCTTTTTGTAACTGTGGCTGCAATGTTGTTGGTGCATATCACGGCAGCAACCTTTGAACCCGCTGGTAGACAGCGGCGGTAAGGGATCCTGTCAGGATGAAAAAGGAGTTATATCTGGCCAATTTGGCCTGTGGGACCCCAGAAGCAGATGATGGGTACAGGCAGTCCAAGCGACATGTAGCTCGGGTGGTCGCTGAGGCAAAATCTCAGGCATGGGAGAAGTTTGGAAAGGCAATGGGGAAAGACTTCCATATGGCTTTGGGGGGAGCGGTACACCACCAACACTGTTTATAGTGGGGATGGTGTGCTACTGACCTCAACTCAGAACATCATTGGTCGGTAGGCACAGTATGTCGAAAACTTCTTCAATCCCACTAGCATGTCTTCCACTGAGGAAGCGGAGCCTGGAGACTTTGGGTCAGGCTCTCCAATCTCTGGTGCTGAGGTCACCGAGGTGGTTAAAAAGCTTCTCTGTGACAGGACCACTCAGAATTCCTTAAGGCTCTGGATGTTGTGGGATTGTCTGGGCTTACACCACTCTGCAATATTGTATGGACATAGGGGGCAGTTTTCCTGGATTGGTAGACTGGGGTGGTGGTCCCCTATTCAAGGGGGGGGGGGGGGGCTGCAAAGTGTGTTCCATGCTCATAAGCCACCCTGGTAAGGTCTATTCAGGGGTTCTGGAGAGGAGGGTCCATCAGATAGCTGAACCTCAGATTCAGGAAAAGCAGCTTGGTTGTTGTCCTATTCTTGGAACACTGGACCAATTCTACACCCTCAGTAGGGTCCTGGAGTGTGTGTGTGAGTTTTCCTAACCAGTCTACATGTTTTTTTCACCCAGTGCTTTATGGACTTGGATAAGTAAATAAGTAAATTTTATTTATATAGCACCTTTTGCAGGTCAGAAACCACAACTTGCTTTACAGAATACAGAAGGTGTTCGACTGTGTCCCTAGGGGAACCCTGTGGGGGGTACTCCAGGAGTATGGGGTACCAGGCCCTTCGATATGGGCTGTTAGGTCCCTGTATGATCGGTGTCAGAGCTTGGTTCACATTGCCGACAACAAGTCAGTCTATTTCCCAGTGAGAGTTGGACTTTGCCAAAGTTGCCATTTGTCACAGATTCTGATCATAACTTTTATGGACAGAATTTCTAGGTGCAACAAAGCTGTTGAGGTGATCCGTTTTGGTGGCCTTAGGATCGCGTCTCTGCTTTTTGTAAATTATATTGTCCTATTGGCTTTGTCAGGTTGTGATCAACAGCTTTTGGTGGAGCGGTTCGCAGCCGAGTGTGAAGCGACCGGGATGAGGATCAGTGCCTCCAAATCTGAGGCCATGGTCTTGAGCTGGAAAAGGGTAGAGTGCTCTCTCTGGGTTGGGGAGGAAGTCCAGCACCAAGTGGAAGAGTTAAAGTATCTTGGGGACTTGTTCATGAATGAGGGGAAAATGGAGCGAGAGATCGATAGGCGAATACCATACCATACCATACCAATTTATTTATAGAGCACTTAAAACAGCAACAAGGCCAACCAAAGTGCTGTACAAAAGAAAACAAACATGCACAGCGGACAGGAAAACATAAAATAAAAATACAGATACAAATAGCAGCAGAAGCTAACTTAAATGGCCAACAGTGTAGAGTACAGACAGGACCAAACAAATCACACCGTGTTAAAGGCAAGAGAATAGAAGTGGGTCTTCAAGCGAGACTTAAAGACTGAGACTGTGGGAGCCTGCCAGACACTCAGTGGCAACTCATTCCACAGTCGTGGACCTGCAACAGAGAAAGCCCTGTCACCTCTGAGCTTACAACGGGTTTCTGGGACTGAGAGAAGCATCTGGTCTGCTGACCTCAGAGAGCGCAGTGGGACATATGGCTGCAGAAGATCAGTGAGATAGGATGGGGCGGAACTGTTCAGTGATTTAAAAACATACATGAGAATTTTGAATTGGATCCGAAGGTGAATGGGCAGCCAGTGCAGGGAGGCCAAAACTGGCGTGATGCGCTCTCTATAGCCTGTACCAGTTAAAAATTGGGCTGCAGCATTTTGGACCAGTTGTAGACGTGCAATGGAGGACTGACTGATTCCAAACAGAAGTGAATTGCAGTAATCAAGCCTAGATGTTATGAAGGCGTGGATCACTGTCTCAAGGTTCTTTTTGGAGAGTATAGGCTTCAGCTTAGACAGCCGTCTCAGCTGAAAAAAACAGGATTTGACCATCATGTTTACGTGACTGTTGAGTTTTAAGGACGGGTCCATTATCACCCCCAGATTAGTGACCTTTTGTTTCTCTAGCGGGGCTAGAGAGAAAAGGTCAATGTCATGGTTCATGAGTGAGCCACTGGGATGGAACAGCATGACTTCAGACTTCTTCTCATTGAAGCTTAAGAAGTTTAAAGCCATCCAGTCCCGGATGTCAGCCAGGCAGTCAAGAAGAGGCTGAATAGAGCGTGTGCCTCTGTGCCTCAGGGGGAAGTAAATTTGGCAATCATCGGCGTAGAAATGAAAGGGTATGTTGTGTTTACGGAAAATAGCACCTAGTGGCAGCAGGTATAAAGAAAAGAGAAGGGGACCGAGGATGGACCCCTGCGGTAGCCCCCACTGGAGCGCTGTCGATGCCGAACTAAAATCTTTGATATTGACACAGAAGGTTCTGTCAGAGAGGTAGGACCCAAACCATTTAAGGGCTGACCCTGTGATGCCCACCCACTGCTCCAGTCTAGAAATGAGGATCTTGTGGTCGTTGGTGTCAAAAGCATATGTAAGGTCCAATAAGACAAGCAGTACAGAATCACCTGCGTCTGTGGATATGAAAATGTCATTAAAAACCTTCAGTAGAGCAGTTTCAGTGCTTTGGAGAGATTTGAAGCCAGATTGGAATAACTCTAGGATAGCGTGATCCCCCAAAAACTGTTTCAACTGAGACTCCACAATTTTTTCCAGTAGTTTAGAGGTGAATGAGAGTCTGGAGACAGGCCGGAAGTTGGGCATGACTGAGGGGTCAAGGTTAGGTTTTTTCAGGAGGGGCTGGACAGCAGCATGTTTAAAAGTTTTTGGCACCACACCTGAGGATAAACTGCTATTCAGAATAGCGAGAATAAAAGGACCCAGGGTAGGAAAAACGTCCTTTAGTAGTCGAGGGGGGACCACATCAAAGGGGGAACCAGATGGCTTCATGTTGCACATTACCTGCTCCAGAGAAGACAGAGAGATGGGCTCAAAGTGGTCAAACACAGCCACACACTGAGATGGGATGGACAGATCATGAGCTGGTGGAGAAATGAGTGCCCGGGTGTTTGCCACTTTTTCTAAAAAGAAATGGAGGAAGTTTTCACACAGCTCAGTTGAGGCTTCCAGAGGTGAAGGCTCACTGAGGTGTAGAACTGAGTTCAGGGTGGAGAAAAGAACTCGGGGGTTGTGGGAGTTGGAGACAATTAAATCAGAGAAGAATATACATTTGGCAGCTTTAACGGTTTTCTGATAGTGACGCCAACTCTCCCTTAACATTTGAAAAGAAACCTGCAGCCTGTCCTTCCTCCACCTTCGTTCAGCTTTGCGACACTGCTGCCTAACGGCTTGAGTGACGTCATTCAGCCAAGGCTCTGATCTAAGTTTTGTTTTTCTGGTTTTAAGGGGAGTAACACGGTCCAGAACATTTAAACAGGCAGAGTTGAACTGAGAGGTTAGCTCCTCAGTGGTAAGAAACACCGAGAGCTGGTCGATCCTCTCAGAGTTAAAACCTTCATTAAAACGAGCAGCAGTGAAATGGTTAATGGAACGAGTAGTACGTGCAGGAACGCACGTCTTAGCAGTAGGTCAAGGGGGGGTGAAGTCAAACAATACAGGCATGTGATCTGAAAAAACATTGTCACCGATTTTCAAATTAGAAACAGAGACATCGCGTGTTAAAACGAGGTCCAGCGTGTGACCGTGTTCTTGGGTGGGACCGTTTACCTGCTGAGTTAAATTAAAAGAGTCCAATAAATCTAGAAAGTCCTTCACTAAGGGCTTCTCCTGACAACACACATGCAAATTAAAGTCACCAATAAACAAAAAGTGAGTGTATCTATGTGTGATATCAGCCAAAAAGTCAGAGAATTCATTTATGAAGTCCTTGGATCGAGGGGGGCGGTAGACGAGTGCGCACAGAACTGGAGGAGAGTGTCTGAGTTCAAAGACGCTTAGCTCAAAGCTGGCACGGGACACCGGGATGGACAACTGTTTACAGGTCAAGTTTGCTTTAAAAACTGTTAATAAACCCCCCCCCCCCGCGTCGACCTGATGGCCGCGGGGCATTAAAACACAGACATTCCAGAGGTAGTAATTCCACCAAGGCGCTGGACTCACCATCAGAAATCCAAGATACCGTGACAAACAGAAAATCCAACTCCTCATCTTTAAAAAAGTCATTGAGGATAAACGTCCCAGTGGCTTTTAAACCCCAAAATACATTACGGCAAAGACTGGTTCATCTCAAAGATCCAGTCCCCCGGCACAAACAGAGTAATGTTGTGTATGCTGTTCAGTGTCAGGAGGGCTGTGATCAGTCTTACATCGGGGAAACAAAACAGCCACTGGCCAAAAGGATGGCCCAGCACAGAAGATCAACATCATCAGGCCAGGACTTTGCAGTCTACACTCATCTCCAGGCCAGCGGTCACTTTCTCATTTTTCATAGGTCCTGAGAAGATACAAATGTTCACCACGTTTCAGAATTATCGGTCAAAAAATGGCTTGGGGCTGAGGTTTTAAAATATTCTAGGGGGTTGCTGTGGAGGCCACTTATGATGGCTTCCTGTTGAAGGGTTGGATAATGATCGATCATACTGATTTTGGTGCACCTCGGTTCAAAACTGTGGAATTTAGAGCCAAACGTATGGCGACGGCATTACGTCTTACTTTGCCGCGCTGCCCACATGCTCCACCCAAAACTGTCAGTGTTGGAAAGCAAGTTACACCAACATGTCTTCGGTCACTGGACAGGCTATCATGCTGATCGGATAACAGGGGTCAGATAGGGATTGTTCAGTGTAAAACTTTACACTTCCTGTTGTCAGGGGGCGTGTCTTTAGCGATGTCATGATTTGACCATTCAGTTTTGCAGGGGACCGGATGTGGATCAATCACTGAAGGTTTGATGTCTCAGACAGTTTTCATATAGGAGCTATTAGCGTTTCGTTTTTCATGGCGAGCTGTCAAACTTTGAGGTCTGGCCCCGCCCCTTCAGCATGCTCCGAAATGAACCGTATAGATAACTTTTTCCCCCATGCCTTTTGACCCAAATAGCCAAATTTGAAACCGATTGAGCAAAATCCCTAGGAGGAGTTTGTTCAAATGCAGAGGCTGTAAACTGCCAAAAAGGTGTGAAAATTGAGCCGGCATTCCAAAATGGCCACCTTCTTGTTTATCGTACAACATTGGTGCCAGAGGGTTTTGTAATGGTAATGGTATAAAGTTTATTCATTTAAAAAAAAGTACAAAACAATTCCATAACAATATAAAAAAAGATACAAGAGATTTAAAATGAAAGGCAGCAAAAAGAAGAAAAAATCTTATTATATCTGCCCCTTTTTTCAAACAATTATTTCAATCATAATAATTTTCAAGTTTTCTGTTTCTTCGGTTTTCTGTGCATCTTGGGGAAATGGACAAGCGTACCAAATTTTATGTTTCTACGACAAACAAGTTAATACAGAGGGTATTTTGAAAATTTCTAGGTGGCTCTCTCGATCCGTTTCTGTTGCTATTTTTCACCAATCCTGATGTGTCCTTCAAATTTTGTGACTTTTGGGATATGTTAAGGCCCCCAAAACGCCAATTCATTTGGCGGAAAAAATTGTAGCTCGGGCTAGAACAGAGCGATTACAATAGGCCTTCGCAGCGCTTCGCTGCTCTCTGCTCGGGCTTAAATATTTTACATGAATGGGAAGATTGTTTCGCCCACAAGGAAATGTAACACAGGGTGAGCTAACCTCGGACAAACTAACAAACAAGATATCTGTAATGGTGGAGGTAGTGAAGCTCATGGTGTTACCTCAAGCATTTTGTGAGCCATTTATGCCTTATCAGCCAAAATTAAGGCAAAAAAGAATTCTAAGCTACTAATAACTTAAAAAAGTGACTGCAGTAGATGTTTTCACGCCACAAAGCGACACAGGGTAAGAACACGTGAAATTCAATATGTAAGAGTAAATTTTACATACACAATCTTTTAAACACTGTACAAAATCTGTTTAGTTTTAACAAAGACTAAACTTACGCAACCAGGTTACCACATATATCTACATATAAAACACACAAAAAGCACAACTAGCTTTAAGCGCCTCTCTCAACTATCTGGAGAAGGAACACCTATGTAAGAATGCTCTTCAATGCTCTTCATTGGCTACAGCTCAACATTCAACACCAGAATCCCCTCCAAGCTAGTTTCCAAGCTCACCACACTGGGCCTGGTGAAGTCCATCTGCTGCTGGATACTGGACTTCCTCACCAACAGACCACAGGCAGTGAAAATCGGCAGTCACCTCTCCTCCACACTAGTCCTCAGCACCGGTACACTGCAAGGCTTTGTCCTCAGTTCACTCTTGTAGTCTTTATTTACACAAGTGTGCCCCCAAACATAGCTCTAACATCATCCTCAAGTATGCTGATGACACCACCATCTTGGGTCTCATCACCAACTATGATGAGAGTGCCTATGGAGATGAGGTGAAATCACTGACCAGCTGATGTCAGGAACATTCCTTTGAGAACTTAACTAATTGACTTTTTTTATGTATGTGAATGTTTCTGTAAAGTGCCCTGAGACAACTTTGTTGTGAATCGGTGCTATATAAATAAACTGAATTGAAAATAATCTCTCTCTAAATGTCAGCAAAACAAAGGAGATGATAGAGGACTTCAGGAAACAGAGTGGAGGTCAGCACTCCACCATCAACATAAACAATGCTGAGGTGGAGCAGGTCTGGAACTTCAAGTTCCTCAGCATTCACATTACTGAGGAACTGTCCTGGACTTTACAAACAGACACTGTGGTCAAGAAAGCCCAACAAAGACTCTACTTCCTAAGAAGACTAAAGAAGTTTGGTACAAACACCAGCATCCTCACCAACTTTTATAGGTGCACAATGGAGAGCCTGCTGACAGGCTGCATCACAGGGTGGTATGAACTGCACCAGTCAGAGCTGGAAAGCTCTACAGAGGGTGGTGCAAACAGCAGACGGCATGACTGGTAGCAGTCTCCACACCATCCAGGACATCTACCACAGCCGATGTCTGCATAAAGCACGCAGCATCATTAAGGATCACACCCACCCAACACAAGGACTCTTCTATCTACAAACCGGATAGCAAAAAAGTTGGGACACTAAACAAATTGTGAATAAAAACTGAATGCAATGATGTAGAGGTGCCAACATCTAATATTTTATTCAGAATAGAACACAAATCACAGATCAAACGTTTAAACTGAGAGAATGTATCATTTTAAGGGAAAAATCTGTTATCCTGATGCATGCTCAATAATCCAGGTAGAAAAATCCAAAAAAGTTAAATCTGGTCCTCTGGACATTCAAAAAAACAAAAAAACAAAACAAAGCAAAAAAATATAGAAACAATTCGTCTCTCATCCAAGAGACTTCCTCAGTCTGAGGTGCTGTATTCAGCTCAGTCTCTTAAATAGCACCTTCTCAGAGTGGATCAACCAGTTTGCTGCTGACAACCAAAACCAGCTGCTCACATGCTCAAGAAGGACCATCAGCATAACAATGGATCATTAGCACACTGATGGCTGTTTACTATTCACAGGGGGTTGAGTGATACTAGCAATCACAGCATTGTAAGAGGGGGACAGTTGAACCCGGAGGCCTCCACCCCTGTTTAATGATGGATGATTTCTTTTCACAAAGATGGCCTCCTTTACTCCTCTCTCAAACCATCGTTCTTCTCTGTCCAAGATATGAACATCTTCATCCCTGAAGATGCCCCCACTCTTTCAGGGGACAGAGGAGACAAGTTTCTCAACTTTAGAAATAGAAATGTTCTCCGATTCATGTCTAATACAGGCCTCTAACTGTTCAATTGTCTTGGGCCTTCTTTGTCGCACCTTCCTCTTTATGATGCGCCAAATGTTCTCTATAGGTGAAAGATCTGGACTGCAGGTTGGCCATTTCAGTACCCGGATCCTTCTCCTACGTAGCCATGATGTTGTGATTGCTGCAGAATGTGGTCTGGCATTATCGTGTTGAAAAATGCAGGGTCTTCCCTGAAAGAGAAAACTTCTAGATGGGAGCATATGTTGTTCTAGAATCTGAACATACTATAGTTCGCTGCATTAATGGTGCCTTTCCAGACATGCAAGCTGCCCATGCCACAAGCGCTCATGCAACCCCATACCATCAGTGATGCAGGCTTCTGAACGGAGCGTTGATAACAACTTGGGCTAACCTTGTCCTCTTTGGTCCAGATGACATGGCGTCCCAGTGTTCCATAAAGAACTTAAAATCGTGACTCATCTGACCACAGAACAGTCTTCCATTTTGCCACACTCCATTTTAAATGACCCCTGGCCCAGTGCAAACATCTGAGCTCGTGGAGCTTGCTTAGAAATGGCTTCCTCTTTGCACTGTAGAGTTTCAGCTGGCAACGGCGGATGGCACAGTGGATTGTGTTCACTGACAATGCTTTCTGGAAGTATTCCTGAGCCCATTCTGTTATTTCCTTGACAGTGGCATTCCTGTTTGAGGTGCAGTGATGTTTAAGGGCCCGAAGATCACGAGCATCCAGTAGAGTTTTACGGCCTTGACCCTTACGCACAGCGATTTTTCCAGATTCTCTGAATCTTTTGATGATGTTATGCACAGTTGATGATGATAACTTAAAAATCTTTGCTAATTTACACAGGGTAACACCATTCTGGTATTGCTGCACTATCTTTCTGTGCAACAATGGTGGAATTGGTGATCCTCTTACCATCTTGGCTTCTGAGAGACACTGACACTCTGAGAAGCTCTTTTTATACCCAATCATGTTGTCAATTGACCTAATTAGTGTTAATTGGTCTTCCAGCTGTTCGTTATATGCACAGATTCCTTTTTTTCAGCCACTTATTGCTACTTGTCCCAACGTTTTTGGGATTTTTTGACACTGTGAAATTTTGAATCAACATATTTTTCCTTTAAAATGTTACATTTATTCAGATTAAACTTTTGATCTGTCATCTATGTTATATTACAAATAAAATATTGACATTTGCTATCTCCACATCATTGCATTCAGTTTTTATTCACAATTTGTTTAGTGTCCCAAATTTTTTGGAATCCGGTTTGTAGTACCCTCAGGCAGACGATACAGGAGTCTGCCATCACGTACAAAAAGACTAAAGGACAGTTATTATCCATAAGCTGTCAGATTACTGAATTCTCAATAAATAACACTGAACAACTGGTAATAACTTTGCACCAAGCCACATCTGTGACAACTAATATGACTAATATTAGCTTGTGACACCTAATATTTTTATTGATAATGCATTATGTGGCTGTATCATGTATGTATGTATGTACCTTACCATCATAATTCATCTCAACGTTACTCACTACCTGTGCAATAACCTGTCACACAACCTGTGTAGTTTATGTTGGTTATGTGCAGTATACATCATGTGAATTTAAGTTTATATTATTACCTTGAAATACTTATACAAATTCATCCTACTTGTATCATTATATTCTACCATGTTGTTTACTATTTTTTTTCTTTAGGACCTTGTAAGTATTGTATGTACTTTTTCACTTTTTGGTACTTTATCTTGTACCCTTATTTAATACTTTAGTGTTTCTTGTTTGTTTGTTCATTGTTTTAGTGAGTCAAATCAGTTCTTCTCATCCTGAATATTTTATTGTACTGTTAACCTTGTGTTAACCTGCATATGACAAATAAACATAACCTGAATAAAGCATTAACCTTTAATTTAACCATTAAGCATACAATGCATTTATGACAGAAAATGGAGGATTTACCTGCAGTTATTTTTGTAGAGATGAACATGTGGTAGCTACTTCCTGTTTATAAAGTGATCAGCTGATGGGGTTGGTCCGGCTTTTTACATGTTTTCCAAACTCTGTTTAATTTTTGAAAAAGAATGAACTGTATTCCACCCTCTAAACATTCAGGGTAACACGTGTCTGAATTGTTTGTTCTCCAATGACACCGTTTAACCATTTTTTCAGTTGATTTTTCACAAAACTCTTGACTGTAAAGCGTCCAGGCTGTAGGAAAGGGGCGTTTACCTTCGGGACAAATTGAGATTACCGATTGGCCATTTGCTGACATGCCTACTGTGTTGATTGACAGGTCACACAGCGGAGTCGACTTGTGGAAAAAAGAAGAAAAAAAAAAACAGTTCCTGCAGCCCTGCGGAGGAGGCAGAGCGGCCCAGGAGCAGCGGTAGTGTGTTCTGTGTTTATATGTTGTTAATAAAAAGTTATAAAAAACTTAAAAAACAAGTGGTGCCGGCCCTGTCGCTCACAAATCAGACCGGCCCACCAGGAAATCTCCAGACCGTCCCGATTAACCACTCGGGGCCTGGCTAGCAGTGTGGTCATATTAGCAGCATAGTGCTGTTAACAGTATGGTTCTGTTAGCAGTGTGGTTCCATTAGCAGTGTGGTTCTGTTACGGTCCTGTTAGCATAAGGTGACCAGATGTCTGAAGTGAAATCTGGGGACATTTCCAGCTCAGAGACCAAAAACAATGAAATATTATCAAAATGAAATTAAAAACGGGGACAGTTACAGTTTCATTTATTTTTACATATTTATTCATGTTTAAACAATAAAAATCAATTAAAGCTGCAAGCAGCATTGAAGGCCCTTACAGCAAAGCGCAGCTCCGGTCTTACGGCGACCGTAGGAGCTCCAGTGACTCCGTCCAGTCGCCATCACGAACGCTCTGGCACCCGTCTCGCGCCCTTTACCGGGGTTCGCATTCGCCAAACCTTCGACATCACCTGCGACCGCGGGCGCTCCAGCAACACCTCCCAGTCACCGTCTTGAATGCTCTCATTCCATTCTCGCACGCGTCCACCAGGGTGCGCATATGCCTAAACTTTGCAATAGCCTTCTGCCCATATCAGTATGAGTCGGGCTGCAAGCCTTACAAGTTTGGCTAGGATCCAACCTTCCAGACGTGAGTTATTGTCACTTCCTGTTTTGTAGCGAATGTAAAGGACTTACTTTTGGCTTTTCAAAATGTCATATGTGGTAATCAACAGGTAGTGAAAACTGTTTCAGTCTTATATCTTACACAGTGCCAAGCTGGAAGAGTCATCCAATAATCATCAGTTTCTTCGCTGAGTGGGCCAGATTTAAGTCAAGTCATGAATCAACAATACTAGTGTGTCTACAAGTGCTCACTGATGAAACATAAAAATCTGATTTAGATCAGATGATGTATCACTGAGATGTAACTGTTGGAATAATCTAGGGGCGCACTTGAGTCAAAAGTTAAACAACAATACCAATGTGTCTAGAAGTGCTCAATAATGATGCACCAAAAATCTGGTGCAGATCGGATAATATATCATTGAGATATAACAGTTTGAATAATTTAGGGGGCGCACTTGAGTCAAATGTTAAAGAACAATACCAATGTGTCTAGACATGCTCACAGATGACGCACCAAAAATCTGGTACAGATCGGATTATGTATCACTGAGATGTAACAGTTTGAGTAAGCTAGGAGGCGCACTGGAGTCAAAAATAAAACAATACCAATGTGTCTACTAGTGCTCACTGATCAGGCACAATAAATCTGGTACATATTGGATGATGTATCCTTGAGATATAATTGTTAGAATAATCTAGGGGGCGCACTAAAGTCATATGTTAAACAACAATATCAATGCGTCTAGAAGTGCTCACAGATCACGCCCAAAAATCTGGTGCAGATCGGATGATGTATCACTGAGTTGTAACTGTAGGAATAATGTAGGTGGCGCCTTAGAGGCTATTGGCCACTTATCATGGATACCTGTTAAAGGGTTGGATAATGATTGATCCTAGTGATTTTGGTGCACCTCGGCTGAATTCTTTGTATTTTAGAACCAAACGTATTGCAATGGTGTCACTTCTTGATTCGCCACGCTGCCACGCCCACATCCTCCAGCAAAAATGATTTGCACTTTAAATCATGTCAGACCATCTTATCTGTCTTCTAACACAGGATCATCCTGATTAGGACAATTGTGTCAAAGAGGGAGCATTCCAAGTAAAAAAAAAGAGACTTGCTTTTCTCAGGGGGCGGGGCTTTGATGATGTCAAAATATGACGACATTTGATCGTCGGACATCCAACAGGGATGAGTCATGCCAAGTTTGGTGCATTTCGGTCTTTCAATGTGAAAATTATAGCGTTTGGAAATTTATGGCGTGAAGAACAACTTTGAGGCCTGGCCATGCCCCTTTAACATAAACGAAAATGCAAGCTATTGATAAATTTACTCCCCAATGTTTTCAGGGCATATTAACCAAGTTTGAAAGCAATCACTCAAATTCCCTAGGAGGAGTTCGTTAAAATTTGCCAATAGAAATGCCCAAAAATGACCCTATGACACAAAATATTCCTGTTGGTTTTGGACCAGGGCTCCAAGAGACTTTTTCATAGGTCCTGAGACGATACAGATGTTCACCGATTTTCAAAATTATGGGTCAAAAAATGGCTTGGGGCTGAGGTTTTAAAATATTCTAGGGGGCGTTGTGGAGGCTATCGGCCACTTATCATGGATTCCTATTTAAGGGGTGGACAATGATCGATCACACTGATTTTGGTGCACCTCGGTTCAAATCTGTGGAATTTAGAGGCAAATGTATGGCAACGGCGTAACGTCTGACTTCGCCACGTTACGACGCCCACATGCTCCACCCAAAACTGTCAGTGTTGGAAAGCAAGTTACACCAACATGCCTTTGGTCAATGGACAGACTATCATGCTGATCAGGTAACGGGTCAGAAAGGGATCATTCAACGTAAAAACTTTACACTTCCTTTTGTCAGGGGGCGTGTCTTAAGTGATGTCATGATTTGACCATTCAGTCTTGCAGTGGCCCGGATGTAGATCAATCACTGAAAGTTTGATGTCTCAGACAGTTTTCGTTTAGGACCTATTAGCGTTTCGTTTTTTATAGCGAGATGTCAAACTTTAAGGTCTGGCCCCACCCCTTCAGCATGTTCCGAAACTAACCGTTTAGATAACTTTGCGTCCCCCATACCTTTTGACCAAAATGGCCAAGTTTGAAACCGATTGAGCAAAATCCCTTGGAGGAGTTTGTTCAAATGCAGAGGCTGTAAACTGCCAAAAAGGTGTGAAAATTGAGCCGGCATTCCAAAATGGCCGCTTTCCTGTTGATCGTACAATGTTGGTGCCAGAGGGTTTTCTGTGCATCTTGGGGAATTGGACAAGCATACCAAATTTCATGTTTCTACAACAAACTAAGGTTAATTCGGAGGGTATTTTGAAATTTTCTAGGTGGCGCTCTTGAGCCTTTTCAGTGGCATTTTTTGCCACGCCCTTAAAATACGTAATTTTTCACCAGTCCTGATATGTCAGCCAAATTTTGTGACTTTTGGGACATGTTAAGGCCCCCAAAACGCCAATTCATTTGTCGAAAAAAATTGTAGCTCGGGCCTGAACAGAGCGATTACAATAGGCCTTTGCAGCGCTTCGCTGCTCGGGCTTAATAAAGTAGTAGTAGTAGTAATAGAGTACTAAAACTGTGTGTGTGTGTGTGTGTGTGGGGGGGGGGGGGGTCAAACGTATATTCTAGTAAGTGAGCATGCATACGTTGTGAGTGAATGAGAACATACTGTATATCAGAGTCAGAGACAAAGATTCTTTATTGTCATTCGCACCTCATGTGGTACATGTAGTGGAGCGAAATTATGTACACAGGGTCCCAGTTACATCCAGCAATAAAATGTATAAGAAAAACAGTAATAACATCTAAGATATGAACTAAGAAAAACCTCAACTAAATATACACTGAACACTCATAACATAAAACATTGAACATCAGCACAAACATGAACATGAGTCTGTGTGAGCGGATGTACACGCATGAACACATCAACACTGAAACAGATCAGCAGCAACATTATGTGATTTTCACCGTGATTATTCTGGTAAGAGATTCGTGAGTCTAACAGCCTCAGGGTAGAAGCTGGTCCTCAGTCTAGTGGTTCTACGCTTAATGCTTCTCAACTTCCTTCCTGAGGGGAGTGGGGCAAAAAACGTGTGTGCTGGGTGAGGTGAGGTCCTTCATGATGCAGGTAGCCCTATTCATGCATCTCGAGGTGTAGATGTCTGTGATGGTGGGGAGGCTGACTCTGACAGACTTCTGTGCAGCCTTCACCACTCTCTGCAAAGCTTTTCTTTCTGCAGCTGTGCAGCCTCCATGCCACACATCGATGCTGGAGCACAGGATGCTCTCCACTGCACACCTGTAGAAGGAGGTGAGGACTGAGTTTCCCAGACCAGCTCTTCTCAGCCGTCTGAGGAAGTAGAGTCTCTGATGAGCTTTCTTGATCAGGCTGGTGGTGTTGTTGCTCCAGCTGAGGTTGTCATTCATGTGTACACCCAAGAACTTGTAGCTGGAGACCAATTCCACTGCAGATCCTCTTATGTTCAGGGGTGTGTAGATGTTTTTGTTCCTTCTGAAGTCCACAATCATCTCCTTTGTCTTCTTCACATTGATGTGAAGGTTATTTTCTTTGCACCAGCTCTCCAGGTGTTCCACCTGTAGTGAACTAAGCCTAAGGTCAAAAACCTTGACCTTAAGAACCATGTGGGACAGAAACTGTCATTTCATTGATTTGAATCCAGAAATACAGGTTGACCCATCCTGAGACTTTCTTTCTTGAAAATTCAAGTGAAAGAACACTCTCACTATTATCATTACTATTTTACAAATGTTGATAATCAAAGTGTTTTAGTTCAAACCATTTTAGATGTTGCAGTGAACTAATCAATTTTTATTAACTGTGAAACAGTATAATGATTTTAATCCTCATGCAAAGTTAGAATTCATGTTAAGGCCTGTTACAGAGTAATTATGCATTTTCTGATTTTTCTGTCTTTGAATGAGCAGTGTACGTTTGATCCAAGGTCGGAGTCGAACGCAGACCAGTTGTTGGAACGAGCTGTCTTGTTTTTACATCCTCTCAGACGTAAATAGAGAAGCTGGCACCTGTTGGCAGCTGTTTTCCGCCAACCCGTCCAAACATTTCTCTCGTCTGTCTGAAAAACATTTTCAATCTGTTCCATAACATTCTTGCTGTTTTCTGACTTCTAGTAACCTCTTACGTCACAAAACACACCCCTGTCTGGTCGATATTGACCAATAAGAAAACTCCCAAATGAACCGGAAATAGAGCCCTTTAAAATGTCGGTACTTCCTAGTTCACCCCAGTTCCTGTTGGGTCGAAGTTCCAGTTGAGTCGAGCCGAGGTTGCAGTCGAGTTCCCGTGCTGGGAAACAAGAAAATCCTGACATGACCACAGAGCTCTTCCGAGTCTTATGGGATTATAACTTTCTTCCACATCTGGGTGGAACTCTGACGGACTCCACTCATGTGAAGTCCACTTGCTGAGGTGAATTTGTGTCGAACGGAATACCGTCACTACTTCGGACGATTCACAGCTGTTCCTACGGAGATGCTGAAAGGGTGCGTTGAATGGACTTTCGTACCAGTGGAGACATCTCCAGGTAAAAAGTTGATTATACCACCTAAGTGTACTGTGGGAAGAAGCTGAGAAACTCGGAGAGTGCCGTCTGGTGCCGACATAAACAAACTCCCTCACCCATCTTTTCTCCCTTTAAACTTCATCTTCCATCTTTAAAATTCTTCTATCAAGTAGAAATCACTCCAGATATTTTAGAAATGTCTGTGTAAAGTTTCAACCATCGCCGTATGGTTTTCTAATTGTACAGCTTGCTGATTAATTATGTTGTTATTTCCATATTTTGCCAAATTAATGTAAATGTGTGATGTTAAACTTTGATTCTATAAATAAATGACCACATTCATTTTGATGGGTCAAAGATAAATAACGTCTCACGATACATTTAATTAAATTCAATGCACATTATATACAGTCCAGAAAAATGAAAGAATCCATTTAATTTATGAATATATCTCATGCATATGTTCATCTACATACTGGTGGCCCGTATACGTTCATAAATGGACTGTGTATGTGTGTAATAATTGATTTTACATGTTGGCATGAAAAATTGCAGATTATGCTGTGAAAAAGTGCAGATTTTGCTGTGATGGAACGCAGCGCAGCTGGGACGCTTGGAGTAAACGCAGCGTGTTGAGCTGAAACAGAAATGTTAGCAGCTACTGGTGCTTTGAAAGCTGAAATTGTGAGTCAACGTGTCTGTTTGAAAGCTGAAATTGTACGTCTGTGGTGTGTGACGAGTTTGCTGAGCTGTGGAAATGCTTTATTCTGTTTAAACTGTGTTCCAGACGCTGTTCTGGTCCGGTTTGGTTTCTGAAAAGTTCGACCGGGTTGTTTTAAATGGTTGGAAAGACGTTTTTAATGCCGGGGCGCCGACTCCGTGCAGCTCAGAGCTTGATTCGTTACATTTTTAGCAGAAAATGGTGCATTTTGACAGTTTAAAAGACGAAAAGTTGACGGACTTGTTCAGGCTAAATGCTACATGCTAGTGGGAAAAACGTTCTGTGATTGGTTGAAAACGACCGTGTGTAACGTTTTGATTGGCTGACAGACGTGTCAGGTCGTAAAGCCCACCCCCGTGTTGCTCTGTCATTGGTGGATTCAGTCACGTGACCCGGAAATAAGTTCGGTTGCACCGAACCTTCTCTGTGCTTAAAATCTGCTTTTTAAAAGTTGAAAAACGCTTTAAAGTTGATTCTGATCCGCTGCTTCGTTTCTTCGAGGCCTAATCGCTGGAGTTTTGCCAAGTTTGAGTTTAAAATCCGTCATTAAATGATGTTTTTGAACAACGCTAGCCGATGCTAATTTTAAGCTAACAGCTAACGACCGGATGAGTGACGTGTCGCGTCACTTCCTCTGAAGTCAGATTGTAAAGCTTGGTTGCACCGAAGTTTTCCGTGCTTAAAATCACTAATTAAAACTTGCCACATGTCCCCAAAAAACTCATGTTCATGCAAAGAAGTCGTGCTTGTTGAAACAACGCCACGTTTAGCTTTAAATCCGTTCAGAAATGTTGATTTTACCGAGTTTTAGCCAAAGCTAATTTTAAGCTAAGCGGCTAACAACAGGATGTCAACAGAACGTCAGGAAGTTGTCAGAGACTCCTGCTGGTAGAAAGCTAACACCGCCACCTGCTGGGAAAGAGGAGTATAACAGTTTTCTGAAGAAAAACTGGAACTCCTCATAACATTATTTTTTTTTTCTTTTTCTGTTCACCACCTGGTTCTATGAGTAGCTGTTAAATAACGAATTTATGGAAGTAAACGGTTTAAAAAGAATTTTTAAACTGATGATTGCTGTGAGACTTTTAGAAAAATTGCAGGTTTATAAAAATTCAGTGCGCTTTAGAGTAAAAAACACTCAGAGGCTTGGTAATCTAGTATCTGTTAAGAAATAAGCACGTTAAGTAACACTGCCAGAGAAGCATTTACTTAAGAATATTCATGAATTGGGGTAAAACCTACAAATAGGGGCCCACATTTGAATAAGTTGACTTATAACAGTACTTTTGTGTAAACCCAAAGCTAAAATAGTGTGAAACTCATTGACATTTGAATACAATTATTTACCTGTAAAATATCTGAAGCTGGAAATTGTTTTACCCAGAAAAAGGGCTACACAGTGAATGAACATGACAGGTGTGGTAGAAAAAGATTTTGATCCTTATGAGATGAAGGGCTGTTTAGAGGATGCGTTGAAGCTGCTGACAGAATCCTTACATCCATATGTTATACAGGTGAACAGCATGAACCCAAAAGAGTTAGTGGACAATCTGATGGAGGTTGCAAGATGTGTGACCTCTACAGAATTTACAAGGTCAAGTTATGATCAGCTGGCTAAAATTGCAATTTTGCTGAAAGAATCATTCTATGCAGTTGTTGAGAAAGCTGATGACCTTGCACTAAGGTTAGACAGTGAAAAAGAGTTGGTTCGGGAAATTGAAGAACACTACCTTCAATTTAAGAGCGAACACGAGGTCCTCATGAGAAAACATTATGAAGAGTTGTTTCAATTACAGCAAAATGCAAATGCAGAAGTTGATTCACTGAACAGCAAAATACAGTTACTTGATGCATCACTATCTGAAGCCAGGGATGCTAAAGATGTGCTTAAAGTACAACTTGAGGAATGCAAACTGGTAAAGGCGGGATTACTCCAACAATGTCTGTTTTTACAAAGTGAATGTCAGACATCACAGGAGCGCCTGAAAGCTTGTGAGGAGAATCTAGCCGCAGCAACAAACAAGATTTCTGACGTGGGGCGAGCTGGTCTGGGACTCAAAGACGAACAGGGTCAGGGTCCGGATCACCCACGACCACCCCAGAAAGATGTTGTTGCACCTCCTACTCTCAGCCCCATTCTGTCACCCCCACCCCCATCTCGGGTGGTAGGGACAGA
>NC_056505.1:49378306-49387303 GCF_014905685.2 Nematolebias whitei | reverse complement strand
TGAGGAGCATCTTCTGTATTGTCCCCACTCGTCACTGCTTGAGCAAAAGTTCTGGGTTTTACATGAAGTCCAGTAATTATTAAGTCATCCCATCGTGTATATTGTTCCAGATCATCTACTTTTCTCTCAAGTTCTGATATTTTTTTTATCTCTTTCTCTTAGTGCAATTTTCAGTTGTTTCACTTCCTCGACAAGACTGATCAAAAGTTCTTGTCGTGAAGCTAGCTCTGTCAGTTCTGCACTCATAAAATTCAGAGATTTCTTGATTTCCTCCATATTTTCATAGTTCACCTCCACTGGGTCCGACCCTTTCACCTGCCCGCCGCGCCTCCGCATGGCTCACCCAAACGGGCCTGGTAGCAGCCGTTCCTCGGTGCGCTCTTCGGCGTGTCGTTGTGGTTAGCTCCTCGGCGTTGAAGCTGGTAGGGCGGTGGCGTCTCCGACGACGCGGTTCTGGAGCTGCTGCCAGTTTGGGTCTCTGCCGGACTGGGTCTGTCCCGCTGCTGCTCCACTTTCCTCCGCAAACACGCAGGCGATGTCCAGCACGACGAGAAGCGGCTGCTGTCTCTGGGTTGACGTGTCGTCAGCTGTTCAGTTTGTGAGCTCTCAGGAGCTCACAAACGCGGCTCACGCGCGGCTCCAACTTAAGTCATTCTTTGCATAGTTTCCTGAAATGACGTTTGAGGACAACTCCAAGTTCTGGGTGCTGGTTTAGTAGTTCAGTACATACAGACTCTGGTCCCAGTTCAGGTGAAGAGAAAAACCAAACGATGTTCTAAGGTGGTGATACAATCATCCTTCCGCTGGTCCAGGGTTTAACTCCCAATGACTATGTGTTTGTTTGAATATGTGCTTGTTTGTTTAGTCAGGTGGGTCAGCAGAAGTCTCTCTAGGACCTTCATGATGTGGGATGTCAGGGCAACAGGTCTATAGACATTGAGGACTGATGGGTGAGGTTTCTTTGGTACTGGAACAAGACAGGATGTTTTCCACAGCACTGGAACCTTCTCCTGGGTCAGGACAAGGTTGAAGAGGTGCTGCAGAACCCCACAGAGCTGCTTTGCACATACCTTCAGGACTCTGGGACTGACACCATCTGGACCTGCAGCCTTATTCCGGTTCAGTCTCTCCAGCTGCTTCTTCACCTGACTTCTGGAGACGCAGAGGGGGGAGGCAAAGGAGGTATCAGCATCTTCTGATTTGGTTGAAGACCAATATGTAGAAGAAGAAGGGTCCATGACTGAGGTGGTAGATACAATATTTGAGGTGTGACAGGACAGCCTTGGGTCAGTGGAGGGTGGTATGTATGTTTGGCAGTGGGCAAGAGAGGAGGATGCTGAGCTTTTTCCTGAACATAACCTATTGAAGAACGTGTTCAGTTCATGGGCTCTGTCCAGGCTTCCATCCTTCTGATCCTCCTTCTGCTTGAAGCCTGTGGTCTGTTTCATCCCTGACCACACCTCTCTGATATTGTTCTGTTGGAGCTTGCTCTCCAGCTTCTTCTTGTACACCTCCTTGCTGTTTCTTATCTTGACTTTTAGTTGCTTCTGTGTGCTCCTCAATAATTCCCTGTCTCTCTCCCTGAAGGCTCTTTTTTTCTGGTTTAGCAGTTCCTTCAGGTCAGTGGTAATCCAGAGTTTGTTATTGGGAAAGCATCTCACTGTTCTGGTGGGGATGGTATTGGTTACACAGAAGTTTATATAGTCGGTCACACACTCAGTCATGGCATTGATGTCCTCTTCATGTGGCTGGCACAGTGCATCCCAGTCTGTAGCCTCAAAACAACCCCGCAGGGCTTCTTCAGCTTCCATTGACAATTTTCTCATTGTTCTCTTTATTGCAGGTTGCCTCTGAACAAGGGGTTTATATTTTGAGCAGAGAAACACAAGATTGTGATTTGATTTTCCGAAAGGGGGTCTTGCTTTAGCGATGTATGAATCCTTGACATTTGCATAAAACAAATCCAGCATTTTGTTTTCTCTGGTAGAGCAGCTGACAAATTAGTCTATTATTAGTCTATTTCTCTCCTCTCTCCTCTTCAGTAATTCTTCCACTTCTCTAAAACAGAGTCATAATATAATCACAATATTTTATTACACACCTTAAGCCTAAAAGTCTCTGTTCACAGTTCAATTCAATTCAGTTTATTTATATAGTGTCAAGTCACAACAGAAGTCATCTGAACAGAAACAGAAAAGTAAGTTAACACTATTTATCTGAGGAGCCAGTAGATTGATTTGAGTTTTAATATATTAGCAAAACAACTCATAGCTAGCTCTGAAAATATAAACTAAAGGTCACCAATCAATTCTAAAACAATGAATGAACCCTTGGCACGTGCACTTTCGTGCAATATTCATCTTGTCAGGTCTAAACCAGCTTAACTGAGCCTGACAGTTCATCATCCTGTTATGATTTCTCCCTCTCTCACTTGAGCTGCAGTTACTCCCTGTGGTCTGTCTGTTAATAAAACTTGATTTGGGTCTTCATCTTTAGTAAAACTAAACACATTTCAGCCCTACGTTTCCACCT
Organism: Nematolebias whitei; assembly: GCF_014905685.2. Classification (NCBI taxonomy): domain Eukaryota; kingdom Metazoa; phylum Chordata; class Actinopteri; order Cyprinodontiformes; family Rivulidae; genus Nematolebias; species Nematolebias whitei. Next base: position 49,384,771 of record NC_056505.1, on the reverse strand, counting down.
GGACACAGCACTAGAAACATTTCCTACTGTGAACAAAACTTTTATCACGGCAAGGATCAGCCCAGTTCAAACAAAATAAGTCCATTTATACCATATCACAGGAGAACTCCCCCGTCAATGTTGACTAACACGTGCTGCACTTCTTCCATTTTAAAGGTGGTGCGTGTGGCTCTTCTTCTTCTTCTCTGTTGGCTATAACATCAGCACTGCAGTGCTGGCGCAACCAGCTGCTACAGTAATAGTGGATGTTGTGCACAACTGCACCCGACTACAGTAATAATAGTCTACATGCAACATTTTTTTCCTCATTCATTAAATGCTCAAATCTGGGACATTTTTGGGGACAGCTTGGGACAGGTCATCCAAAGCGGGGACTGTCCCCGAAAATCGGGGACGTCTGGTCACCCTACGTTAGCAGCAGGGTACTGCTAGAAGTGTAGTACTGTTCGCAGTGTGGTCCCATTCGCAGTGTGGTCCTGTTAACAACATGGTCTTGTTAGCAGCGTGTTACTGCTAGCGATGTAGTCCTGTTAGCAGTGAAGTACTGCTAACAGTGTGGTCCTGCTAGCAGTGTGGTCCTATTAGCAGTGTGGTCCCATTCACAGTGTGGTCCTGTTAACAACATGATCTTGTTAGCAGCGTGTTACTGCTAGCGATGTGGTCCCGTTAGCAGCGAAGTACTGCTAACAGTGTGGTCCTGCTAGCAGTGTGGTCCTGTTAGCAGTGTGGTCCCATTCGCAGTGTGGTCCTGTTAACAACACGGTCCTGTTAGCAGCGGGGTACTGCTAGCGATGTGGTCCCGTTAGCAGCGAAGTACTGCTAACAGTGTGGTCCTGTTAGCAGTGTGGTTCCGTGAGCTGTGTGGTTTTGTTAACATTGTGGTCCTGTTAACAGCACGGTCCCATTAGCAATGGGGTACTGTTAACAGTGTGGTCCTGTTAGCATGTAGCAGTGTGGTTCTGTTAACAGCATGATGATAATAATGACTATGGTAACAGACAATGACTGCCCTCCAGAACTGGGTCCAGCAGATGCAGAACATTCAAAGTTCCCCATGGAACCGAATTGTTCTGTAGAGTTCAGCCCATACAGGCAGATGGAGGACCATGGAGACGGCCATCATGACAGGCTGGAGCCTGTGCCTGAGCCCGAGGCAAGAAATGGGCCAAAGAGTGGTGTTCTTGTAGAACGAACCGAGCTGCAGATGGACTGCGTATTTCTCAGCAAATTCCCAGCGGACCGGAGCAACTTGGAGAGCGGTGGGTCATATCGAATCCTCCTGCCAGACCCGTGCACCATGCCACCATCTGCAGCCTGTCTCGCTTCCTGATGTGTTTTGTCAAGCCGAGTTGATTGACACGATCAGAGTCAGAGAGTCAGAGATTCTTTATTGTTGTTCCACCACATGTGGTACGTGTGGTGAAACGAAATTATGTACACAGGGTCCCAGTTACATCAAACAATAAAATGTAAAAGAAAAACAGTAATACGATCTAAGATGTGAACTAAGAAAAACATCAACTAATAATACGCTAAGCACTAATAGCATAAAAACAATGATGACGTGTCTCCTCCTCTGATGATGATTCTAGTCATTTCTGGAACACTAGAAAAAGTTTTTCTGTCAAATCACACACACTGGTTGGTCAAGTTCTGTTATGAACATTGTTAGGGTTAAATGTTGTTTATGACTGCAGCAGACCTCTGCTTGTGTCCGACTCCCCCTGTGGTGTGTGTGTGTGTGTGTGTGTGGGGGGGGGGGTATTCAGGGTAATTTAGGAGGTGAAACAGGAAGAAAGCGTGCTTGTAAAGTGGACTGAAAGTAAAGCTTAATAATAATAATAACAATTGTTTTATTTTTTCTCATTTAAAATGTTTCTTGTGATCATTTGTAGCCAAAATCAAATCTGATGACTGCACAGCCCTTTCTGCTCCTGAAGGCTCCTGGGAGTTTCTCACAATTTGCCCAGAACCTGAAACTCATTCACTCCACCAGCAGCGGCAAACCAAACTCAGACAAGAGGCGATAAAACGTGAGTAAGAATAAGTTTATAGAAATGTGGGTGAAGTGGGTGGGGAGGTGTGTGAGATTTGTTCACAGTTAGGATTGTACATTTCTTTTCTCAGCATTTCTTGTCTGCCTGCTTTTCTTGAAGCTGGATCCAGAGCCCTGCCCCCAACAGAGCTTGGAGTCCAGAGGAGGGGAGGCCTCGGCCAGCTGCAGGCTTAACTGGAGTCCTGCTCTGAAAGGTGGAGTGCTAGCCTTTGGGGCCAGGGGGGCTTTGCAGTGGGTGGAAGTATAGGGATGTGAAAGAAAGAAACCAAGAGAAGAGGTTGTTGACAGCATGAGTGCAGCAGAGGAAATTGCACTCAGAGACACAACACGGGCACCCTGAGAGATTCAGTTTCAAAGTAATAAAAAAAACTGAGCGCCCTACTTCCACAGATCCGGGCATTCACAAACCAGCAACAGCAGAATGTGGCGGACCACGTTCCTATGCTGGCACACTGTATTGACAGTTCAGCTTTGCATTGTTCCACTGGTTTACACTATCACTCTCATAAATCTACATTCATTCAAGAAATTATTAAAGTTCAAAAAAGTTCAATCTGGTCCTCTGGACATTCAAAAAAAAAAAAACAAAAAAAAAACCAAAGCTTTGTTGTGTTTTTTTGAATGTCCAGAGGACCAGATTGAACTTTTTTGGATTTTTCTACCTGGATTATTGAGCATGCATCAGGAAATTATTAAAGTTATTAAAAGCAATGCTTCACAAATTCATTTAGAAGATAAAAACGTGTTAAATTTCCCACAATTGTTGCACTGAAAGTAATTAGTTGCATGAATAGTTGTAATTATGCATGTTTTTTTTAATGAGTTTTACTATGAAGTGTTATAAAACTGCTCAACAAAACAAACGTTCCAAAAAATCAGAAAAAGAAGCATTTCTTTCCACTATATGTGCAGTATGCTATAATAAGCACATTTTCTTTAATTATCCTTGATAATAGTTATGAACACCTAGAAAGTAAATTATTTTCCAATCGTGAATAAAACTGTAGGAAAAATTAAAAAAGAAATTGTCAGAATTGTTTATTTGTTTGTTTCAGAAGTGTACTGTGACAAAATCACAAAACAAAAATAAAAAAATCTGTTGAGAGGAGAAACTAATCTATGCAAGTAAAAATCCTAAAATGGTGAGATTTATTGCCAGTACCTTTAGAAGGGACTGGATTTGCATTCCTTTTAGGTTTAAAAGAGTTAAAGTCATGAAGATTTCATTCCTCTGAACCCCTGCTGTGTGTTAAATGACTGGCTTGAAGTCACAGGATCATAGTTCCAGAGTTGGCATGAACTGCTCGTCACATGAACGTGTCTTGCTGCTGACTGTTCTTTCATCCAGAGTCCAGAGGAGGTGAGACGCGGTCAGGCTCACTCTCTGAGTGCTATCAACAGAGGGCGCTAGGACCCAATGTGTAGAGACGAAGCATCCGAGGCAGGAAGACGAGTTCTTTATGGAGACGAATATTTGAAGTGATGAGGTTGAAAATGAGTACTCACAAAAATGAACGAGTAAATCAATATGATGACAGACAGACAGACAGACAGGCATATGCACACACAGACAGACAGACAGACAGACAGATGCACAGACAGGTTCTGGACAAGAAATTTAAAGTCATACAAATCCATCCATCCATTCTTTTGTACCCACTTTTTCCTTTTTGGGTGGTGGGAGACAATGGTGCCCATATCCAGCAGTCACTGTGCGAGAGGCGGGGGACACCCTGGACAAGTCTCCAGTCCATCACAGGGTCACATAGAGACAAACGAGACAAACACCCATTTACGCTCTCTCTCTCACCTAGAGACAATTTAGTTACCAATCAGCCTAACATGCATGTTTTTGGTCTGTGGGAGGAAACCGGAGTACCCAGAGAAAACCCACACATGCACGGAGAGAACATGCAAACACCACACAGAAAGGTTCTGGGCTGGGATTCGATCCGACAACTTGCTCGCTGAGAGGTACTGCGCCATTGTTCTGCCCCGTCATAGAAATCCAGTATAGTATACTGTATATATCAGTATAGTTTTTTTTGTTTTTTGTTTTTTATGAGTGGTTTGCGAACAGACACAGTTCTGTTTCAGATACTTCATTGTTTGGGTTTAGTGACTTTAAAAAGTTTCACAAATGATCATTTCCAGGCTCACTCACTTCTAACTGAGCCATCAAAACACTGTGAAATGACAAATGCCACCTCCTGTCACAGAAGGATAAAACACCCCAGCCTAACTTTAATCAACACAAGTGCTTCTCTGAACAGGACAAGCGTTTATCACTCATCAGTAGAGTAGCATGAGAATCTAATTTTTCCAGAACAAACAAACATGCTTGTATCTAAATTAACTGTTGAAAGGAAACTGAAATGAGATTGAAAAAAATGTCAGTTTAATAAATATTTGATGTGATGGAAGTGAATACAGACAATTCTGTTAAAGCTTTTGATTTTTGTCTCACTCCTTGTGTTGTGTGTTTGTCTCTTTCCTCATCAAATCTGAAAACAAAACAATCCACAACACCAGCCATTAACAGAAACTAGTTTTATAGCCACTCCATGTATACGGTTTAAAAAAAATCTGTAAATTCTTGAGCATGTTTTTATTTTTATTTATTTTATTTTATTATTTTTCTGAGGCAACATATTACAAGGCCATGTGTACAATTTCATAAACGGATAAATGGATTCTAAATTAGTGCACACAGTTTTCTAAACAATGGCGTAATAAATTACAAATTTCTTCTTACAGAAGGAATGGGTTATAAAGTTTCACACAATTTTACTAAACTGAAAGAACAGATTAAAGATCTATATGCACTATTTTATTTAAATAAAAGTATGACCTCAGAGAGCACACTGATGTCTGTCTGTCTGTGTCACATGCCCCCTAAGGAGTTTTTTTACATGTGAAGTGAGATCAGACTTCCATTTGAAACATACTAAAAAGAAAGGAACATCACACACGCCCGCTCTGTACAGCAAACACTTGGAGAAACAGCAGCATTAACATAAGGAGCAGCTCCAACGTGTGTAACCAAACAGTCAAATCCCAGAGATGGTGTTTTATTATGTGTTTGATAACTTGTGTGAAACGGCGCTCGCTGTTCATTTATAAAATCCCTGGTAATCCCCGAGAGGCAGTGACAGCTGATTTAGAGATGCCCTGGGCTCCACTGGTGAAGATAAACTGAGGTACTTTCTCGCAGTAAGGTCTGCAGAGAGCCTAGAGAGTCTAAATCACTCTTTAAAGAGACAAGGAGGCTCGAATACAGTCACGGGGGGCCACAAATGTTGCAGGGCCACTGGCTAGCTCGTGCTGTGTTAGCTTTATATACCAAGAGTGGATATTCTATGATGCTGGTTAATGGTTTCCCCCCAAAAAAAGTTTCCTGTGGGAATGAAAAGCAGATAATTCATGTACCTAATGGGAGCCATAAATCCCCTTATTAACTTCCCCACACTGCAAAGGAGGCCACAGTCTGGAGAAATAAGAGACAGATGAGGGCAGAAAAGAGAAACTTTAATTAAAAGGAAGAGAAAGAGAGAAAAGGAGATGGCAAACGAAAGAAAATAAAACAAGTAAGATCTGGGTTCACATCAAGATATGATCCAGACAATCAAAAGGATCGGAAGGAGGGGCACCACAAAGGGAGTCAGGGTAGAGGGGACGAAGGGTGATGGCTGAGGTGAGACAGGAGGGAAGAGGGGCCTGGTGGCAGGGCACAGGCCTGGGTGGCGCGGCGCTAACAGGCCCCCAGAGACCCGGCACTGCAGGACCATATGGAGAGCAGTGAAAGAGAGAGGAGCAGCGGGAGCCCCAGGCTGACAAGCCACCGCTGCCCCTGCTTCAGCTGTTCCCCTGGAGCCCCGGGGACCTGGGGATTAGAGGCATACAACAAAGACAACACATACAGGATAACACACGCACGCGCCCCCACCACCACCACACACACACACACACACACTTAGGATGTATTCCAGTGAAGAGAGTACATCCACTTTTAGTGCAACAAAGACAGGTACACTCGGATAAACACAGTACAGATCTAATCACCCACAGTTGATGCATTTACAAAATATATCAAAAAGCCTTGAGTCCTTCTACTTTGGTCAACAATAAACACAAGTCTGAAACACACACACACGCACACACACACACGCACACACACGCACACACATAATCATGTACTTAGGAAATAAACTCAAAAAAGCCAAACATGCAGTTTTACGTACTCCTCTCTCCATTTGAATATCCTTCTGTTTTGTTAAGGGAAACATCCTTTCTCCTCTTCCCCCGCCTCGGTTGTTTGCTTGGAAGGAACACACGCTTATGTCAGAATTAAACAACATCTTTATTTTTACAGACTTCAAAATGCGTGAACAAGAGAGAATTGTATATAT
>NC_056505.1:49359489-49378206 GCF_014905685.2 Nematolebias whitei | reverse complement strand
TATATTATCTGACATCAAGGGGCCCCATGCAATTCTGCCCTGTGTCAGCTCTGTTTCAACATTTATAGACTCTTTTTCTCCACCCTGTGACACTTCCTGTTTTCAATTTCTTTCCAATCAATTGGGCACACATTAGCCGTCATCTCTTTCAGTTGAGTACGTGACAAATTCCTCTTTCCATTAGACAAATTTTAGCGCACACACATAATCTCACAAAGACTGTGAGACTCTGATTATCCTCTTGATAACTTATGACATGATCAAGTCTTAGATTGCTCTATGGTTGTTCTGACCTATTAAGTTGCTCTTTAACTCATCATTAATTATTTTATAATCCCCACACATACTCAAATGATGTGAACTGTAATTTAACTTTATAGTTCATCTTATGTAATTTAACAAGAACCTTTGAGGTTGTTTTGTTTTCTCATTAAAGGCTTTATAAGGTACTATTTTCCTACTGACAGCAGAAAGTGTCATGGTTGATTTTAAATGTTAGCAGTCGCTAAAAAGATATTTATCAGATTATGGCCTAGTTTACACATCTGACAGATATTCTAGTCATCTTTATATGATCTATTTTCCATAATTCATAATTAAGCATTATATTCACCAACACATATTATGTTATTTTCCACAATTTATCATCAAATGTTATTTTATTCCTAACAGTTTCTAGGATTACCCATATGTCACGGTTTTCAGATGGAGCTGAGCAGGAACAAATCCATTTGCACATGCAGAACTCAGAGGTGAGGTGTAAAACAATAATCACTTTAAAAATCAAAATAAATAGCTGAAGTCCACAATCATCTCGGGGGGCAATCAGGGTGCACCTGGTGATGAGCTGCTGAGATCACGTGAGAGCTGTGCTGCGTGAGTAACATGGCAGGATACTGCTAAACAAAAACGATTCGACTCAGGTAAAACAAGCCAATATATTAAAATCATGCATAATAAATATTGTTAATAATGACCTCTGCATATTGTTTCAATAAACCAAACTGTACGGGGAAACCTTGGACAGTCTGGAGAGTTACGTGGACAAGTGTTTTGAAAACATCGTGATGGATAAACCACAAAAACACACCGCATACACGGCCACACCAACTCCTAAACGCACGCGTTCAGAGAGCTCAACCAGCACGTCCACATCTCCAGAGAAAAGCTTCACTGATGTCCTGGGCTCTATAGACAAGAAGCTAACCAGCTTAGATGCCCGGCTGGCCCTGGTGGAGGTTCTCCACAAAGAGTTCCAAGCACAGAGGGAGTCTCTGGAGTTCAGCCAAGCTCAGGTGGTGTCGCTCGCTGCAGAGAACCAAACTCTGAGGGATAACGTCAATGAACTCACTGAGAAGATGATGCAGCTGTCTGGAGAAAACAGGAAAATGAAGGAGTCCATCCTGGACATTCAAGCTCGGAGGATGTGGGACAATCTTGTCTTCTCAGGGATCCCAGAACGAGCAGAGGAGGACGCTGAAGTTACGATCTGTGAGTTTATCCAACATCAGCTGAAACTCCCAAGTAAGACAGTAAAAAAACATCACATTCCATCGTGTTCACAGGCTCGGAGGTAAGAAGCCTGATAACAAGCGACCTCGACCAATTATTGCTAAATTTGAGCACTTTAAACAAAAAGAGCAGGTGAGAGGTCGGGGCAGAGAGCTGCGTGGGACGGACTTCAGTGTGAACGATCAATTTCCAAAAGAGATCCTCGATCGGATAGGTTCACTCTTTTAAAACAAAACTGGAGTTTTAACTATAAAACAAAGTAACTTAATGATAAGAACTGGTGGATATCTGACCCCTGAGCGCTTGGCTTTCAGTAACTGTGGCCCCCTGGGCAGTTTAGATGAATAGTCCTGGTTTAATACTTGTAACACTGGAGGTAAATTAACTGGCATTTGTAAATAAAATGTAAAGCACAGCTCGGTAAGGTGTCTGCACTGGTGGTGGTGAACGGTGTCACACCTATTCTTTTTGTTTGTTTGTTTTTAGTCTTTTTTTTCCTTTCTTTTCCTTTTTTATTTTTATTATTTTCTCCTTTACGTTTGTCTGTTACCACATCACTTCATCATTCTTTTTTCTTTTTTACCGCCCAACAAACACTTACACACAAGCACACCAAAACACACACACACACACACACTCGCACACACACCAGAGAACTTTATATCTTTCAACTTCTCTCACACCCAGCTTCTTCTCAATATTCTTGTATCTTTCCACTTCAAACTTCACTTTGTGTTTCTAAACATCTAAACAATCTCAAGCAATAACTCTGATTTTAGTTGGATCTGTTTGTCTCCATGGTGACATGCGATGGTCAACTTTAGCTACTCACGCAGAACTATGGGCACATTAAGGTTTGTGACTTGGGATGTCAATGGAACCAGTACTCAGCAAAAATGATTAGGACTTTTAAACCAGCTTAAAAGACTACAGGCAGATGTTGTCTTTTTACAAGAGACTCATAAATCTATTACAACTGCAGATGGTCTTAAATCACCTGACTTTCCTGATGTGTTTTGTGCCTGCTATAACTCAAGGCAAAGGGGAGTGGCAATATTAATACACAAAAATGTTAATTTTACAGTACTAGACACAGTTACAGACCCAAATGTAGATATTTAATAATAAAACTTTGTATAAATAACTACAAGCTGTGTGTTGTCAGCATATACAGGTATGCCCCAAATGTTGATGACACCTCTTTTTTTCATGATTTTTTTCTCAGCACTGTCTGATCACTTGGATTGCTCACTTATACTTGGAGGTGACCTGAACTTTGGTCTAAATGAAGAATTAGACAGATGTAGTAGAGCAGGAACTCAGCGCAGTTGGCAGTCCATAAATATAGTTAAACGGGGGGGGGGCGTTGTGGAACTTCGAGCCAAGATGGCAGCTTAAAGTAGATGCTCCGTGTGGCCTGCTCCAAACTTTGAAAGAACTCAAGATTAGAAACGTAAACTGGATCCGAAAATGTCAAAAACGACCGCTCACAAGGACTGTGATATTTTCACGTGAAAACGCGGTTCCCAAAAACCAGCTAAAACTGATATATCGTGGCAGACCAAGACAAAGAGGGGGCCGCTAGCATTGATAGCACGTGTGATCTTAGCACGGTGCTAGCTGAACTTCGGTCGTTGCATTCAGTGTTCGGTGGATTTGGAAACAAACTAGACAACATAGATAAATGTATGGGGGAAATGATGAAATCCATCCCCTCTCTGGAAATAAACATTGCAGAGGTGAAGCAAAATGTTGCTGCTAATGCTACTAGACTGGAGGAAGCTGAAAACAGAATCATGTTGGCGGAGGAACTTTTAGAAACTAGTACGGCTAGTCTTACCAAAGCCCTGAAACGAATATCCTACTTGGAAGAAAAGACCGACGACCTGGAGAATCAAGGCAGAAAGAAGAACCTTCGCCTTTTTGGGCTCCGGGAGAGCGTTGAGGGTCAGCAGCCGCTGCTGGAGTTTGTACGGGAGATGCTGCCGCGCTGGCTGGAGACCGATAGGTCCTTCACCATTGAGAGGGCTCACCGCACCCTGGCACCACCAAAACCGAACCAGCACAGAGCCGTCCTCATCCGTTTCCTGAATTTCCAAGATCGGGAATTTGTTTTCCGCTCTACAAAACAACGCAACATTGAATATGACGGAAATAAACTTTTTTTCACTCAGGATCTCTCAGCAGAAACCATCCGACAGCGAGCCGAGTTCGACAACATCAGGAAAGTGTTTGCTGCAAAAGGAATGTTCCGCGGGTTTCAATTTAACCCATGCAAAATGAGGATCCTCCACAATGGGAAAATACAGTTGTTTACATCTCCTAAGGAAGCCGGGGAGTTCCTCCGCACACACGCTGGACAGGACTGACTGTACTGGTGAGCGGTTCAGTTCCTGAATGACAGAATTAGCTGCTCATATTCGATAGCTTCACTTCACTTTGGACAAACAACTTAGCTTCCAAACGTTTCACATTAGAACGTTCCACTCGCCAGGGTTGCCCGTTATCTCCAATGCTATTTGCTTTAGCTATAGAACCCTTGGCAATAATGATAAGAATGCGAACTGATTTATTTGGCATTCAGTTGGGAGACCAAGAGCATAGAATGGCATTGTACGCTGATGATCTGATAGTTTTTTTTTGACAAGGCTGCCCGTTAGCATCCCAAATTTAATGCAACAAATAGAGTTGTTTGGGCAGCTTTCTGGCTACAAAATAAATGATTCAAAGTCCTCTATTCTATTTTTGAACAGGGATGAAGACTAAACCCAGTTATACAAACCCCATTTATCAATGCAAGAGAGGGATTAGTGTACCTTGGTGTTAAAATTACCCCAGACATTAAAACAATCGTACCAACAAACTATGATCCTCTGGTCAGTGAAGTAAATAAGTCACTAAATAAATGGATGATAATGCCCATATCAATGATTGGCCGAATAAACATAATCAAAATGAATATATTACCAACATTTTTGTATCTGTTTCAGTCAATTCCTTTGCCTCTTCCAAAAAAATGTTTTGATGGATTAAACTGTATTTTTAATAGATTTATTTGGAACAATAAAAACCTAGAACAAGACTTTGCCTACTGTACCTGCCATATGAGAGAGGGGGGCTACAACTCCCTAATTTTAAATTGTATTATTGGGCCGCGCAGCTGCGCTCAGCCATGTGCTACTTTTCAATCGAAACACCCCCAGCGTGGACAAAAATTGAACAATTAGTAACAAACCTTAGTTTAAATTTGTATTTGTATTCCGCAAGGCCAAAACAATTGATAAAAATGACAAAAAAAAACTTTTTAAAAAACACAATTGACGTTTGGTATAGGACCCATCAATGTATTGGAGATACTCCTTCCATTTCTCCTTTTTCACCTATTTGGGGGAATGGATATTTAAAGGCAGGAAGAGCTGACGGAGGTTTCAAAATCTGGGCAAATAAAGGTGTACAAAAACTGGCAGATCTCTATAAGGATGACAGGCTTCTTACATTTGAGCAGTTATGCCAAATATATAGCATCTCAAAGAAAACACTTTTATAACTATTTACAAATTAAACATTTCATTATGTCAAAACACAAACAGATTGAATCCAGACCACCACTATCATACCTCGAGAATATTGTAGTAGGCAATCTGGAGCGGAGAGGCCACATTTCTTTATTTTATGTAGCTTTATTAAAGCATGATGAGGAATCTACCACAGACAGATTGGATGCATGGAAATCCGACTTCCGAGAAGAGATACAAGTGGCGGACTGGGAAACCGCATGCTTAAAAGCCCAAAAGCAGTCAATTAACACAAGGATGAAACTCCTCCAATACAAGTGGTTGATGAGAACTTACATAACTCCTGTCAAACTGAATCGCTGGTCACCTAACATCCCAGACAACTGCAGTAAGTGCTTGGTTGGAAGGGGTACTCTTTTTCACTGCATATGGGAGTGTCCATGTTAGGAGTGCGCGGGGAACCCAGATGTTATGAGACCCAAAACGAGGCAGACACAGGGGAGGTACAAAAAGAACAGTGTTTATTATGTACAGTGATAATCAAATCCACACGCTGCTTCTCAGCAGCTCCTGGAAAGAGGGACGACAGGTTAATGTTGGTCCAGAGGGGAAGACCAGAGTGGTTTGTTTGAAGAGCGTTTTTGTCCTTACAGTCCAAACCAGAAGGAGGGGAGCTGGTCCTTCAGTCCAGGGAGAGAGCAGCAGAGGAGTATCCAACGAGGGTCCAAGGGAAACGAGGAAGGCTGGCAACTGGAGGCAAAAAGGTACGAGGGATACCTGACAGGCCGAGGGAATCCAGATCAGGACACGAGGAGAATCCAAAAACACGAGGAACCAGGAAACTGGAAAAGAGAACACAGGTGAACAAATTATTTTCACCTAGACATTTCTAGCTCAACAGTACTATACCATGAGAGGTGATATGCTCCAGCGATGAGTCACACTGGGCTGCATCCTTTTGTAGATGGAGAGGCTCATCAGGCTGATGACCGCCAGGTGTTGTTAATCAGCGGCCATCAGCAAGGCAGGCTGCAGGCAGTGGGACCCTTACAGTCCAAAATTACAGCAATACTGGAACTCAGTTACGCAAACTTTGTCAAGGATTGTTGGAGTGAATGTACCCACTGAGGCTAAAATGTGTGTTTTAGGTATTTACCCAGAGAACTGTGTTCTTAGTTCCAGACAGTTAAAATTAATCGATTTTGGACTCCTGCAGGCCAGGAGATTAATATCTCTACACTGGAAAAAAAAATGGACATAACGTCAAATCGCATGTGGGTAAAGGAGATGGCATCACGTATGGCTCTGGAGCAACTCACTTATATTGTCAGAGGAAAGGGAGCGAAATTTGAAGAAACCTGGTCACCATTGACTGAGTTCTTGAAACACTACAAAGGAAACTAGATGAACGGTGCATGTTGCTGAATATTTTTTGAGTTGTTTTTATTTATTTATTTTTATTATTCATTTATTTATTTATTTTGTGTTTTCTGATATATATGTGTACTGTTGATTTTTTTTTCCTTTTTAGTTCTGTTTGCTCTGGGGACTAAGTTGTTTAATGTGAATCTCATGTTAATGTACCACTGTCACTTGTTTGTCTTTTTATGTTACAAAATTCAATAAATATAATGTTTGAAAAAAAAAAAAAAATATATATATATATATATATATATATATATATATATATATATATTGTTAAACAGTACATGAGTGACTACGGACTTTGCGATTCATGGTGATCTCTCCACCTGAACTGTACGGAGTATACTTTCTTCTCACCTGTCCACCACTCTTACTCTCGTCTGGATTATTTTTTAGTCAGCAGCTCGTTGTTGACGAACATCTCGGACACTGAGATACACCCTATAGCTGTCAGTGATCATGCTCCTGTCTCTTTAATTCTAGCAAACAGAAAAGAAATCCCAAAAAGTATAAACTGGAGATTTAATATATCATTGCTGCAGGATGAAGATTTTATCAATTTTACAGAAGAGAGGGCTTCTTATCTGGAGTATAATGAGTGCCTGGAACATCAGCATCTATTCTCTGGGAGGCAGGGAAAGCAGTGATGAGAGGTCAAATAATCTCATTCTCATCATATAAGAAGAAAAAAATAAAATAAACATATTCAGGAATTAGAAGAAACCATTAAATTGTTAGAAGCCTCACATGATGAAGACATGCTGGTCAAAATGCGTAAAACAAAATTAGAATTACATTAACTTATTAACAAAAAAAACTCAATTCTTAATACAAAGACGTCGAATAGAAAACTTTGAGCAGAACAATAAATCGGGTAGCTTTCTAGCAAAACAGCTCAAAATAAATAAGAAAAAAAAACTATACTTGGTTTTAAAGACTTGACTGGGAATACAGTTTATGATCCTGAAAGAAAAAACAGTATTTTCAGAGATTTTTATAAAGCTTTATACTCACCCCAGATAAACCCATCAGATAATGAAATTAATCAATTCCTAGATAAAATAACACTTCCTAAATTATCAGATAGTCAATCAATGGAGCTGGACTCACCAGTGACACCAGTGGAACTCCAGGAAGCCCTCAAAAGCATGTCCAATAAAAAAGTTCCAGGTCTAGACGGATTTTCAGAAGAGTTCTACAAATATACAAATAATTCTGGAATATCCTGGCACCACTATTTCACAGAATGCTACAGGAAACTGAGAAATATAACAGACTTCCAGAAAATATAACTCAGCCAACATTAGTCTCCTGTTAAAACCAGGCAAAGACCCTGTATTACCTACCAGTTATCGTCCCATATCCCTTATCAATAGTGATCTTAAAATAATTTGTAAAGCCCTCTCAAAAAGATTGGAAAAGATAACTCCTCTCATAATACATCCTGACCAAACTGGTTTTATAAAAGGGAGGCATTCATCCATCATCATCGTTCTAGAATTGCGCCGCTCAAGGTGGCTGCATGTTGGAGCAGCTCTGTTACTTTCATTCTGAGATTTTGCTTTTGGGAACTTTAATTACTCTTTTTCTGGATGTAAATCACATTTTTTGGATGATTGTTTCCTCTGGTATTGGATGCTGTGCAGCTAGAAGGATTTTTACTAAAACTTTTTTTAGTTTTGGACATTTGTTATGATACATAACCATGGCAACGAGGCAGTTTTCTACAACCAACAGCAGCTGATTAACATCTCAAAAGCTCAAATAATATCTCAACTACAGCCCCAAAACTAAAATGAGTTGAAAAGGATGTTCTGTGGATGCATTCTCATCTACCTGCCAGCTGTGCTCCAGTGCCTGACCAATGAGATCCTGGAACTAGCAGGAAACATGGCTCATGACAGCGGAAGGACAGGATTGTCCCTCGGCACCTACAGTTGGATGTCAGCAGCAACGAGGAGCTCAGCAGACTGCTGGGAGGAGTGGCCATCGCTCTGGGAGGAGTTCTGCCCTGCATTCGGGCGGTCCTATAGCCTGGGTGAACTGAGGCACTAGCCGAGTCTGGGTGGACGGATTGGATGGCATATGCAGCCAGTTTCTTAGGATCCACAGAGGGATGGATCTTTACAAGAGATCCTTCCTGCCTACAGCCATCAGCATCTATAACATTTCTTAATGAAATGAGGATAACGAGTTACAGCAACAAATAATTTCCATTTGGGATTAATAAAGAATTTTGGATTGAATTGAATTAAGAGAAATAATCAAATATCTGCTAGCTTTCTTCTGCAAAGGAGCACCAGGCAGGGATGTCTACTCTCCCCCTCACTGTTTGTTATGTTCATCGAACCACTAGCCACAGCAATCAGGCAAACTACAGATATTAAAAGGCATAACATGCAAGAACATAGAGCACAAAATCAATCTATATGCTGATGATGTGTTGCTATTCCTCCAACATTCACAAATCTCCCACTCTCAGGTTATTGCATTGATAAACTTTTTCAAGAGTCTGAAAACGTTAAATCTGGTCCTCTGCACATTAAAAAATAAAAAATAAAATGTAGCAACGTTTCGTCTTTCATCCAAAGACTTCCTCATTCTGAGGTGCTATATTCAGCTCAGTCTTATAAATAGCACCTTATCATAGTGGATCAATCAGTTTGTTGCTGACAACCAAAACCAGCTGCTCACATAATCATGGATGACCATCAGCCTAACGATGGATCATTAGCACACTGATGGCTGTTTGCTATTCACAGGAGGCTGAGTGATACTAGCAATAACAGCATTGCAAGAGGGGGACAGTTGAACACGGAGGCCTCCACCCCTGTTTAATGATGGATGATTTCTTTTCACAAAGATGGCCTCCTTTACTCCTCTCTCAAACCATCGTTCCTCTCTATCAAGGATGTGAACATCATCCCTGAAAAAGTGACCGTTGGTCCAAGTCCACAAAGTCATTGGTTTAGGTATGTTGATGACACCTGGGTTAAAATTAAATCTCAGGATGTCCAACATTTCACTGATCACATCAACTCTGTTAATAAATACATCAAGTTCACACGAGAAGATGTAAAAAATGGCAGGTTGGCTTTCTTGGACTGTGAGGTCTCAGTTTCTGATAGAGGATATTTGCAAACCGAGGTGTACTGTAAACCCACCCACACAGACCAGTATTTGCAGTTTGACTCCCGTCACCCTTTGGGGCACAAGTTTGGAGTCATCAGGACTCTGTACCACAGAGCAGACAGCATCCCCACTAACTCAGGAGCCAGGCAGAAGGAGAAATCCCACACAAGACAGGCTCTAGAGCAATGTGGATATCCAAACAGGGCCTTCCTGAAAGCAGAGAAGAAACCCAAACAGGACTCCAGTCAGCCATCAGGTGAAAAGGAGGAACCCAGACCAGTGGTCATTCCGTATGTTGAGGGAGTATCAGAGAAACTGAGACGTTTATTTTCTAAACATAACATCCCAGTGGCTTTTAAACCCCAAAATATATTACGGCAAAGACTGGTTCATCCCAAAGATCCAGTCCCCCGGCACAAACAGAGTAATATTGTATATGCTGTTCAGTGTCAAGAGGGCTATGATCAGTCTTACATCGGGGAAATTAAACAGCCACTGTCCAGAAGGATGGCCCATCACAGAAGATCAACATCATCAGGCCAGGATTCTGTTGTCTACACTCATCTCCAGGCCAGCAGTCACTCTTTCAGGGATGAAGATGTTCACATCCTTAATAGAGAGGAACAATGGTTTGAGAGAGGAGTAAAGGAGACCATCTTTGTAAAAAGAAACTGTCCATCATTATACAAGGGTGGAGGCCTTCGTGTCAACTGTCCCCTTCTTACAGTGCTGTTATTGCTAGTATCACTCAGCCCCCTGTGAAAAGCAAACAGCCATCAGTGTGCTAATGATCCAACGTTATGCTGATGTTCCTCCTTGATTATGTGAGCAGCTGGTTTGGCAGTCAGCAGCAAACTGGTTGATCCACTGCAAGAGGGTGCTATTTATAAGACAGAGGTGAATATAGCAACTCAGACTGAGGAAGTATTTCAGCTGAAAGACGAAACCTTTCTACATTTTTTTTTCAAATGTCTAGAGGATCAGATTTCACTTTTTTAGATAAACATCATATTCACCAACCCATATTATGTTATTTTCCACAATTTATCATCAAATGTTATTTTATTGCTAACAGTTGCTAGGATCACCCATGTGTCACGGTTTTCAGATGGAGCTGAGCACAAACAAACCCATTTGCACATGCAGAACTCAGAGGTGAGGTTTAAAATAATAATCACTTGAATATTAAATTCAATAATCAGGTGAGAGCAGGTCAGGTGGGCGGCCGGGAGGCCATCCATCAGGCCAGAGCAGGTCAGGTGGGCGGCCGGGAAACCATCCAAAAAGCAGACCAGGCAGGCGGCTGGGAGATTGTCCAGTACAAGGCACCAGATTATGCGGGCAACCGATGGTGATGGATACCCTCAGAGACCATGACCGCCCGGCATCGGGAAAGAGGACTGGAGGGACAATGGGTTCTGGTGTGGGGACCACAGCTGTCACAGAGGCTAGATGGGCTGTAGAAACCAATGAGCCCAAGGAGACTACAGCTTTTATTGAGATTGCAGGCAACATAGAGATCTCAGGCATAGCAGGAGGAGGTGTGGCCACTTCTGGGACTGTAGCAGGAGGAGGTGTGGCCACTTCTGAGACTGCAACAGGGGGTGTAGCCGCTTCTGAGACTGTAGCAGGGGGCGTAGCCATCGTTGGAACTGTAGCAAGGGGTGTAGCCATCTCTGGAACTGTAGCAAGGGGCATAGCCATCTATGGAACTGCAGCAGAGGGCGTGGAACTCGGAAACATGGAACTCAGAGATGTGGAACTTGGAAACATGGAACTTGGAGATGGGTGTGCAGTTGGCGCAAGATCCGCTAGAGGCACAGCTGGTGTGGGACCATCTGGAGGCGCAGCTGCACTGGGACACTTTGGACAAAACATTCATTCAACCTTTATTTAAACAGATAAATCACACTGAGCCTCGAAGACTCATTTACAAGTGAGATCTGTTAAAACATGGGAACCTCTGTGGACCTAGAGGCATTGGCGTACCTGGGACCCTCTGCAGACAAAGAGGCGTCTGCGGTCTTGAGACCCTCTGCAGATGTAGATACGTTGGCTGGTGTGGGACCTTCTGTAGACATAGAGGCATCAGCTGGCATAGGACCCTCTGTAGATGTATCACTCAGCCCCCTGTGAAAAGCAAACAGCCATCAGTGTGCTAATGATCCAACGTTATGCTGATGTTCCTCCTTGATTATGTGAGCAGCTGGTTTGGCAGTCAGCAGCAAACTGGTTGATCCACTGCAAGAGGGTGCTATTTATATATTTATTTGCTATTTATATTTTGTGGGCGGCCGTGGTGCAGTGGTAGTGGCAGCCGACCTCTGATCGGAAGGTTGGAGGTTCGAATCCCGACTTCCCACACCATGTGCCGTTGTGTCCCTGGGCAAGACACTTAACCCCGAGTTGCTCCCGGTGGGACTGGATGGCGCCTTGCATGGCAGCCTACCGCCACCGGTGTATGAATGTGCGTGTGAATGGGTGGATGGCTGGTACTGTAAAGCGCCTTGGGGCCCCTCATAGGGGGCTGGAAGGCGCTATAGAAGTAAGCTCCATTTACCATTTACCATGTATAGGCATCGGCTGGCATGGGACCCTCTATAGATGTAGAGGCATCGGCTGGCATGGGACCCTCTGTAGACGTAGAGCCGTTGGCTGGCGTGGGACCCTCTGTAAACATAGAGGTGTTGGCTGGCGTGGGACCCTCTGTAGGCATAGAAGCATTGACAGACCTGGAACCCTCAGCGGACAGACAAGGAGCGAGGACCTCGGCAGACAGACCAGGAGCGAGGACCTCGGCAGACAGACCAGGAGCGAGGACCTCGACACACAGACCAGGAGCGAGGACCTCGGCGAACGGACTAGGAGCGAGGACCTCGGTGGATGGACCAGGAGCGAGGACCTCGGCAGACGGAACAGGAACGAGGTCCTCGGCGGACGGACCAGGAAAAAGGACTTTGGCAGCGGGGTCTTCGGCAGCAGGGTCTTCAGCGGACGGGTCTTTGGGTGCTGGAGCTGAGTCAGGCACTGGGACAGGGGCCAAGTCAGGCGTTGGAGCAGGGGTCAAGTCAGGTCCTGGAGCAGGGGTCGAGTCCCTGGAACCTTTCTGCCATTGACCTCTGCCATGGTGGCGACGGTGTGGTCCAGGGCCAGGATCAGGCCGGAGCTCCTCCTTGGGCTCAGGGCCTCCCTCAGAAAATGACTCTGCAGCCAGGGAGCCAGTGAATTGTTTTGCAGCTGGGGGACCAGGGACTATGTCTGAAGCAGGGGCATCTGGCTCAGAAGCAGGGGAGTCTGGCTCTTGGGCAGAGTCAGGGACAAGAGGGTCTGGATCTGAGGCCGCAACGGAATTAGAAGCAGGGATGTCAGAGGCTGGTGGAGATGGTTCAGAGTCTGGCTGTGTTTTCAAAGTTCTTATTTCAATTAAAAGCTGTAGGTATTCTAGGATTTGTGTTAGACTGGGTTGAGAAAATAATAATTTCTCGACAAAGGAGAGTACAGTGTCAAGTCAGCCTCCCCACCATCACAGACATCTACACCTCTAGATGCAGGAAGAGGACCACCTGCATAATGAAGGACCCCACTCACCCAGCACACACACTTTTTGTCCCACTCCCCTCAGTAAGATCAGAATCACAATATAAGAATAAGCTTTATTGTCATTGCACCAAGATACAATGAGAACATGTACGTACAGCCGTCTGAAAGATAGACGGAGTGCACAAAGCTGCTGCTAACTAGTGTTGGATATTGTTTTTATCTAAACTGATCCTATGGTTTAGATCTGCTCAGAGACGGGATTATAATGAATTATGACCCGGTTCTGACTGGGTTAAACTGGGCCAGCAGCTCTAAGAGAGTCTCCCTGGGATTTCAATATCAGTCAAGGAATAGAGTTTAATCTGCTTGCCACATCACGTAGAAAGGCCTTTGAAGCACCGTCTCATATTTCCTAACACATCAGAACCACGTAAGATCCATTGAGATCACACTTAGTCATGCCCCCTCATACACTGACAGGTTGAGCTCCCCTTCTGCAAAGGAGGAGTCTAGGACCCTATACATGAGTAACGCCATGGGACATTGGGGCTCTTCCGGGTTTGTGAACGCGTCACAGACCGTAGCGACCAGCGCTGTAACTGCAACCTTTTCCTGCCTTGATTTTAATGTAATTGATAAAACTTAATTGACATTTCCTTGATTTATTGATAATGAGAGTGGACACTTCTGAGGGAGATTCGAGCCGGGGGGAAAGACGTGGGCTGGAGGGAGTTTCCGGGTCCGGTGGCCCGCAGCCAGCTCCCATCTTTAACACTAGCGTGGCCCTCAGAATAATATTTTTGCTTAGATGAGAAAAAGGAAGAAAACATGAGGAGAGAAGGTATAAAAAATATCTCTCGCAACATGTCCTACACAGGGTACGGTTTGATGCATCAAAAAACCTACCACAGCAAAGCAGCATAAATAGATGATACATACAGGCCGGTAAGGCACTGAATTTTAAGGGAAGGATGTAGCATAGTCCAGACACCCCACCCCACCCACCACCACCATTGTCAAGATAAGAGGTGTTTGTTATCATCAGCTTGCCAGGAGGTATTGAGATAAGTCCACCATCAAGGCCACAGTTTGGGTCAGGCAGATCTTGTAAATTGCCGTTTCTGCCTTTTGAAGTCTTGTTGATACATTTCTCTGATGCTGACTCCAAACAACCAAATTGATTTGTTATGCCAAAGTCAAGCTTACAGTTTATCAAAGATTATTCCCACCATTCATGGGTTCTGCCAGAAATTTCCCAGTCCTGATAACAGCCTGCTCCTGCTCTCTGACGCAGGTCCACATAATTCAGTCTGAGTGCTGCCAAGCTTCGACACATCCACACAAATTTGTAGACAATTCAAATTTCACCAACCCAAACAGGAGAATCCAGTTGTCATCATGAATCCAATTTGTTTCCGTTGCGATAAGAAGGTCCTCCTCACCCTGACTCCTGTCGGGAGAAGTTGATCAGTTTTTCAGTTTTATTGAGAGACCAGCTGATCAAAAGCCTTCAAATTAGGAAGGTATGCAAGAAAAAAAAGCGGCTAATTAAAGCGTTCACAAGGCAAAAGAGAGCAAAGCAGGGAAGCAGGCGGACAGAGCAGAAGAGGACATGTCTGTCTTCACTGAGCACAGAGAGAGAGAGAGAAAAAAAGGAAGGAGGTTAAGGAGCATTAAGTGTAGAACCACTAGACTGAGGAACAGCTTATACCCTGAAGCTGTTAGACTCATGAATCTCTAACCAGAATAATCACTGTGAAAAATCACATCAAGTTGATGCTAATCTGTTTTCATGTTGCTGTGTTCATTCGTGCTAATCTGCTCACACAGACTCAAGTATGTGCTACTGTTCGGCGTATTGTGTTTATTGTTTTTATTTTACTAGTGCTTAGCATATTTTTAGCTGATTTTATTTTCTTAGTTCATATCTTAGATCTTATTACTTTTTTTATTACATTTTATTGTTGGATGTTACTGAGACCCTGTGTACATAATTTTGTTCCACCACATGTATTGAAATGACAATAAAGAATCTCTGAATCTATATAAAGTGAAAACCGGGAGAGAAGAAGAAGCCATGCTAAGCTAATGCTAGCAAGGGCTAGCAGATCCCAAAACAAGAATTAAAGCTGCAAGCAGCATTGGAGGCCCTCGCAGCAAAGTGCCGCTCCGGCCATAGGGCAACCACGGGAGCTCCAACTAGTCAACCCAGTCACCATCGCAAAGTCTCTCGTGCCAATCCCGCATGCGTTCACCCCGGGGCGCATTTCACCAATCTTCAACATTGCCTTCCGTCCATGTCAGTACTTGTCCAGCTGCAGATCGTACAAGTATAGGCAAAATCTGACCTTCCAGACAGGAGTTATTGTGACTTGCTGTTTTGTGGCAAATGTTTGACAAGCACTTCCTTTTTGCATGTCATGTGTGGTAATCAACAGTTAGTGAACAAAGTTTCAGTCTAATATCTAACACAGTGCAAAGTTGTAAGTCATCCAATACTCAACAGTTTTTTATTTGAGTGGGTGGGGCTTAAGTGATGTCATGAATCAACAATACCAATGTGTCTACAATTGATCACTGATGAAGCACCAAAAATAAGTTCCAGATCAGATTATGTATCACAGAGATATTACTGTTGGAGTAATGTAGGGGGCGCACTGGAGTCATATGTTAAACCACAATATCAATGTGTGTAGAAATGCTCACTGATGACGCACAATAAATCTGGTGTATCACTGATATATAACTGTAGGAATAATGTAGGGTTCGGTATGGAGGCTATTGGCCACTTGTCATGGATTCCTCTTCAAGGGATGGATAATTATCAATGATAGTGATTTTGGTTCACCTCAGCTCAAATCTGTGCAATTTAGAGCCAAATGCATTGCAACAGCGTCACTTCTTAAGTCTTAACGTTGCCACGCCCACATCTTCCAGCTAAAACTGTTTGTTTAAGTCTAGTCAGGCGAACTTGTTATATGTCTTCTAACACAGGATCATCCTGATTAGATCTAGGGTGTCAGAGAGGGAGCATTCCAAGTAAAAAATGTGACTTTCTGTTCGGAGGGGGCGGGGCTTAGATTATGTTAGAATATGTCCGTCGGGCATCCAACAGGGATGACTCATGCCAAGTTCGGTGCATTTCTGTCTTCAGTGTGAAAGTTGTAGTGTTTTGAAATTAACAACGTGAAGTGCAACTTTGAGGCCTGGCCACGCCCCTTTAACATATACAAAAATGCAAGCTTTGACAACTTTTACTCCCCAATGATTTAAGGGCATATTAATCAAGTTTTAAGGCAATCCATCAAAATCCCTAGGAGGAGTTTGTTAAAATTTGCCATTATAAACGCCCAAATATGACCCTTTGACACAAAAAATCTGACTTTCTGTTGAGTTTGGACCAGGACTCCAAGAGACTTTTTCATAGGTCCTGAGAAGATACATATGTTCACCGAGTTTCAGAATTATCAGTGAAAAAAAGGCTTGGGGTTGAATTTTTTAAATATTCTAGGGAGTGCTGTGGAGGCTATTGGTCACTTATAAGGGATTTCTGTTCAAGGGGTGGATAATGATTGATTGTACTGATTTTGGTGCACTTCAGCTTACGTCTGTGGAATTTAGAGCCAAACATATGGCGACAGCGTTACATCTTACTTAGCCACGCCCACATGTTCCACCCAAAACTGTCAGTGTTGGAAAGCAAGTTACACCAACATGTCTTGTGTCACTGGACACACTATCATGTTGATTAGATCACAGGGGTTAGATAGGGACTGTTCAATGTGAAACTTTACACTTCCTGTTTTCAGGGGGCGTGGCTTAAGTGATGTCATGATTTCACCATTCAGTCTTGCAGGGGACCGGATGTGGATCAATCACTGAAGGTATGATGGCTCAGACAGTTTTCCTGTAGGAGTTATTCGCGTTTCGTTTTTCATGGCGAGATGTCAAACTTTAAGGTCTGGCCCCGCCTCTTCAGCTGTTCAAATGTGGAGGCTGTAAACCGCCAAAAATGTGTGAAATTTGGTATGGCATTCCAAAATTGCCGCCTTCCTGTTTATCTTACAACATTGGTGCCAGAGGGTTTTCTGTGTATCTTGGGGAATTGGAGAAGTGTCCCAATTTTCATGCTTCTACAACAAACTAAGGTAAATGCAGAGGGTATTTTTTTAATTTTGCAGGTGGCGCTTTTGAGACGTTTCTCTTGCAATTTTTTGTGATGCCCTTAAAATACATTTGGCGGAAAAATTGCTCGGGCATAATGGACTGAGTGATTACAATAGGCCTTCGCAGCGCTTCGCTGCTCGGGCCTAATAAAAACCGAGAAGTGTTGAACAATGAAAGGTGTTTCAAGCACTATCCAACAGTAGAAAAACAACTGTACTGAGGGTGTTTGTGAGCTAGAATGAAAAACTGTGCAAAAGACAGATAAATCCGGAAGAAAAAGACAACTTGAACAAACAAATCACTTGAACTACAACAGAGAAACACACAGCGTCTTATACACCTGCAGCCTCTTACAATGTCACAGTTACTGCTAAGCTAACATGCTACACACGTAGCGCTCCACCCAAGCATACTCCTAACATGTATATATGTTTATGATCAACCCACCAGTCAACAGCTGCCCGCACTAAGATGCTAAACTGGCGAGCGAGTAACACAGAGCTGTCTCCATCTCCTCCACCTGTGCGCGTTTTCTGTAGAGGCAGGAGGAGACGCACAGAAACACAGCAGGTGTTACACCATATTCTGTGACCACCATATATTGTGACTGTGGCAATAGGCTGCTGTGTTTAGAGTTGGAAGTAACCAGGAAAACCTGGAGTGGAGTTTTACTGGTTTGAGTATTCTCCTATTAATTAAGTGGAATGGATTTGTTCACAAAGAAAGAAACTGCGCCGCCTGAACTAATGTTTCATAGTAAAAGTGTGTGTGTGTGTGTGTGGGGGGGGGTCCAAATTAATGTTTTTTTTTTAATGTGGGGGGGGACTTGTCCCCTTCACATATAATGGTTGCGACGCCTATGGTCAGGGGTTCGATTCCATCAGCAGTCACATGCCAAGTGTCATTGGGCAAAACACTGAACCCCTCATAGCCTCTGATGTGTGTCCCATCAGTGTATGAATGTGACAAAATACTGATTAGTCTCTTTAGAATGATTTGTTCAATTAGCTTTGTAGAGATGTAGTAGAGTGCTGTATGAATGTGTAAATGAGGCACAGATTGTAGTGTAAATAGCTTTGAGTATCTTGATCAGATAGAAAGGCACTATATAAGTGCAGTCCATTTAAAAACATGTTAATGAGAATTAATATTTTTAAATTGTTTTAATTTGTCCAGTTTCTGTTGAGTGTCCATTCATGTAAGTGACACTAAGGTATAACAATGATTGATAAATGTGCCAGAGTACTTTTTATTTAATTTGATGTAGTGTTAAAAAAAAGCATTGAACAATCAATTTTAAGCCACCTGCTCTGGTAAACTGCCAAGTTTCTGTCAAGTTCAAGACCAAACTGTCAACTTAATCTGCTCGACTACAAAACTATCTTGTGATCATATTGGAGACAGTTTCCTGCCTCAAAAAAAAAAA
>NC_056505.1:49354723-49359389 GCF_014905685.2 Nematolebias whitei | reverse complement strand
AGGGGGTGGGGTGGGGGTGGTGGAGGAGTAGTGGTTGCTGGGCGGGGGGGGGGGGGGGAGGAACGGGGTAGTGCGTGTGTGTGTGTAAAGCCAGTTGGAAGGCTCCACATCACTGTTAAATCCACCCCATGGCAGCAAGTACCTGCTGCCTGCTATCTCCATCCCTCCTGTAGCCTGAGGCCATGAAAGCAGCCTTGGCTAACATTAGACTGTATTTCCTAAGGCTCAGGGAAACAGAGAACCACCTGTCCTTCTTTAATAAACCAGAAAGTAGCCTTTTCTTTCAGTCTTCACAAAGACAATAAGCTGCCTCTTCTTTTACAATGTACATTGAGGTTGAGCAAACCATTCTCCAGGCTTAGGACAGGGAGGGTTATACAGAGTAGAGCAGGGCAAAAGGGGGCAGAATCACCTGCAGCGTCACATCCAAGGCCTTCCAGTCAACAAACCAACCAGCCTCAGTCAAGGACATGCTGCCCGTCTGCAACTGAGTCTCAGGTTTTCACCAAATTCCCTCAGTTCAGATTGAGATGACAAACAACTAATTAATTTCCCCGACACCAGGAGAAACAAAAGTCAAGCTGGAAAGAAAGACTGCCTATAGCAAAAATAAAATAAAATAAAGGAAAATGGAAAGTTTAAATCAAGAAGCTAGTCTTCTCTCTCCAGGTAATATTTGCATGATGAGTTCTGGCTGTGGACTTGAAAATGCTGTACTATCCCCCCTCTCTGTCTGTCTCTCTCCCGCTCTTTCTCCCTCACCCCTTCACACACCTTTAGTTCACATTCACCTCCTTCTTGTCTGTATTTTTTTTACTTTAGCTTTTGGCGCTCTCTGTCTCCAATGACCTCACACATCAATATGAGCCAAAATGCATACATTACATACATTACCTTTATTAAAATTCATGTTAAATTCAATATATTTGCAAGAATTAGGAAATAAAATAATGTGAGGCCAATGAACAAAGATGCCTTTATTCTATCAGTCACAAAATATTTTACCTATGGAAAAAATTATAAACATTAGGAAGCAAACAGAGAAAGATGCCTTCAACCAAAAGTAGCACTTGCATGCTTTTATGAACCTGTATTTTGATGAAAATACACAACTTGCACACTTTTTCCTCCCAACTTAAAAGTGTAGAATTCCTTGAAGTACTACATAATGCCTGATGCCTTTCATATTAAGTTTTAAACAACAAGCATCTTACAGTGAGAACAACAGACAGTTTGAGATATTTTGGAGGAACAGGGGTGATTCTAGGATCTGACTTTTTGGGGTGCTTAGCCCCCAGTACTGGCAATGGCTCTTTGCTTGAGGAATGCACCCCATGGTGTGGTTTGTGAGAAGTGCAAAAGCTTACAGCACCTGGTATTCCCAGGCAGACTCCCATCCGAATACTAACCAGCATGATGGCTCAGTGGTTAGCACTGTTGCCTCACAGCAAAAAGGTCCAGGTTTCAATCCCCAGTTGGACCTGGGGTCTTTCTGTGTGGAGTTTGCATGTTCTTCTCATGCTTGTGTGGGTTTTCTCCAGGTACTCCAGTTTCCTCCCACAGAATAAAAACATGCATGTTAAGCTGCCTTCAGGGCCAGGCCTCCCTTACAAAAGATATATGTTCTCAATGGGATTTGCCTGGTTAAATAAAGGTTAATAAAATAAAGGTTAATAAGCCAGGCCCGACTCTGCTTAGCTTCCAAGATCAGATGAGAATGGGCATGCTTTTTTTATTATGAAAAATAATTAATTAAAAAATATTTACAGTTCATTGTATACTGTACATATATTTATAGATATTTCAAGATTTTCATCAACTAACAAACACATTTACTTCCTTTAGATGTCTGTGTTTTTGAGAATCCCAAATGTCTTAACGGTCCAAAGATGTCTTCACGCAGCTGGTTGTCCACACAATATACAGTTCTCCAATGATCTTGTATCAGTCCAACAGTTGCCATTGATCCAGGGATTTATCTACACCTGCCGGAACTATCAGATCTATGAAAATAGAGTGCCTAGTGACTGAGAGTATGGTATTGCAGAGGAAATATTGATTATGGTTTTGGTGTTTGTGGGATTTCTGAAGTCCAAAAATTCTTATCCAGTGCCATTCTTTGTCGTCCTTTGATGTGATGTGGCAGATGTTTTCCAGCATGTCTTATCCCATAGGATAGTGCAGCCAGGACAGTGGAGGAACAGGTGTTCTAAAGTCTCGGGGTCTGAAAGACAAACTTTGCAATCTCAGCCAAAAATTTCTTTATGGATTTGGTGCAGGATAACGCCCATAAAAATCCTCCTGTGTCTTAACAAAAAAACTCTGTATTGTTTGCTCGTTGATGACTGAACTTAATATGTAAGTTTGACCAAATATCATAGACTGGTAGGTTATGAAATATTTCAGACCATTTTTTGTTTGCTGTATGTTCCTTAACAATTTGTGAAATTAGAATGTTGTACACTTTTTTTGTTTTGACATCTTGAATTTCTGTTTTCTTGTTACCCAGAAAAAGGAGGAATGATGGGGCGTCATCCTGCACTTCCTGATGTCGTCTGCTCACATCAATGATCAAGGCCCAGTGGAATGGAAAAGTAGCTTGAATTTTTTTTTACATTTCTTTATTGTTGTGTATTTTTATCCTCGAGCTGGGGAGTCGTCGCACGAAGGTCCGGTGTTTTTCTCTCTCTCTCTCTCTAGACCCCAACAAACTTCTCATCCGAACCTTTGTGGTTTACCTGGTTCTGACAAGAATCGCTGGGTGGTATTTTGCTGGTTTTCTGATGGACTGGCCCTCATGGTTTCTTCATTGGTGTGGGGGAAGTGTACCTGTCTCCCCCGAACTGGACCAGAATTGAACCAAGTTGGCTGTGGGGGACTTTGGCTTTAATAGAGCCGGTCTCAGCTTCAGTGAGCAGCCTGTTGCCTTTTAATGAAGGACTGTCCACCTCTGTGGAATCGCTGTGTTCGCCTGGAAGAGACACTTTGATGCTTTGAAGCAACGCAGGAACCGGACCAGAGCAGAACTTGGCAAGAGACGACTTCAGCCTCAGCCTCTCCGGTCAGTCTCATCGTTTATCACCGGGGGGTGCCTCTTGTGCTGTGAGGTGCAGAGGTGACGTGCAGAGAAGAGGAGGAGCAGCGCTACGTGGTGCTCGAGATAAGTTCGGAGTTTGCATCGGAGTTGCCAAAGGCCTCCATCCAAACTCACCTGGATAATAGGAAAGTCCATGCTCAATAATCCAGGTATAAAATCCAACCCAGTAAACAGTGTGCTAATGACCCATTGTTAGGCTGATGGTCCTTCTTGAGCATGTGATCAGCTGGTTTTGGTTGTCAGCAGCAAAATGGTTGATCCACTCTGAGAAGGTGCTATTTAAGAGACTGAGCTGAAAACAGCACCTCAGACTGAGGAAGTCTCTTGGATGAGAGACGAAACGTTTCTAGATTTTTTTGCTTTGTTTTTTTTTTTTTTTTTTTGAATGTCCAGAGGACCAGATTGAACTTTTTTGGATTTTTCTACCTGGATTATTGAGCATGCATCAGGATATAAAATCCAACATTTTTCAGTCAGGTCATCTGGACAGTTTCTTTTTTTTTTTTGCTGAAACATTTCGCCTTCGATCCGGAAGTCTTCATAAGTCAAGGAAATACACAACAAAACTGATTCTTCCCCCAACAGCTTACTCCAAAGTGGAACAAACCAGTTCTGCTTGTGATAAGATGGTCTCTTTGGTACCCCTCCTCCATTGCCAGCCCTCATCCTTGGTGACAGTCTTGTCAAACTGGTTGAAAACAACAAAGTCCATGCTCAATAATCCTGGATCCTGGATCACCTGGATAAAAATTATTTTTATTCTGATCACGCTGTTGTCCCCTGTTGACCTGAAACGAGCTAGGACCATGTCTTCCACTTCAGGAATTTTTTTCTGGTAGCTCACACTGCTATTTGTTACAAATGATCTGTTTCTGCCTGTTGATTCTGGATCCAGCGTCTGTTTCTCATGGGAGCTTCCATCTATATTCGCAGGGGGGGGAGGGGGGGTGGGGCCCCCCTCAACCCAACTCAAACTGCAGGTGGGCCACCTTGTCGGATTTGTTTGCCCATTTGATTTGTGGCGCTTTATGGTCTGAGACTTTTCTGCACCATTTATATTATTGTTGTTATTTTCAGATCTCAGACTATCTGGAATCACTGAATCTTGTTAATACACCTGGATCTGCCCATCACTGCAACTTTCAATGTTTTGGGGTTCTGGATGATCGCATCTTCATTAATGTTTCTCATGGTTCAATTACAGGGGCTAATTGTCACACTGTTAACTCCTGTAATTACACATCAGTCATGAAGAACTCAAGAAAATGTCCGATAATAATGTTGTTACTGCTCTCAGGGATTCAGCCTAACCCTGGACACCCCACTAATTGCAGCACACCAAATGACTTAAAAAACATGTCAGGCCTTCATTTTCTGCATGTGAACACACATAGCCTTCTGAGAAAATTTGATGCCTTGAAAATTCTTATCAGTTCTTCTGGGGCAGATGTAATCTTCATCTCTGATACCTGGCTCAACAAATCTGTACTGAATAATGACCTGGTGTGAGAGTTCCACTACTTGCAGCTCCTCCTCTAATTGGCTGCTGATTACCACCAGCTGGCAGCC
>NC_056505.1:49330366-49354713 GCF_014905685.2 Nematolebias whitei | reverse complement strand
GCCACACGCCTGTCCTTCCTGTAGTGTTCCGCCTTCCTTTGGATCATACCTGGTGACTTACGTCCACGCCAAATTCTTGCTTCACCATCTGTAAGGAAAAACAAAACAAAAATATTAATAATAATAATAATAATACTTTATTTATAAAGCCCTTTAAAACAACCACAGCTGCCACAAAGTGCTGTACATATAAAATCAAGAACATTTAAACACATAAAAACAGTTGTTAAAACATTAAGATCAATAAAAGTAATAAAAACAGTACAGATCAAATTCAGTGTGTGCTAAAAGCCAGGGAGTAAAAATGTGTTTTTAAAAGAGTTTTAAAACTGGACAGTGAAGGGGCTTGTCTGATGGGAAGAGGGAGATCGTTCCACAGTCTTGGAGCAGCAACAGAAAAAGCTCTGTCCCCTCTGAGCCTCCGCTTAGACCTCGGCACCTCCAGGAGCAGCTGATCAGCTGATCTGAGGCACCGAGCAGGAGAGTATGGGTGAAGCAGCTCAGAGAGGTAGGATGGAGCAAGACCATTTAAACTTTTAAAAACAAATAAAAGAATCTTAAAATGAACTCTAAAATGAACAGGCAGCCAGTGGAGTGAAGCAAGAGTGGGGGTGATGTGCTCCCTTTTTTGAACTCCAGTTAGAAGCCGAGCAGCAGCGTTCTGGACCAACTGGAGGCGTCTGAGGGAGGACTGGCTGACTCCAAGGTAAAGAGCGTTACAGTAATCCAGCCGAGAGGTGACGAAGGCATGGATTACTGTTTCCAGCTGCTGTTTTGTGAGAATGGTCTTTACCTTAGCCAGCTGTCTGAGGTGATAAAAACTGGTCTTGACCACCGCTCCAATCTGGGACTCTAATTTAAAATCACTGTCCATTTTAAAACCCAAGTTAGAAATAGTTTTCGTTACATGTGGTGCCAGAGGGCCCAGATCAACAGGGCAAGGTTCACAAGAGCCACTAGGACCAAACACCATCACTTCTGTTTTCTTTTCATTGAAATTTAAGAAGTTTAAAGACATCCAGGCTTTGATGTCTTCAAGACACAACAGAAGTGGCCTAATTGAGGGGGCATCTTTCTTTTTAAGTGGCATATAGATCTGACTGTCGTCAGCGTAACAATGAAAAAAGATCCCATGCTTTCTAAGGATTGATCCCAATGGAAGCAGGTAAAGGGAGAAAAGCAGGGGACCTAAAATAGAGCCCTGTGGAACCCCAAAACACAGAGGAGCAGTGGAGGATTCAGACCCAGCTATGTTGACAGACATGGTTCTGTCTGCCAGATAGGACCTAAACCAGCTCAGTGCAGTACCACAAATACCCACTTGGTGCTGTAAGCGTGATATTAAAATGTTATGGTCCACGGTATCAAAGGCAGCTGTTAGGTCGAGCAGGACAAGAACCACATGTTCACCAGAATCATTAGCCATAAAAATATCATTAAAAACTCTGACTAGAGCTGATTCTGTGCTGTGGTGAGTTTTGAAGCCAGACTGAAAAACCTCCAGGATATTGTGCTCATCCAGAAAACATTTGACCTGTGAATATACAATTTTTTCTAAAATTTTTGAAATAAAAGGCAGCTTGGAAATGGGCCTAAAATTAGCCAAGACAGTTTGGTCTAGGCTAGGCTTTTTAAGCAGGGGCTGCACCACAGCATGTTTAAAACTTATTGGGACAACACCTGAGGACAGACTGCTATTGATAACAGCAAGAATCATCTGCCTGATGCTGGAAAACACCTCTTTTAAAAGACGAGGGGGGACAAGGTCACGAGGAGAACCTGATGGTCTAATATGGCCGACCACATCCTCTAAAAGGGTCAGGGTCACTGGTTCAAATCTATCAAACACAGCCAGGCAGGGGACCAAGCAGGAGGGGTCAAAAGCAGGGGCTGAAATAAGAGCCCTTGTGGTAACAACCTTATTTATAAAAAACTGCAGGAAGTCATTACAAAGTTCAGTAGAGGCTTCCAGACAGACAGGTTGTGGGGCCTTCAGGACAGAGTCAATAGTTTTAAAAAGGACACGTGGATTATTATGATTGGACACAATAATATCTGACAAGTGTTGTTTTTTGGCCTCTTTAACAGTGTTCTGGTACTGACGTTGACAGTCCTTTAAAATGTAAAATGAAACCTCCAGTTTATCCTTTTTCCACCTCCGTTCAGCTCTGCGGCACTCCTGTCTGGCTGCAATAGTTTTTTCATTAAACCAGGGTTCAGATCTGGCTTTAGGCCGCACCAGTTTAGATGGAGCTACACAGTCCAAAATGGTTTGACAGGAGGAGTCAAACCAGGAGCTGAGCTGTTCGGTGTCAGCAGCAGAGCAAGAGGGAGCACAGAGCTGTTCAAAGGCAGCAGAGAACTGGCCAGCAGTG
Source organism: Nematolebias whitei (assembly GCF_014905685.2). Lineage (NCBI taxonomy): Eukaryota > Metazoa > Chordata > Actinopteri > Cyprinodontiformes > Rivulidae > Nematolebias > Nematolebias whitei. The sequence goes on along the minus strand of NC_056505.1, from coordinate 49,352,338 downwards.
GAAGGGTTAAAAACTCTACGTCGCTGGGCAAGAGCGCAGGATTTAACTGGAGCACAGGACAAACCAACATCAAATAAAACAGGCCTATGGTCAGAAATCACATTATCATATAGTTCCAGGTCGTTCACAGACAAGCCGTGAGAGAGAACCAGGTCCAACGTGTGTCCATATTCATGTGTGGGACCAGCCACCCACTGAACCAGGTTAAATGAGTCAGTGAGGCTGAGAAAGTCCTTCACCAGTGGTTTCTCTGGGCAGCATACATGTATGTTAAAATCCCCAACAATAAGCACTCGATCATAGTTTATCATTATTCCAGTCAGGAAATCAGAAAAGTCATTCAAGAAATCCTTATTATATTTAGGGGTTCTGTAGATGACAGCGCACAGCACGGGGTGTGAGCGACCCACCTCAAATAAAGTCACCTCGAAGCTGGAGAATGAAGATGGTGCAGAGCACTGCTTGCATTTAAAGTTGTTTTTATAAACCACCGCCGTTCCTCCTCCACGGCCTGACATCCGAGGGGAGCTTAGATAAGAGCAGCCGTCTGGTAGAAGTTCAACAAAAACACTGGAGTCATCAGCCTCAACCCAGGTCTCTGTGATGCAGAGCAAATCCAAATGACGGGAACTGAAAAAGTCCCGCAGGATGAAAGTTTTGTTTGTCAGAGTTCTGGCGTTCACCAGGCCAATCCTGGCAGAAACCACAGCATGTAACCTGACGGGCGCTAGGGCCCTGGGCAGCGTCTTCAGGCTCTGCAGGTTCACTCCACGCTGGTGGAGCCGAGAGAAGCAGGAGGGGTGGGGGCGAACGCCTGCATCCAGGCCGGTGACAGGTAGCAGGCAGCTGTCAACAGGATCCAGGAACCGCCAAGGCACAGAGAAAGACGGAAATAATCCATTTCTTGTCTGAGAAATGGACGTAGAACGGGCCAGGCAGATCTTTAGTTTCACCAGCTGTCCTCCACGTTTACCGCGGTAACGACGACGTTTCCGCCGGGGGGGCAGCACAGGTGCCCGGAGGAGATGAGCTGGAACTCCTGACAGGAGCGGGGGTAAAGTTTTCTGTCCACCATAATCAAAGGCATTGAGATTGCCAACAACATGTCGAATATGCAGGAGGGACTGGCGATTGTACACAAGCACAGACTTAGTGCTGAGCACAAAACAGAAAAATAAAACAAACCAAACCATGAGCGACAGACGGACAGCCACACACACTGGCGCCATCTTGGTCGCACGAAGAACTACAACTGGACTCCACTTATTCAACTCTCTTTCCCAGGATCTCCAAGAGATGACCCACTGTAAATAGACACTGTAAATAATAAACATCACTACTTTTTCTAACCAAGTCTTGTCTTTTCTGGTTTCGCTCCATCTGGGTTCCTCGAGTCTTGACACCTGGTAATCAATGGATTTAACATATATCACTGTGATCATCAAAAAAGGGGGGTGGAGTCATTATTTTACATCAGAGATTCTCTGGTTTCTAGTCTTGTGTCTGCTAAAACAATCCCAAACCAGTTTGAGGCCTTAGCTGTAAACATCACTTTGAATAGAGGCCAGATCTTATCTGTAGTTGATTGTTATCATCACCCTTCAGCAACACCTGAGGCTCTGTCTTCCCTGATAGAATTCCAAGGAAATTTAAAATTCAAAGAAATTTTTTTGGTAGGATCTAAAAAAGTTAAATCTGGTCCTCTGGACATTCAAAAATAACCCAAAACAAAGCAAAACATAAAAAAATGTAGAAACGTTTCGTCTCTCGTTCGAGAGACTTCTTCAGTCTGAGGTGCTGTGCTCAGAGCATGCATCAGGATGTTTTCAGCACAGTCTCTTAAATAGCACCTTCTCAGAGTGGATCAACCAGTTTTGCTGCTGACAACCAAAACCAGCTGATCACATGCTCTAGAAGGACCATCAGCCTAACAATGGATCATTAGCACACTGATGGCTGTGTACTATTCACAGAGGGCTGAGTGATACTAGCAATCACAGCATTGTAAGAGGGGGACAATTGAACACGTAGGCCTCCACCCCTGTTTAATGATGGACGTTTTTTTTTCACAAAGATGGCCTCCTTTACTCCTCTCTCGAACCATCGTTCCTCTCTGTCCAGGATGTGAACATCTTCATCCCTGAAAGAGTGACCGCTGGCCTGGAGATGAGTGTAGACCGCAGAGTCCTGGCCTGATGATGTTGATCTTCTGTGCTGGGCCATCCTTTTGGCCAGTGACTGTTTTGTTTCCCCGATGTAAGACTGATCACAGCCCTCCTGACACTGAACAGCATACACTACATTACTCTGTTTGTGCCAGGGGACTGGATCTTTGGGATTAACCAGTCTTTGCCGTAATGTATTTTGGGGTTTAAAAGCCACTGGGACGTTATGTTTAGAAAATAAACGTCTCAGTTTCTCTGATACCCCCTCAACATACGGAATGACCACTGGTCTGGGTCTGGGTTCCTCCTTTTCACCTGATGGCTGACTGGAGTCCTGTTTGGGTTTCTTCTCTGCTTTCAGGAAGGCCCAGTTAGGATATCCACATTGCTCTAGAGCCTGTTTTGTGTAGGATTACTCCTTCTGCCTGGCTCCCGAGCTAGTGGGGATGCTGTCTGCTCTGTGATACAGAGTTCTGATGACTCCTAACTTGTGCTCCAAAGGGTGATGGGAGTCAAACTGCAAATACTGGTCTGTGTGGGTGGGTTTGCGGTACACCTTGGTTTGCAAATGGCCTCTGTCAGAGACTGAGACCTCACAGTCCAAGAAAGCCAACTTGCCATTTTTTTTCATCTTCTCGTGTGAACTTGATGTATTTATCCACAGAGTTGATGTGGTCAGTAAAATGTTGGACTTCCTGAGATTTAATTTGCATGTGATCAGCTGGTTTTGGTTGTCAGCAGCAAACTGGTTTATCCACTCTGAGAAGGTGCTATTTAAGAGACTGAGCTGAAAACAGCACCTCAGACTGAGGAAGTCTCTTGGATGAGAGACGAAACGTTTCTAGATTTTTTTTGCTTTGTTTTGTTTTTTGTTTTTTTTGAATGTCCAGAGGACCAGATTGAACTTTTTTGGATGTATCTGCCAGAGGCTTCCAAGTATCATATTTGTATTCTCTGTGATGTGATCATAGAATAATTGTTTTCTATGCATTGATTATTATGTGATTGTAACAAGTTGTCCTACATCCTGTGATTAGGGTCAAGTGAAATGATTTATACTGTATGAAATGAAATGCTATATGAATTCATGCTGTGGTCTGGGAGAAAGAAAATGTGGTGAGTTGACATCTTTAAAACAGCAGTAAAGGGAGCCAGCTGCATTCAGATTAGCAGTACATGTGGAAGCCGAGCAAAGCTGAACATTACCATAAAAGTACAGGCTGTAGAAAGAATCATGTGTAGGTAGCTTGTAAGTGTGTGAGCTGAGAAGCAGAAGAACAATACAACTCAATACCTTTATAAGGGCACCGTTTGGAGACAGTCTAACTGTTTACCAGAGGGCTGACCTTCCTAAAGAACTAAGTCCAATCAGAAAATGACACCAAGCTAGTAAAAGGGAAAACTGGGATGTCCAGTGAAAAGATCTCCTATTTAAACCAAGCCTACTGGCAAGTCAGGGCTGAACGGACCGTGGAGTCGAAGGATTAGGACAATATAGCTTCACCCCTAGGAGCCACTCAGAGGGATCAGGAACAGCTCAAAGAAGACTTATTTTTCATCAAGATAGGAATATTCTTTCGTTCAGCCGAGCTGACACCAGACCAGATCCCTCAGGATTACCCGATCCCTCAGGATTCGGACTGCTTTCGGGGAGGTAAGGGAAATCTCTTCAAGGGCTCTGGATGAGATATTTATCATGCCCTTTTCCAAAAGTCTTAGGGCAGAAATGGTGAGCGACCCCTAACATATTGTCCAAATGCTAAATTTTATAACAGTGTTACTATAATTAAGAAGAAGGGTTAGATTGAGAGTGTTGTCCTGCTTCCAGCCTACTTGAAAAGTTACCATGTAATATGTGTGCTGTCAAGGTGGATTGTAACAGGTGTAGCTAAACTTGGTTGGTTCATGAGACAGTGATTAGGGGTTTATGGGGATTTAACATGCTTTGGGGCTCCAAGTGCATGTTAGTCCATTTTTGTGGGAATAGGCTGCTATGAAATGACAACCTAGGCATTAGGAGATAAAATTCTCTAACTCAGCTCATCGGAGCCAGGAGAGCCTCGTCTTAGTGGACACCCCATGACCCTGAACATCTCACTTGACCAATAAGACACTCCATGGAACCAGGCTTGAACTCTCTATCATTAATCTTTTTAAATTATCAAATGTAACCAATTATAATGTGCTGATAACGCTATACCCCTGCAAATCCCTAATTAAAGCAAAGCCTAAAATGTAAAATTCTGGACTATCATTTCTCCACATTCGTACTCAAAAAGTTGGAAAGCTTGGTTCAATTTTATCAAAAAGAGGAGGTTTTGTCTGGTGAGCATTTGCTCTCACAGTTATTTCTCCCCATCCCTCACCATGCACCTCCACCCTCTTCATTTCAATTCCACACATTTAGGGTTGTTTGGGCTCGGGTGTGCTGCAACAATTTTACATCTTTGTTGAACATAGCCACCTGGGACTCAATTTTATTGTACACCTTAGACATTCATTCATAACATCCTCATGACATTCATATATAGGAATTTGAAGTGGGCACATGGCTATGGGTGGTGGGATGACCTTACTCTCACCCCCTGTGCCTGTGCTCACTTACAACGGTTACATTTAGACACTAGGGTTGGATAGAGTTGGGGTGGAGGGGAAACTGGCACCTTGCCAGCCTTTGCTCCTTCTTCTTTCCTTTTTAATGGCACTCTACAACAACACACATCAACAGCACATCTAGGGGTGGGGGTGTATGTGTCGGGGTCTTATTTTTATTTATTTATTTATTTTTTTTCTCCTCTTCCTACCCACCTAGTTCCCTGACTGCCATTCCGGGAGTGGGGTCCGGGAGAAGGGCAGGCCGTCGGGTGTTGACCAGGACTATGTGGGGGTTCGGGGTCTGGGGGTTGCCGTGGGCGGTGCTGGCGCTGTGCTCTCCCTGGGGTTATTTGGACCCCCTGAGCTTGGCTCTTGGGTGACATGGTTGGCCCGCTGACCGGGGTGGCTGCCGGGGCCTGGCAGGCGGTCGGCTGGGGGTGCGTGCTTGGTTGTTGACGGTGTGTGGGGGTGGTTGGTGGCGTGTCCTCTTCATGGTGGGGGGGTGTCCTGTCGGCGGGGCATGGCCTGGGCCGGTTCTGGGGTATTGGCTCTTCTCCGCTCAGGAATGAATGGGTTTACCTCCTGGGTTTGGGCATGGGCTGCCCCCTGTAGAGGGCGGGTACATGTCTTGGACCTGGGGGGTTTAGAGTGTGTATCGGGAATAAGAATGAAATGTATCGTTATTGTATGTCTTTGAGTGAATGAATGTGAGATTGAGGTTGGGATAGTGTGATTGTGTCTGTGTATGAATGGATATTTGTTAGGCCAAGACTCGGACTGCCCCCTCTTTGATACAACTGGGGGTGCTTGGCATCGCGCCCCTATCGCGCGGCCCCCTGGTGGGGTGTGCCCTTGCCTGCCGGCGCGCTTGGGGCCCTTGGTATCGGGGGCTGGGCGCTTGGGCGTGTGTCGGCTCGGCCTGGTGTCTGCCTGGTGGGGCTCGGGTCCTCTGGCCCTGTCAGGCCTTGGCCTGGGTGGTGTGAGTCCTCGGTGCCCGGGCCTCGGTGCCTGGACCTGGACCTACATCGGTGCGGCGGGTGCCGACGGGGGCCTATGAGTTTGTCGCTGTTGGCCCCGGGGGGTCACTGTATGTGGTTGCTGGTGGGGATCTTCCGGTTCTCCCCTGTGGTCCGTTCTGGGGGGTGGGTGAGTGGTTCGTCCTGTGTGGGTGGCTCTGGGGACTCCGCGGTCGGGGTCCCTCCTGGGGTCTTGGACTCTGGTCCCCCCTTTTTCATCTGCCTCTGGTCTTGGGGGTCGGGTCTCTGCTGCTTCACAGTTACTAATAAATGTTCTATTAGAGAAGCCTTATACACTTATGCATGCTCACAACCACACACAAATAGAAGCAGGGATGCTTATTTAGGCTTTATATGTAGATATATAGATATGTATGTGAGTGTATATTCATGTGTATGTATGTATGTATGTATATAGGCGTAGGTATGGGTATATATATTTATGGAAACTTACTGCAAAGCCATGAATATTTTAAGTTCTTTATATATATGTATTTTGTTGCTATGTTTTGTCATGTTCTTTGCAAGTGAACAGACAGTGGCCGGGTGTTTTGACGTGTGCTCTATTTGTATATATTTCTTATATTTTGGAGTCTTACTTTCTCTTTTCTTTCTTTCTATCCTATTGGAAAAAAAAAAAAAAAAAAAAAACCTACACTAGATAGTCACTATAATAAATATTTCATAATAATGGTGTGGAAAGGATGGCTGTAAGGGGAGAAGGGAGGCCATCAAAAAAAAAAAAAAAAAAAAAAAAGAGGAGGTTTTTAAAGGTTTTGTAGCTTGGATAGAACAACACCTTGAAATCGTGTGCCTAGATTCTAAAAACTACCAGAACGGTAACTATTGCAGTTCTACAATAGGAGGTGAGCAGCCAAAATGCCAGTTTCCCCGTGATCAACGATTTAGCCCCGGCTGCTAGGTATGGTATGGTATAATGTTTATTCATTAAAAAAAAAAAAAACAATTCTATAAACTATAAAAAAATAAAAGAGATTTAACATGAAAGGCAGCAGAAAGAAGAAAAAATCTTTTTATATTTGCCCCTTTTTCAAACAATTAGTTCAATCATAATAATCTTCATGTAACAGAACAAAACGAATAACTCTTTCTATTTTTTTTACTCTAATACAAAACACACTAAGCTACTTCATATATTTTTTTAACAATTCAGTTTTGATCTTTTTCTTAAATGTACACATTGACTTGGCATTTTTAACATCACTCTCTAGACCATTCCACAATCCAATCCCTTGGATTGAGGTAGACCTTCCCTTCAGACTAGTTCTGAGTTTTGGTTTGACAAATATCTCTATCCCCTTAATATTGTAACAACTTTAGAACCTAGGTAGAATGAGTCACGGGGTGAGACAAGGGTGTGACTAGCAAATGATGGTCGTGAACAGTCTGGGTGAATCACCTCCAACACAGCCTTAAACAGAACTAGCCTAACGTCACTCTGGGTAAAGCCCAAGTGTTAGATTAGTCTGAAATACCCCTTAGAGGAGAGGCTTCAGTGGGGTTTTAGCCATAACTCATGTGGTAACTTCACTGGGTAGAAAAACAGGAAACCAAACCACTTTAAATCTATGTTCCATTTCAACTCCACTACAAAGATCACAAATCAGTGAACTACATTCAGAAGCTCTTCAATCTTGGAATAAAGTCAGGCCTTTTTTAACAACGAGTGTTAAGTACATGTCTCATCTCTCACTGCTGATCTTCAACAACCCTGAAGTGGTCTGCGAGGGCAGGATGCTAGGTCTCCCGTCCTGGAGAGGACCTGGCATTCAAACTTTTGGGCAGATTCTGGATGAATGAGGGGCAGTGGACATCAACAAGGTTTTCAGTCATTTTATAAGAGCAAATATCCCTTTTAGAAAATTCCTTCATTCAACTTTTATTTAGACAAGTAAATCTCATTTATCCTCGAGGACTCATTTACAAGAGATACCTGATTTCAACAAAGAATGATGACAACAATGGACAACAGCGACAACAGTAGACTGTTATAAAAAGGCATATAGATTATTATTTTTTTTTTTACAAATAAGATGGCAAAAAGAGTAACAAAACAGACAGATTATAAGGCGAATGTAGAAAACTAAAAACAGAAACATGTCTGCATTGGTCCTTGCCAGGAGTCCAACAGATTTTTAAAGCCACTTAGAGGTTGAAAGCTTCAGGTCTTTTTGTAAGATATTCCAGGAAACAGGAGTGGAGTAGGAGATGGCCCTTTTGCCAAGTTCAGTCCTCACTGAGGGAACACCGCAGGTAATTATGTCCTGAGAGCGTATGCTATAGCTACACTCACACAGAGACATGTAGGAGGAGATATATGAAGGCAGCAGACCAAGAAGTGATTTAAAGATGAAAATGTACCACTGAGAGAGTCTGCATGAAGTTAATGATGTTCAGTTAACCAGTGAATACAGGGTGCAATGATGGGTACGATAATCACAGCCAGTTTTGAATCTTAATGTGCCATGATAGATAGCATCCAACATCTGTAGGGTGCTTGTAGGGGCGTTCATGTAAATAATGTCACCGTAATCAATGGAGGGGAAAAAAGTCACAGATGTAAGGTTTTTCCTAGCATTTAGAGTTAGACAGGATCTGTTTCTGAAAAAGAAATGCAGTGTAACTTTCAGTTTCTTTACTAGATTTTCCACATGGAGCTTAAAAGAGAGATGCGAGTCGACCAAGATACCCAAATATTTATAGGAATCAACAAACTCAATGGGGACATCATTTGAGAATAGAATCTGAGGAAGAACTGCTGGGACCGACTTCCTGTTTAAAAAAAGTATCACTTTGGTTTTGTCAGCATTTAGAACAAGTTTGAGGCAGAACAAATCACACTGGATGATGTTAAATGCAGATTGCAAAAGCCAGAAAGCCTTATCAACTGTTTTAGCTTGACAATAAACAACTGTGTCATCAGCATATAAATGTATGGATGTATCAGGGATGTTTTTACCTACATTACTGTGGTATGCTAAAAGGCTAGGTTAGCTTCAAGCTCCACTACAGTCATATTTTCAAAACGGGTTCTCTCTTTTTCGAGCTACTTGACATATATGTGACAGAGGTACTGTGTTGTCAATGGTTTAACGACATGAGACGTTAATTTTCTTTGACCTATCAAAATAAATGTGGTCATTTATTAACAGAATCAAAACTTAACATCAAAACATTGTACACTTGATTATACTAATCGGCTCTGATTAATAAAACTTGGCACGTTTTACTTAATAAAAACAACAGACATTTCTGAAGGCATCTGGATTAATTACTGGCAAGATAGAAGTTTAAAGATGGGAAATGAAGGAGTTTAAATGAAGAGAAAATGTGGAGGAAGATGTATGTCTGTAGACCAGGACAACACGCTCCTTTCAAATGCAGCTCGCCATGGTACACTTGTAGTGAAACCAGTGACGACTCTTTACCTTGGCGGAGAATGGGTCAGCTGCGGTCAAGAGGTCCCTGGCACGCTACCTTTCAGCGTCTCCTCAGGGCGGCTGCGACTCGGCAGAAGTCGTGAGATAATCCGTTCCACAGAACAAACTTCCTCAGCAGTTATAGAGCATTCGCCGGGTGGAGCCACAGCGAGGCGTCGTGGCTCCTGCAGAGATGGATGACTCCATCAGCCTGGAAAACTGAGTCCGAAGTTCCACTCAACAGTGGAAAACTCCAGAACTCCAGAACTACTCCACAGTACTCCAAGAGACAGAAGAACTCCGAGGAACTCCAGCCGAACTCCATCAGAACCAGAAGAACTAACGGAACTAGGAAGTGTCGACTTTTAAAGAGTTCTGCTTCTGGTCACTTTTAAGAAGTCCTGATTGGTTGAAGGAACCAACAGGGGTGTGGTTTTAGTGACGTCAAAGGGTTATTACAAGTCGAGAAAACATCAGAAATGTTTAGGAACGGTTAGTTACAGACAAGAAAATATTTTGGAGAAATGACAGACATACAGGTGCCAGTTTTCTTATTTACTGTCTGAGAGGTTTAAAAACACGACAGCTCGTTCCAATAACTTGTTTTCGACTGTCTCCAACTTTTGACCGACATCACTCTTCCCATTTCAGACGGATCAAAAATGCATAATTACTTTGTAAAATAGACATTTAACTTGAGTTCTACTTTGAATGAGGATAAAAAAAATCATTAATACTGTTTCACAGTTGATTTAAAATGAGTGGTTCACTTCAACATTTAAAAATGGTATGAACTAAACACACTTTTGATTATCAAGACATTGTAAAATAGTAATGATAATATGAAAAAGAGAGTGTTCTTTCAATTGATTAGTTCAGGATACAATTAGAAAGTCTCTGGATGAGCTAATTTGTATTTCTGGATTCAAATCAATGAAATAACAGTTCCTGTCCCATGAAGGTCTTCAGAGGCAGGTTTGATCGGAGGCCTAGTTCACTACAGTACCTATGTAGATTGTAAAGAGAGTGGGTCCTAAGACTGAGCCTTGAGGTACACCATTGTTGACTGTTAAATAACTGGAGGAAGTACCATTATGTTGAACACATTGCCTCCGATCTAAGAGATAGTTAGAGAACCATCCAATGGTGTGTTCTGAGAAACCGATTTCTGAGAGCTTATGACACAAGATGTTATGATCCACCGTGTCTAAAGCTTTAGACAGGTCTAAGAAAAGTGCAGAATAATAATCCTTAGCATCCAGTGCTGTGTTGTTTCCTGAAACCAGATTGATGTGGAGGTAAGATGTTAATTGAGTCCAGGTAGGTATTTGAGAGTTTATCAGTTTTTGTAGAACTGTGGCTAAAATGCAGAGTTTAGAGATTGAGATAGTTGTTCAGTGAGGTGGGGTCACCTCCCTTCAGCAAAGGAAGAACAAAGGTCACATCTTTAACCTGTTAGACAGGTTAAAGATGTGGCGACTGGTCGCCCGCGAGCGACTGGTTGGGCACACCTGTTCTTGAGCATGTGATCAGCTGGTTTTGGTTGTCAGCAGCAAACTGGTTGATCCACTCTGAGAAGGTGCTATTTAAGAGACTGAGCTGAAAACAGCACCTCAGACTGAGGAAGTCTCTTGGATGAGAGACGAAACGTTTCTAGATTTTTTTGCTTTTTTTTTTTTTTTTTTTTTGAATGTCCAGAGGACCAGATTGAACTTTTTTGGATTTTTCTACCTGGATTATTGAGCATGCATCAGGATATCTGGCAGATACAATTTCATCCAATAAACGACATCACTTGACATTCCAAATAAATTCAAGGATGTTTGAAAATAGTCATGCCATGTGTGCTTGGTTGATGATGTTAAGAAATTTTTGATGAGTTGGATTCTTACGGCTTGTTTTTTGGATGTGATGTCAACTAGATTGATGTAGTGTCCATCCAAGCCTTAACAAAGACAAATGTCCTCAAAGGCACAGTGTCTCCTACCCCTCCCTTCCTGTTCTGACACAGGAAGTTTCTTTCTACCCCCTCCCTTGGACCACCCTGATGTATTCACTATATGATATTTAGTACAGACTATGTGTCCCCTTAAAAGATATCTTCATCAAAGAGCTTCACTTGGCCTTACTGACAGAAACTGGTTAGTGTGGTGATGAGGGAAGTAAGACATCAGTTTAACAGAACTTCAAACACATCCTTTTGTTTATGTAAACAAAGTGTCACCTTTTCTAACAAAAGAGCCATTGTGTGTCTTCTCCGAGAACTTTGAGAAGGGAGGTTTAATTACATTACAGTCGAGATACTTCCACTGTGTGAAACCCTCTAATTGGTTAAAAGTTAAGGGGGCAAGTCTTCTGAGGTGTCAGATAAACAGGATACCAGGCAGTTGAGCGATGGCAGCCAAGGAGAAAGTTGGCTTTGGAGCAGCTGAACTGAGCTGAGCAGATGGAAAACAGTTGCTGAAGAGAGTTGCTGATACTCTCTGAGAAACAATAGCCATATGATGGAAGAAGTACGCTGGTGAAGAGATGGAAAGAAAGTCCTAAAATTTGCAAACACCCTGAGAATGCAGTCCCTGCTGGTCCCTACATGGCCCTGGGGAAAACAACCTTGGCTTCAGCATGGAACTCCAGCAAAGCCATCATATCCGCTGTGGTAATGAGAAAATGGACGCATATTCTGGTAGGATCGAACATCTTCATTCAATTAAGTTAATGTGGTTTAAACATGATTAATTCACAAATCTGAGATAAACTTACCTAAATTTTTATATTAAGAGCTAAGAACCTTAGTCCAAATTGAGTCTATCCTCCTTTCTCAAAGTCTCCATATTTATGTCATTTACTTTCTAAAATAATTCTATTGGCTGTTCACTCATATTCCATATTTGCCATAATTTTTATTGTCATAATTCAAAATGGAAATAAATATTACATACTTGTATTTAAACGACCAGATTCTTCATTTTTTTCTTTGAGAGAGAGGAATTAAGTTCGCTAGAAGGACTCATGTATTTATATATGTTTGGAGTGAGGCCAGTCCAGGTTACGTTGGCGTAATTACCTGTAAAAGGGGGCCTGGACCAGAAGACCTATATCTCTACATTGAGTTCTCCCTTTTCATACAGAGCAATGATTGTTTTATGTGCAAGAATATTTAGGCCTGAGCAGCGATTCGCTGCTCAGGCCTATTGTAATCGCTCTGTTCAGGCCCGAGCTGCAATTTTTTTCTGCCAAATGAATTGGCATTTTAGGGGCCTTAACATATCCCAAAAGTCACAAAATTTGGTGGACGCATCAGGACTGGTGAAAAAATAAGTATTTCAAGGGGGTGGCAAAAATAGCAACAGAAACTAATCAAGATCGCCACCTAGAAAATTTCAAAATACCCTCTGCATTAACCTTAGTTTGTCGTAGAAACATGAAATTTGGTACGCTTGTCCAATTCTCCAAGATGCACAGAAAACCCTCTGGCAACAATGTTGTACGATAAACAGGAAGGCAGCCATTTTGGAATGCCTGCCCAATTTTCACACCTATTTGGCGGTTTACAACCTCCGCATTTGAACAAACTCCTCCTAGGGATTTTGCTCAATCGGTTTCAAACTTGGCCATTTTGGTCAAAAGCCATGGGGGACGCAAAGTTATCTAAATGGTTCGTTTTGGAGCATGCTGAAGGGGCGGGGCCAGACCTCATAGTTTCACATCTCGCAATAAAAAACAAAACGCTAATAGCTCCTCCAGGAAAACTGTATGAGACATTAAACCTTTAGTGATTGATCCACATCCGGTCCCCTGCAAGACTGAATGGTCAAATCATGACATCACTTAAGCCACGCCCCCTGACAACAGGAAGTATAAAGTTTTACGCTGAACGATCCCTATCTGACCGCTGTTACCTGATCAGCACGATAGTGTGTCCAGTGACCGAAGACATGTTGGTGTAACTTGCTTTCCAACACTGACAGTTTTGGGTGGAGCATGTGGGCAGCACGGCGAAGTAAAAGGTAACACCGTCGCCATACGTTTGGCTCTAAATTCCACGTTTTGAACCGAGGTGAACCAAAATCAGTTTGATCAATCATAATCTACCCATTGAACAGGAAACCATGATAATTGGCCAATAGCTTCCACAGCGCCCCCTAGATTATTTTAAAACCTCAGCCCCAAGCCATTTCTTGAACGATGATTCAGAAAATCGGTGTGTAAGGGTTTTTATTGTATGTTACTTATCATTTTAAACTGTTTCATGATTTCTGCACTTTTGTTCATGCGAAGCAAAGAAGATTCTGGCAAAACAACCATCAGTCCATGTCTGAGCTGATAGGAATTATCTGTACTTACACAAGCTGTTTTTCTAAGAATTGTTTTTTCTTTTGTAAAACCAGAAATGTCAAGGTTTATACATATCAATTCATATTTTATCAATCTCTCACCGTTGTTGTTTCTCTTAATTGTGCATTCGAGGCAGAATTTAACTGATACAAATGGTATCAGAAACTCATCACTGTAAGAGTTTAATCAAAATGTTTTAAGATCACCTTGCCCTCGTTGTGGAATCTGCCTGCATAATCAAGATGTCCAGTTTTCACTTCTTTCTGTGTGACAATAAAAAGACGAGCTGATGCAGAAATCCTTCGGAGTTCCCAGTGCTCAACTCTAGAGGTTGTTCACTGCGTCTCCCCTTTTGGCAAAAAGCCTGGTTGAAAATTTGATTCTGTTGTCCTATGTGGTTCTTTGTATTTCTAGGTATGAGAAATACCTGACACGGTGAGCATCTGTATCTTCTCAGGACCTATGAAAAAGTCTCTTGGAGCCCTGGTCCAAAACCAATAGGAAGTCGGTCGTTTTGGGTCATAGGGTCATTTTGGGGCGTTTCTAATCGCGAATTTTAACCAACTCTTCCTAGGAATTTTGAAGGATTGCCTTCAAACTTGGTTGATATGCCCTTAAGACCTTGAAGAGTAAGTTATCTAAAGCTTGCATTTTCGTATATGTTAAAGGGGCGTGGGCAGGCCTCAAAATTTCACTTCACGCCATAAATTTCCAAACACTATAATTTTCATATTAAACGACCAAAATGCACGAAACTTGGCATGACTCATCCCCGTTGGATGCCCAACAATCCACTGTGTCATATTTTGACGTAATCAAATCCCCACCCCCTTGGAACAGGAAGTCTCTTTTTTAACTTGGAATGCTCCTTCTTTGACACCATTGACCTAATCAGGATGATCCTGTGTTAGAATACAGATAATATGGTCTGACTTGATTTAAAGTGCAAACCGTTTTTGCTTGAAGATGTGGGCGTGGCGGCGTGGAGAATTAAGAAGTGACGCCGTTGCAATATGTTTAGCTCTAAATTGCACAGATTTCAGCTAAGGTGCACAAAAATCTCTATGATTGATCATTATCCCCCCCTTGAACAGGTATCCATGATAAGTGGCCGATAGACTCCACAGCACCACCTACATTATTCCTACAGTTATAGCTCAGTGATACAACATCCGATCTGTACCAGATTTATTGTACGTCATCAGTGAGGACTTTTAGACACATTAGTTGTGGCGGGTTCTTCATGCGGTGGGCCTAGGCACCATAAGCAACTTCATCATGACTCCAAAAAAATGAAGAAAAAAATCACGGAGGGCATGTCAGAGTGTGATGGTTGTGATTTTTATTTACACACCTTCCCAAAAACAAAAATGCAGAGTAGGAGGGGGGAGAAAAGGATATACTTACAACTCTCTTTCTTCAGAGCATTTTTTTCTAATATTCCATATCAGTGTTACCCCTTCTGTAACCAGGCCAGACTGACTCGGCAGGGCCAGAGGCTCTTCTTATAAACCCTTAACCCCGCCCACAATTAGATCAACAAACAATCACTTATTTTACCACATAAAACAACAAAACAAAACAATGCTGTCACAAAAATCAACCAACATTCATTTCCTGCTTCAATTTTAAAGCCCTTGTTTTGTTTAGTTAAATTATTTATAATTAAATCTGCTGGTGGAAGAATAATCACTTCCTTTATAGGTAATGCGGAAGCATTACGCTTACTTTTACTCCAGCCATCAACGGCGGACTGGACAACACTTCACAGGTGAGTACAACCTTAAATATGCCTGCTTAGGTGAATGTATGAGTTACGATGTTTACGAGCGTTTCCAAGTGTGCACCCTTGGTCACGCCACGGACTACAAAGAGGGAGAGGTTTGTGTGTAGGGCGATTCGGCTCTAGCCATCATACAGAGGGAGGGCACGTAGTAAGATAAGTGTGTGCACGCATGTGTGTGTTCAGCGTGATGGATGGAACTGCTCCGTCACATTAGTATTGTTGTTTAACATTTGACTCAAGTGCGCCCCTACATTATTCCAGCAGTTATATCTCCATGATATAGTATCCGATCTGTACCAGATTTTTTGTGCGTGATCAGTGAGCACTTGTATATACATTTGTGTTATTATTTAACATTTGACTCGAGTGCTCCAGCTAGATTATTCCAAAAGTTATATCTCAGTTATATATCATCTGATCTGAACCAGATTTTGGGTGTGTAATTAGTGAACGCTTTGACACGTTGTTTTTTTTTAAACTTTTGACTCCAGTGCGCCCCTACATTATTCCAACAGTTATATCTCAGTGAAATATCATCTAATATAAACCAAATTTATTGTGCGTGACCAGTGAGCACTTATAGACACATTGGTATTGTAGCGGGAAAGGTTAATAATGGTTAAAATTTGTTATGAATTTTATTTTGAAGGGGCACCACTCTCAGCTCTGAGAGAAAATCAATTCAGATTATTGTTTAATTATCTCGAATTACCCTTTTTACACCGTGAGTTCTTTTATATGAAGGATTCAGATGTCATAAGTAAAACACACACACTTTAACACAATTCTGTGATGTTTATTTGAATATATATGATAAAAACAACTGTTGGAAATTATTTCTGACATTTAAATGAAGGCTTTGTTCACAAGCAGAGTTTTATGGAAAATAATGTGACCGTAAAAAATGCTTGTTAGCAGGAATTAACCAATAAATGAAATTATTGCTTAACCAAAACAAAAAAAGATGCAATGTATCCTGATGCATGCTCAATAATCCAGGTGGAAAAATCCAAAAAAGTTCTATCTGGTCCTCTGGACATTCAGAAAAACAAAAAACAAAACAAAGCAAAAAAAATATAGAAACGTTTCGTCTCTCATCCAAGAGACTTCCTCAGTCTGAGGTGCTGTATTCAGCTCAGTCTCTTAAATAGCACCTTCTCAGAGTGGATCAACCAGTTTGCTGCTGACAACCAAAATCAGCTGATCACATGCTCAAGAAGGACCATCAGCCTAACAATGAATCATTAGCACACTGATGGCTGTTTACTGTTCACAGAGGGCTGAGTGATACTAGCAATCACAGCATTGTAAGAGGGGGACAGTTGAACCCGGAGGCCTCCACCCCTGTTTAATGATGGACGGTTTCTTTTCACACAGATGGCCTCCTTTACTCCTCTCTCAAACCATCGTTCCTCTCTATCCAGGATGTGAACATCTTCATCCTTGAAAGAGTGACCGCTGGCCTGGAGATGAGTGTAGACCGCAGAGTCCTGGCCTGATGATGTTGATCTTCTGTGCTGGGCCATCCTTTTGGCCAGTGGCTGTTTAGTTTCCCCGATGTAAAATCAGACACCACTCTGAGCAGCAGGACCACGCTTTCCACAGAACAACTGTGTCAACTCTTGAAACTGTGCCTGCAGTCAACCTACTTCACATATGGGGAGCAATATTATAGGCAGAAACATGGGTGTGCTATGGGGTCTCCAGTTTCTCCTATTGTTGCCAACCTGTACATGGAGGAGGTAGAAAAGAGAGCCTTGACGTCCTTTTCAGGGACACCACCAAGTCTTTGGTTCAGGTATGTTGACGACACCTGGGTTAAAATCAAATCTCAGGAAGTCCAACATTTTACTGACCACATCAACTCTGTGGATAAATACATCAAGTTCACATGAGAAGATGTAAAAAATGGCAGGTTGGCTTTCTTGGACTGTGAGGTCTCAGTCTCTAATAGAGGACATTTGCAAACTGAGGTGTACCGCAAACCCACCCACACAGACCAGTATTTGCAGTTTGACTCCCATCACCCTTTGGAGCACAAGTTATGAGTCATCAGGACTCTGTACCACAGAGCAGACAGCATCCACACTAACTCGGGAGCCAGGCAGAAGGAGAAATCCTACACAAAACAGGCTCTAGAGCAATGTGGATATCCTAACTGGGCCTTCCTGAAAGCAGAGAAGAAACCCAAACAGGACTCCAGTCAGCCATCAGGTGAAAAGGAGGAACCCAGACCCAGACCAGTGGTCATTCCGTATGTTGAGGGAGTATCAGAGAAACTGATACGTTTATTTTCTAAACATAACGTCCCAGTGGCTTTTAAACCCCAAAATACATTACGGCAAAGACTGGTTCATCCAAAAGATCCAGTCCCCCGCCACAAACAGAGTAATGTTGTGTATGCTGTTCAGTGTCAGGAGGGCTGTGATCAGTCTTACATCGGGGAAACAAAACAGCCACTGGCCAAAAGGATGGCCCAGCACAGAAGATCAACATCATCAGGCCAGGACTCTGCGGTCTACACTCATCTCCAGGCCAGCGGTCACTCTTTCAGGGATGAAGATGTTCACATCCTGGACAGAGAGGAACGATGGTTCGAGAGAGGAGTAAAGGAGGCCATCTTTGTGAAAAGAAATCGTCCATCGTTAAACAGGGGTGGAGGCCTACGTGTTCAACTGTCCCCCTCTTACAATGCTGTGATTGCTAGTATCACTCAGCCCTCTGTGAACAGTAAACAGCCATCAGTGTGCTAATGATCCATTGTTAGGCTGATGGTCCTTCTTGAGCATGTGATCAGCTGGTTTTGGTTGTCAGCAGCCAAACTGGTTGATCCACTCTGAGAAGGTGCTATTTAAGAGACTGAGCTGAATACAGCACCTCAGACTGAGGAAGTCTCTCGGATGAGGGACGAAACGTTTCTACATTTTTTTGTTGTTTTGCTTTGTTTTGTTTTTTTGAATGTCCAGAGGACCAGATTTAACTTTTTTAGATTTTTCTACCTGGATTATTGAGCATGCATCAGGATGTATTTATGTTCATTTCAGCTTGTTCTGCACCTTTCAGCTTATTTCTGTAGGTTTCAGCTATTTCTGCTATTTCACCTAGAAATTTGGCTGTTTTGGTGCTAATTTTATCTTTTTTTAGCTAAGTCCACATTTTTGGCAATCATTTAAACTTTTTCAGCCTAATTCAGCAAAACATGCTCTCCCGACTTCCTTCTAGTAATTTAATCTTATTTCTGCTTGTTTTAGCTACTATTCAGCTTTTTTTTTTTTTTTTTTTTTTTTTTTTTTTTAGCTAATTACAGTTTCTCTCAAATAATTTCAACTTTATTGTGCTTATTTCTTCCTGTTTTAGCCTTTGTGGGGACAGTTAAGCTCCCTCCACTTCCTTTTGGAAATTTTAGCTTCTTTTAATATTTCTTTAGTTACTATTCAGCTGTTTAATAGAAATACTAAAACAACTCTGCCATTTTTAGAACTATTCATTGGAAATTTGGTGCATTGTTAGCTGACAATGAGCCCCAATAGACTCTGAGTGAAAATCAAAAATCCAAGATGGCCACCTTAGCAAAAAAGGAAAAATCCCCTAAATCAGCCAGTTTTAGTCATTTTGAGCTGAAAGTTGGTCTTATGATAGCTGACAATAATTCCCATCAAATGCTGTCCAAAAATAAAAAATCCAAAATAGCCACCAACACTACATTTGTATGGATTTAACTGAGACATTTTTACACATACAGAGCTGAAATTTGGTGAGGTTATAGCTGAGAATGTACCCTATAACATACTGCATCCAAATCAAAAATCTAAGATGGCCGCCTTAGCAAAAAAAAAGAAAAAAAGTAAGAAAATACTATAATTCAGTCAGTTTCAGTCATATTGAGTTGAATGTTGGTGTGATGATAGCTGACAATGTTTCGTATCAAATGCTGCATGAAAATCAAAAATCCAAGGTGGCCACCAACACTACATTTGAATAGATTTAACTCAGCCATTTTTACACATACAGAACTGAAATTTGGTGAGGTTATAGCTGAGAACGTTCCCTATCACATACTCCATCCAAATCAAAAATCCAAGATGGCCACGTTAGCTAAAAAGGAAAAGATACAATATGTAGTGAACTTGACCTAAGGTCAAAACCCTTGACCTTAAGAACCTTGTGGGACAGAAACTGTCATTTCATTGATTTTAATCCAGAAATACAGGTTCACCCATCCTGAGACTTTCTTTCTTGAAAATTCAAGTGAAAGAACACTCTCTTTTCTATTATCATTACTGTTTTACAAATGTTTGATAATCAAAGTGTTTTAGTTCAAACATTTTAGGTGTTACAGTGAACTAATCAATTTTATTAACTGTAAAACAGTAACCATGATTTTTGAGTTGCTTATGCAAAGTTAGAATTCATGTTAAGGTCTGTTACAGAGTAATTATGCATTTTCTGGTTTCTGTCTTTGAATGAGCAGTGTACGTTTTCCAAGGTCAGGAGTCGAAGCAGACAAGTGTTGGAACAACTGTCTTGTTTTTAAATCCTCTCAGACGTAAACAGAGAAGTTGGCACCTGTTTCTCCAAACTCGCCCAAACATTTCTCTCGCCTGTCTGGGGAACATTTTCAATCTGTTCCAATAACATTCTTGCTGTTTTCTGACTTCTAGTAACCTCTTACATCACAAACTACACCCCTGTCTGGTCGACATTGACCAATCAGGGACTCCCAAATGAACCGGAAGTAGAGCCCTTTAAAATGTCGGTACTTCTTAGTTCTCTCGGCTGATCGCAGTTCTGTGAAGCGGCAGTTCTGTGAAGTTTCAGTTCTGTGAGTTGCCGTTGGAGTCGGTCTGGAGAGTTTGCAGCTCCAGTCGTTTGGGAGAACAGAAGTCCAGCCATGATAAGGCTCTTCCGAGATTGGGATTATAACATCTTCCACCTCTGAGGGGATTTGGACGAACCCCACTCATGTGAGGTCCACTCGTTGAGGTGAACTGTTGTTGACGAAGTCCCGTCACCACTCCGGATGTATCTCGGCCATCCTACGGAGACGCTGAAAGGTAGCGTTAACTGGAGCTCCTCTTCCGCTGATTCATCGTCAGAGAGGTAAATGAGCCTAGTCCACTACTGAGCGTACCGAGGAAAGCTGGGTCGGATGGAGGGTGTCGTCCTGTCAACACTTTTCACTCATACACACCACATTCTCCCTCATCCATCTTTCACTCCCACTAAACTTCATCTTTCCATCTTTAAAAATTCTTCTATCAAGTAGAAATCATTGACAGATATTTTAGAAATGTCTGAAGCAAAGTTCTCAATCACTGCCGTGTGATTTGATGTCTGCTGTTCTGCTGAAAAGTGAAACAATCGCCGTATTGTTTCTCACTACCTGTAAAGCTGATTAATTATGTTGTTATTTTCACACTCTCAGTCTTTAAGTCTCGCTTGAAGACCCACTTCTATTCGCTTGCCTTTAACACGGTGTGATTTGTTTTGGTCCGGTCTGTTCTCTACTCTGTTGGCCATTTTAGTTAGCTCCTGCTGCTATTTGTATCTGTATTTCTATTTTATGTTTTCCTGTCTGCTGTGCATGTTTGTGTTCTTTTGTACAGCACTTTGGTTGGCCTTGTTGCTGTTTTAAGTGCTATATAAATAAATTGGTATGGTATGGTATGGTATATTTTGCCAAACTAATGTAAATGTTTAATGTAAACTTTGATTCTGTAAATAAATGGCCACATTCTTTTTGATGGGTCAAAGATAAATAACGTCTCACGTTACATTTTATTAAATTCAATGCACGTTATATTCAGTCCAGAAAAATGAAAGAATCCGTTTTAATCAGGTGAATATCTCAGGATATGTTCATCTACATACTGGTGGCCCGTTACGTGTTCATAAATGGACTGTTGTATTCGTGTAAAGATTGATTTTACGTGTTGGCATGAAAAAGAAGTGCAGAGAGAATCAGCTGTGCTGAAACGCAGCGGCTGAGCTGCGCGCTTGGAGGAAAACACTGCATGTTTACGCTGTGATGTTTTGAAGCTGAAATTCAGTCAATATGTCTTTATGAAAGCTGAAATTGTACATCTGTTGTGTAACATAAGCTGGGTTTGAGCTGTGGAAACGCTTTATTCTGTTTAAACTGTGTTCCAGACGCTGATCTGGTACGGCTCTGTTCTGAGAAAGATAGAACGAGTTGTTTTAAATAGATGGAAAAACGTTTTAAGGACTGGACGAAGTCTCAGCTAAGCTCAGAGTTGATTCGTTACATTTTTTAACAGAAATGGTGCATTTTGACAGTTTAAAAGACGGAAAGTTGACGAACTTATTTCAGGCTAAGAGTAACATGCTAGTTGGGAAAACGCTGCGTGATTGGTTGAATTCAGCTGCTGTGGAGCGCTGTGATTCGCTGAGCAGAGAGTGACATGTCTACGTCACTTCCTCTGACCCCCGTGTTAATAATAATAATAATGAATTTAATTTGTAACGCACTTTTCATTAACAAAAATCTCAAAGTGTTACAGAGTGCAACTAAAATCAATGATAAAATCAACTAAAATCTGTGATAAAAACAACTAAAATCAATGATACAATCAACTAAAATCTGTGATAAAATCAACTAAAATCTGTGATAAAAT
>NC_056505.1:49326491-49330266 GCF_014905685.2 Nematolebias whitei | reverse complement strand
TTGTGGAGCTCTCAGATATTCAGGGAGGGAGTTCCAGAGGTGGGGGGCAGCCACACAGAATGCCCGATCTCCCATGGTTCTTAAACCGTGTTGCTCTGTCATTGGTGGATTCAGTCACGTGACCCGGAAATGAAACTCGTTTTTCATAGGGAATAAAATCTGCTTTTTAAAGCTGAAAAGCGCTTTAAAGTTGATTCTGATACGATGCTCCGTGTCTTCGAAGCATAATCGCTGAAATTTTGCCACGTCAGAGTTTAAAATCCGTCATTAAATGATGTTTTTGAACAACGCTAGCGATGCTAATTTTAAGCTAACAGCTAACGACCGGATGAGTGATGTGTCACGTCACTTCCTCCATGTCGGAAATGAGCTCGGTTGCAACCGGAGCCTTCGCTGTGCTTAAAATCACTAAATAAAGCTGCCACACGTCCCATAAAACTCATTGTTCATGCAAAAAGTCGTGCTTGTTGAAACAACGCCACGTTTACGCTTCAAAACCGTTCAGAAATGTTGATTTTAACCGAGTTTAGCCGAAGCTAACTTTCAGCTAAGCGGCTAAAAACAGGATGTCAACAGAACGTCACAGGAAGTTGTCATAGACTCCTGCTGGTAGAAAGCTAAACACTGCCCCCTCCTGTGGAAACTTGGTATCACAGTTTCACTTCATCTTTAGGTATTTTGAGTGGAATTAAACGTATTTTCTTTCTGTAAGGCATTTTTGAGTTAATAAACGTTCCTCAAAGCTGAATAATCACTGTTATCTTGCATTTAAAAAGTAATTAAGGTATTTATGCAGGAATGCATTTACCAGGACGTTTTTCATTCACTGAATTCCTCAAACAAAAAGGTACAAAATGAAAAATTAGAAACTTTTTAAAAGATACGGTTCAGATATTCACAGAGTTGATAAGTTTACTCATTTGCTGGAAAAGATAATGCACGTTTAATTGCTAAATCACTAAATAAGAGTAAATGTATCAGGAAAAAGAGACTTTTCTGATTTTATTTACCACCTAAACAATTACATCTCCTATTTAAATTTTTAAATAGCAGATATTGGCAGGAAAACAGGAGTATGACAGTTTTTCTGAATAAGACTGATTATTCCTCATCATCAATTTTCTTTTCTCTTTTCACCCACCTGGGTTGATGAGTAGCTGTTTAAAATAGCGAATTTCTGGAAGTAAACGGTTTAAAAAAAGTTTTAAGCTGATTTTGCTGTGAGACTAAAAAGAAAAATTGCAGGTTTATAAAAATTCAGTGCTTTAGAGTGAAAGACACTGAGACGCTTGGTAATCTAGTATCTGTTAAAAAATAAGCACATAAAAAGTAACACTGCATAGAAGCATTTACTTAAATATTCATGAATTGGGGTAAAACCTGGACAGGTGCCCACATTTGAATAAGTTGACTTATAACAGTACTTTTGTGTAAACCCAATGCTAAAATAGTGTGAAACTCATTGACATTTGAATACAATTATTTACCTGTAAAAATATCTGAAGCTGGCAATTGTTTTATCCAGAAAAAGTGCTGAACAGTGAATAACCATGACAGGTGTCAGGGAAAAAGATTTTGATCCTTATGAGATGAAGGACTGTTTAGAAGATGCGTTAGCGCTGCTGACAGCATCCTTACATCCATATGGCAAACAGGCGGACAGCATGAACCCAAAAGAGTTATTGGACAATCTGATCGAGGTTGCAGAAGGTGTGACCTCTACAGAAATTACAATGTCAAGTTATGAAAAGCTGGCTAGAATTGCAATTTTGCTGAAAGAATCATTCTATGCAGTTGTTAAGAAAGCTGATGACCTTGCACTAAGGTTATACAGTGAAAAAGTGTTTGCTCAGGAAATTGAAGGTCACTACCTTCAATTTAAAAGCGAACACGATGTCCTCACAAGAAAACATTATGAACAGATGTTTCAATTACAGCAATATGCACGTGCAGAAGTTGATTCAATGAACAGCAAAATACAATTACTTGAGGCATCACTATCTGAAGCCAGGGATGCTAAAGATGTGCTTAAAACACAACTTGAGGATTGCACACTGATAAAAGAGGTATTACTCCAACAATATCTGCTTTTACAACGTGAATGTCGGACATCACAGGAACGCCTTAAGGCTTGTGAGGAGAAACTGGACGCAGCAACAAATAAAAGTTCTGACGTGGGGCGAGTTTGTCTGGAACTCAGAGAAGACCGTGGACAGAGTCTGGGTCACCCACAACCATCCCAGAAAGATGTTGTTGCACTTCTTGCTTTTAAGCCCATCCAACCACCCTCACTTAAACTGGTAGGAACGGACCTGTACAGGTCTCCTCCACAAAACATACAACAGTGTGCTGTAAATGTGTTCGAGGCATGTTCTCATGTTAAGACGCCCATGGAAGTGTTTCCTGGTGTAAAGGTTAAACCCCACTCCCTAGAAATGGAAGAACAGCGTGCGTCGCCACCTCCTCCTAAAACAGGCGAGAAAAGGCAGTATTTTCAAACTAACAAACCACGTAATGAAGGTGCACGCTGGGACAAAAAGGCTCCTCTTTCAGAGGATGAACGTGATTATCGTAAATGGGATGTGCGTAGGACGCAAAGATATGGGATCCAAGAGGACCCATATCATCAGGGGACGTCCGAAGAGGAACCCCCAAAAGACGTACCTAACTCTCCCCCACCTCGGACGAAATGAACCGAGGCGATAAAATCACAAAGGTCCCAGGAACAAGGCCCTACACCTCTGAGCTCGGAGGAGACAGAGAAACTACAAAGGTTTGTGGAAACTTTGAAAAACGCTGAAATGGGAATCCAACCAGGAGCACAATGTAGTGATCTGATCGCTACTAAATCTGAAGGCGCGAATGACAACATTACAGATGTCGGTGGAACACACCAAGACATTGCTGTTGTTGCCTCCAACAACCCCTCATCAGACGAAGGGGGGGTAACTCACACACAAACGATGATGAGTCATCACAAACTGAAAACTCAGAACCTGACTTTCATGAATTTGAACTAGGCATTCCAGTTCTGGGAGGACTCCCAGATAACCTGGTACCGAGTCAAGAAGCTGGGCCAGTATGTTTCACGAAACCATCACAGGCCATCGCTCTTTTCTCAACCAATGACGTCGACCAAGGACCACAAACCTATGGTGTCTTACCCATAGACAGGTCCGACGACTCAGAAAAGGATTCGTTGAAGCTCCCCAAGGAGCGAGAACCCTTAACAGTCTCATCACAGATTGAACAGGTGGTCGCCCAAGCCGACGCTCTGACATCTGATGAAGAAAGAGACGAAATTCGTCAAGTTCTTTTAAAATATGAAAAGTCATTTTCAACTGACGCAGACATCATCCAACTTCAGAAGTTGGATGATCCTGCAATTAAATCGATGATACTGTATCTGACTGACCCAGACAAATACACTCCATCGAATGGTAAACTGGATTCCAATCCAGACCTAAAAGTCCCCTTTCAGCTGCGCAAACAGTTAAAACTACTCAAGGACAACCTAACTTTAGCTCATGGAGCGACGTCCTCACCCGTGTTCGCGGTCTCCCATGACCGAAGGGGGGTGACGCCAGTTAGGATAATGCTACCAGACGCGATAACATGATCAAATCTGACATTCAGAGTGAGTGGCGCACCGAAACGTCGTTTTCTAGTTGCTTAATCACTGCTTTTGTCAATGTTGAAACGTTGTTTAACTGGTTGCTTAGTCACTGTTTTTGTCGATGTTGAGACATCGTTTAATTGGTTTTTGGTATTGTTT
>NC_056505.1:49316566-49321491 GCF_014905685.2 Nematolebias whitei | reverse complement strand
ATCAAAGGGGACCACCCACCTCCACTACGTGTTGGAGCCGATTAAAGAAGTCCAGAGAGAATAGTCCGATGTGGGGGTACAGGCTGTCTCAAGACTGATGTAATCTAACAGAAGGTCTTTATACTGTTTAATACTAAGTGTATTTTTATTTTTCCAATTCATGAGTATAGTTTTCTTTGCTATACATAGGGCAGTGAGAATAATATGAATTGATTTTGTCTCCAAGGTGACATCATCTAAGTGGCCCAATAAGCAAACTGACGGAGAGAGTGGAATATTACATCTCAGACACTTTGATAAGTCTTCACATATCCGGCACCAAAACCTCTGAACAGGTGGACAGAACCAAAATGCGTGGATGTAATTGTCCGGAATATTGTCTGTACACTGTGAGCAAATATTAGATGATGCGAAACCCATCCTGAACATCCGTTGACCTGTATAGTGTATTCTATGAAGGATTTTGTATTGTATTAGTTGTAAATTCGAGTTTTTAGTCATCTTAAAAGTTCTCAGACAGATCTGCGACCAAAAGTTTTGGTCCAAATTAACTGACAAGTCTGTCTCCCATTTTACAATGGGAAGAGATATAGCTTCATCTATTTTACTGAGTTTCTGATAAACCTTAGATAGTAATTTGGGAGGGTTAAGATTAAGGAATTCTAATACACTTGTTGACATTTCAATCCTAGTGTTATTAAGGTTAAATTTATTTTTGGTTATAGATTTAATTTGTTGATATTCTAAAAATTTATTCTTATCAATCCCATATTGTGTAATTAATCTGTTAAATGGGATGTAGTCCACTTCTTCATATATATGTTCCAAATATTCAATTCCTTTACACCTCCAACCTGGGAAGTTTATCATCTTATTCTGTTGTAGGATGTCAGGGTTGTTCCAGATGGGTGTACGTTTACATGGGATTAGTGAAGACTCTGTCATTTTAAGAAACTCCCACCAAGCTGTCAGAGAGGAGCTGATATTGGTGCTTTTAAAGCATTCCTGTCGTTTTATGTTTGAGCTAATGAATGGAAGGTCCGAGATCATTATGTTATTGCAAAGTGTCTGTTCTACGTCTAGCCAGGGTTCATCAAGGGGTGTGTGTTTTATCCATCTTGAGATGTATTCTAGCCTGTTGGCTAGAAAATAATAATAAAAGTTGGGTAATTCTAGTCCTCCTTTATCTTTGGATTTCTGTAGTGTTTTTAATCTAATACGAGGGCGTTTATCTTTCCACAGAAATTTAGAAATAGAGGAGTCCAGGGATCTAAACCAGTCAGATGATGGTTTATTTGGGATCATTGAGAATAAATAATTTATTCTAGGCAAAACCATCATTTTTATTGATGCGATCCTTCCCATGAGAGATATGGGTAAAGATTTCCATCTAGCCAGATCATCCTCAATTTTCTTTAAAAGTGGGGTGTGGTTTAGTTTTGTTAAATCTGCTAATTTAGGCGAAACTTTGATACCCAAATATGTAATATTCCCTGATTGCAGTTGTGTAGTAAGTGAATTGTTGAAAGAGCAATTAATTGGTAGAACTGTGGATTTTAGCCAGTTTATAGAGTAATCTGAAACTTTTGAGAAGGAGTTTATCAGTCCAATAACCTGAGAGATGGAGGTTTGTGAATGCCAGAGGAAGAGCAGCACATCATCAGCATATAGACTGATTTTGTGCTCTATGTTCTTGCATTTTATGCCTTTAATATCTGTAGTTTGCCTGATTGCTGCGGCTAGCGGTTCGATGAAAATAGCAAACAGTGAGGGGGAGAGTGGACATCCCTGCCTGGTTCCCCTTTGCAGAGCAAAACTAGCAGATATTTGATTGTTTGTCCTAATGCATGCTGAAGGAGAACTGTATAATATTTGTAACCAATTTATGAAATAATTTCCAAAACCAAATTTATGTAAGGCTGCAAATAAAAATTTCCAGTTAACTCTATCAAAAGCTTTTTCTGCATCTAGAGAGAATATTGCAGTTTCAATATTTTTACTGTAAGAATAATCTATTAAATTAAATAACCTGCGTGAATTTGTGGATGAATGTCTCCCTTTTATAAAACCAGTTTGGTCTGGATGTATTATTAGAGGAGTTACCTTTTCTAATCTTTTTGAGAGGGCTTTACAAATTATTTTAAGATCAACGTTGATAAGAGATATGGGACGATAACTGGTAGGTAATACAGGATCTTTGCCTGGTTTTAACAGGAGACTAATGTTGGCAGAATTTATATTTTTTGGAAGACTGTTATTTTTCTCAGTTTCTTGTAGCATTTTGTGAAATAGTGGAGCCAGGATATTCCAGAATTCTTTATAGAACTCTGCTGGGAATCCATCTGGACCTGGAGCCTTTTTATTGGACATGCTTTTGAGGGCTTCCTGGAGTTCCACTGGTGTCAGTGGTGAATCCAGCTCCATTGTTTGACTATCTGATAGTTTAGGAAGTGTTATTTTATCCAGGAATTCATCAATTTCATTATCTGATGGGTTTATCTGGGGCGAATACAAGTCTTTATAAAAATCTCTGAAAATGCTGTTAATTCTTTCAGGGTCGTAAACTGTATTCCCAGTCGAGTCTTTAACACCAACTATAGTTGTTTTTTCCTTATTTATTTTGAGCTGTTTAGCTAGAAAGCTACCTGACTTATTGCTCTGTTCAAAATTTTCGATTCTAAGTCGTTGTATTAAGAATTGAGTTTTTTTGTTAATACATTCTTTTAATTCCAATTTTGCTTTACGCATTTTATCCAGCATTTCTTCATCTTGAGATGCTTCTAACGATTTAATGGTTTCTTCTAGTTCCTGAATATGTTTATTTTCTTTTTTCTTCTTTTGTGATGAGAATGAAATTATTTTACCTCTCATTACAGCTTTACCTGCCTCCCAGAGAATAGATGCTGATGTTCCAGGCACGTCATTATACTCCAGATAAGAAGCCCACTCTTCTGTAAAATATTTGATAAAATCTACATCTTCAAGCAGTGATGTATTAAATCTCCAGTTTATACTTTTAGGGTTTTCTTTTCTGTTTGCTAGATTTAAACCGACAGGAGCATGATCACTGACAGCTATAGGGTGAATCTCAGTGTCTGAGATGTCCGTCAACAACGAGCTGCTGACTAAAAAATAATCCAGACGAGAGTAAGAGTGATGGACAGGTGAGAAGAAAGTATACTCCCTACGGTTAGAGTGAAGAGATCGCCATGCATCACAAAGTCCATAATCACTCATGTACTGTTTAACTATATTTATGGACTGCCAACTACGCTGAGTTCGTGCTCTACTACATCTGTATAATTCTTCATTTAGACCAAAGTTGAGGTCACCTCCAAGTATAAGTGAGCAATCCAAGTGATCAGAAAGTGCTGAGAAAAAATCATGAAAAAAAGAGGTGTCATCAACATTTGGGGCATATATACTGACAATACACAACTTATAGTTATTTATATAAAGTTTTATTATTAAATATCTACCCTCTGGATCTGTGACTGTGTCTAGTATTTTAAAGTTAACATTTTTGTGTATTAATATTGCCACTCCTCTTTGTCTTGAGTTATAGCAGGCACAAAACACATTAGGAAAATCAGTTGATTTAAGATCATCTGCAGCTGTCGTAGATTTATGAATCTCTTGTAAAAAGACAACATCTGCCTGTAATCTTTTAAGCTGGTTAAAGATTCCTAATCTTTTTTGTTGAGTACTGGTTCCATTAACATTCCAAGTTACAAACCTTACTGTGCCCATACTTGTACGTGCATAGTTAAAGTTGACCAGTGCATGTCACCATGGATACAAATAGATCTAAATAAAATCTGAGTTAATGCTTGAGCTAGCCTGTTTAGATCTTCACAAACAGTGATGTTGGAAGTGGAAAGATACCAGAAGGTTGAGTAGATGCTGGATGTTGTTGAGGTGGAAAGATATGAAGTTCTCATATGAGGTGTCCGTGTGTGTTCTCTTATGAGGTGTGTGTGTGCGTGTGTTCTTGTGGGCTTGTGTGTAAATGATTGTTGGGTGGTAAAGAAGCAAAGAGAAAAAAAAAAAAAAAAAAAAAAGAATGACGAAGAAATGTGTTAGCAGATACAAAAAGAAAAAGAAAATAAGTGGAGAAACAAACAAACAAAACAGCTGTGACACCGTTCACCTTCACCCGTGCAGACACCCGAGCTGTGCTTTACATTTTATTTACAAATGCCAGTTAATTTAGTTCCATTATTACCATTTAAATCATCACCACTAAACCCCAGCTGCAGGGCCACCGTCACCAAAAGCCAGACTTTAAATAGTTCCTTACTTTCCTTTCATAGTTAGTCCAATTCATACCCACACACTAATATATATATATATATATACATACATACACACATACATATATATATATACATATATATATATATACATACATACACTATATATATATATATATATATATATATATATATACACACATATACATACATACATATACACATACACATATATATATATATATATATATATATACATACATACACATACACATACACATACACATATATATATATATATATATATATATACACACATACATACATATACACATACACATATATATATATATATATATATATATATATATACATACACATATACATACATATATACATACACACACACATACACATACATACATATACATATACATACACACACACATACACATACATACATATACATATACATACACACACATACATATACACACACATACACATACATACATACATATATACATATATATATACACACATATACACACATACACATATACACACATACATATACATACATACATACATATACATACATACCTACTTATACACACATATATACATACCTACATACACACACATATATACATACCTACATACACACACATA
>NC_056505.1:49311268-49316556 GCF_014905685.2 Nematolebias whitei | reverse complement strand
ATACCTACATACACACACATATATACATACCTACATACACACACATACACAAATATACATACATACATACACACACATACACATACATACACACACATACACATACATATCCCCACACATACATACATACATATACATATATATACATAAAGAAAGAAAGAGAGAGAGAGAGAAAAAAAAAAAAGAAAGAACTCATTGTTGAAGCGAACCTGGCCCATCCGTGGACCTGACCTGGCCCACGGTCATATGTTGAACAGCCCTGCTTTAAACCAAGCTGTTGTTCCTTTTAATAAAGCCATGGAGTGATGTCTCGTTCCCTGAACAGCTGACCGTTAACATGAAGTTTATCTACTGCCACTGTAGCCCTGGCGCCCTCAGACATGAATTTTTTCCTGATTGGAAATAAAACTCGCCTCCGATCGAGTATTTCTTTAGGAAACTGATCATTAACGCTGAAATCTTTTCCACGCAGCTCTCTGCCCTGACTTCTCACCTGCTCTTTCTGTTTATAATGCTCAAATTTAGCTATAATTGGGCGAGGTCGCTTGTTATCGGGCCTCTTACCTCCGAGCCGGTGAACACGATGGAAAGTGAACTTTTTTACGGTTTCACTTGGGAGTTTCAGCTCACGTTGGATAAACTCACGGATCGTAGCTTCTGCGTCCTCCTCACCTCGTTCAGGGATCCCAGAGAAGACAAGATTATCCCGCATACTCCGAGCTTGAAGGTCCAGGATGGACTCTTTCATTTTCCTGTTTTCTCCGGATATCTGCGTCATCCTCTCAGTGAGATCTTTAACGTCTCCCCTCAGAGATTGGTTTTCTGCAGCTAGTGACGCCACCTGAACTTGGCTGAACTCCAGAGATTCCCTCAACGCTTGAAATTCTTTGTGGAGAGCTTCAACGAGAGCCAGTCGGACATCTAAACTTGTTAACTTTTTGTCGATGGACTCCAGAACATCGGTGAAGCTTTTCTCAGGAGACGTGGACGCGCCGCTTGAGCTCTCCGAACGCGTGCGCTTGGATGTTGGAGTAGCTGTGGGCGCGGTGTTCTGAGGTTTACCCATCACTATATTCTCAAAGCACGCGTCCAGGTAGCTCTCAAGACTGTCCAACGTCTCCTCGTCCAGTTTGTTTTATTGAAACAAAAAAAGCACAGGTTAGTAATAACAAAAAAATTATGAAAAATATTAATGTATTCGATTGTTTTACCTGAGTTTAATTTATTTTAATTTAATTTGTTTGGTTTACCTGAATTTTGTCATTTACTTACGCTGCACAGCTCCTACGTGATCTCAGCGGAAATACAGGTTCACCCATCCTGAGACTTTCTTTCTTGAAAATTCAAGTGAAAGAACACTCTCTTTTCTATTATCATTACTGTTTTACAAATGTTTGATAATCAAAGTGTTTTAGTTCAAACATTTTAGATGTTACAGTGAACTAATCAATTTTATTAACTGTAAAACAGTAACCATGATTTTTGAGTTGCTTATGCAAAGTTAGAATTCATGTTAAGGTCTGTTACAGAGTAATTATGCATTTTCTGATTTCTGTCTTTGAATGAGCAGTGTACGTTTTCCAAGGTCAGGAGTCGAAGCAGACATGTGTTGGAACAACTGTCTTGTTTTTAAATCCTCTCAGACGTAAACAGAGAAGTTGGCACCTGTTTCTCCAAACTCGCCCAAACATTTCTCTCGCCTGTCTGGGGAACATTTTCAATCTGTTCCAATAACATTCTTGCTGTTTTCTGACTTCTAGTAACCTCTTACGTCACAAACCACACCCCTGTCTGGTCGACATTGACCAATCAGGGACTCCCAAATGAACCGGAAATAGAGCCCTTTAAAATGTCGGTACTTCCTAGTTCTCTCGGCTGATCGCAGTTCTGTGAAGCGGCAGTTCTGTGAAGTTTCAGTTCTGTGAGTTGCCGTTGGAGTCGGGCTGGAGAGTTTGCAGCTCCAATCGTTTGGGAGAACAGAAGTCCAGCCATGATAAGGCTCTTCCGAGATTGGGATTATAACATCTTCCACCTCTGAGGGGATTTGGACGAACCCCACTCATGTGAGGTCCACTCGTTGAGGTGAACTGTTGTTGACGAAGTCCCGTCACCACTCCGGATGTATCTCGGCCATCCTACGGAGACGCTGAAAGGTAGCGTTAACTGGAGCTCCTCTTCCGCTGATTCATCGTCTGAGAGGTAAATGAGCCTAGTCCACTACTGAGCGTACCGAGGAAAGCTGGGTCGGATGGAGGGTGTCGTCCTGTCAACACTTTTCACTCATACACACCACATTCTCCCTCATCCATCTTTCACTCCCACTAAACTTCATCTTTCCATCTTTAAAAATTCTTCTATCAAGTAGAAATCATTGACAGATATTTTAGAAATGTCTGAAGCAAAGTTCTCAATCACTGCCGTGTGATTTGATGTCTGCTGTTCTGCTGAAAAGTGAAACAATCGCCGTATTGTTTCTCACTACCTGTAAAGCTGATTAATTATGTTGTTATTTTCATATTTTGCCAAATTAATGTAAATGTTTGATGTTAAACTTTGATTCTGTAAATAAATGGCCACATTCATTTTGATGGGTCAAAGATAAATAACGTCTCACGTTACATTTTATTAAATTCAATGCACGTTATATTCAGTCCAGAAAAATGAAAGAATCCGTTTTAATCAGGTGAATATCTCAGGATATGTTCATCTACAAATAACACTAGCATTTTTTCAGCTATTCAGCTGAAATTTGGTATAGTGGTAGCTGAGAGCAAACCCAAACACATATTACTGTCAGATCAACAGTTTACTTCGGCAGCAGCCTGGCAGTCCATTTTATTAGGAACAATTGTGCACGTTCCGCTTCCTTCTCATATTTGAAGCTTCTTTCTGCTGTTTTAAGCTACTTTTCAACTGTTTTCTTGACATTCATTAGCAAGAGGCATTCACACTTGCATTTTCACAGGAAATGCAAATTCTTTAGTTTTTGTTGCTCCTATTTTAAACATGTCCATCAATCTGCTTTTCCCCACTGCGTTGCTCATCGTAACCATATTTTTTGTCAGGGATCAGCCTGCAGGCCAACAATCCTCCGCAGACAACAAAGTCAATGCTCAATAATCCAGGTATACAATCCAACATTTTTCAGTCAGGTCATATGGACAGTTTCTTTTTTTGTGCTGAAATGTTTCGCCTTCGATCCAGAAAGCTTCATCAGTCAAGGAAACACACAACAAAATTGATTCTTCCCCCAACAGCTTACTCCAAAGTGGAACAAACCAGTTCTGCTTGTGATAAGATGGCTTGTAATCCTCTGCAGAGCATTCTCACATTCTTCATTGATTCTAAAGATGAGATCTTGTCTTCTCCAAATATCTCCACTTGAACTGTGTTGTCTTTTTCAAATCTGTTCATTTTGTTTGTCCATCGGTCATTTCAATGTCTTTTTTCCGTTCCATTTTGTCTGTAGCCAGCGGGTCCATCATTGTTTTCAATTAAACTATCCATTGTGGTAACAAAAAAAAACAAACAAAAAAACACCTCCCCAACAGTAAAAACAACGTGGAAAGGGAAAACTGATTTTTATACAATGAAAAACACAAAAAATAATCCAAAAAAGTTCAATCTGGTCCTCTGGATTTGTCCAGAGGACCAGATTGAACTTTTTTGGATTTTTCTACCTGGATTATTGAGCAGTATAAGGATACAAAAAAATAATATTTGCATGAAGAAGGAAGGAAGAAAATAAAGTAATTATCTGATGCTTGTGGAGCTGCAAAACTTTTCTCTGTCCAACGCAGAGGGCATATTCAGGTTGGTACTTGTAGCTGCCTTCGTACAGGTGAACATGTGGTACTTCTTGTTTATCAAGGTTGTATTCAGCTGCTCATGAGGTCACCCACAGGCCTTTATCCATCTTTGACATTTTTATAGACTCCATTTAGGTTTTGGACATGGAGTAAACTGTATTTCACTTTCTAAACACTCATGATATTGCTGTCTGAAAAACATGTTCTCCACAGACAACGTTTAACCATTTTTTCTCATGATTTTCTACAAAATCCCTCTGACCGCAAAATGCTCTTAGTGCAAAAACCTAACAAGTTTGTCAGAAGAAAAGAGGGTGCAGCTCCTGCAGGTAAGGTGTGTTTACCTTTGGGACAATATCTCCAATTGGTCAGTTGCTGACAAGCCTATTGGATTGATTGACAGGTGGTGTTGAGGATCCGACTTGTGCATAAAAACAACAACAACAAAAAAATAGATTTTGCTGGCCAATTTAAGTGTCATCATTTATTCCATTTGTTTTTTTTTCAATTTTATTAAGTATTTTGGTGACTCTAAGGTTGAGAACTAAGCTTCCTTACAAAATCCTAATGATGGTTTCTTTATTTTTCAGGGGTGCTGAGTTAAAATTTAGGGGTTCTTGAGCACCCTCAAAAAGAGCCTAAAATCACCACTGTGGTCGAACCATGTCATTGACAACATACATGATCTTGTGAGACAAAGCTAATGTGTTAGCACTAGAAGTATGTGCTGAAAATGACTTTCAGCTACTACTACAACAGACTTTACCTCACTATCTGTAAAACTGAGAGTGGGAACCATTTTTGTGTGGATAAATTTTGATTAGCTGAGGTAGCCATCTTGGACTGAGGTGACTTCAAATGCTATACAGCTGCAAACATTCATCCAATGATTACTTCCTGAAAATAAGTCAAATTTGTACAACAGTAAATGTGATGTTTTACACAGTCAAGCAAGGTTAATGCCAACAAATAAGGGCCAGAATCTTGAAATATGTGGTGAGGATAATGTTCGGCTTCTGTGGGGAAGTGGTGACGCAGAGGTTAGAGAAGGTGAGTCTGTGATGGTAAGGTCACTGGTTCAACTTCCAGGATCGACAGCAACAAAATGTGGTTGGGACAGGTGAAACATCCTCACCTGCCTCCACCCTCATTTGCCCCACTCTGAGCCCTTGAGCAAGGCCCCTAAGGCCCACCATCTGCTCCCCCAGGTCCCCTAGATAACAGCTCTCTGCTACACACAGAGGGCTGTGGTAGCTCGGTGGTCTATGGTTGTGTCAGGAAGGACATCCGGCGTAAAAGCAATTGCCAAGTCTTCATTCAAATTAGTTCACTGTGGCAACCCCTGAAGAAGGGAGCAACCAAAAATAAGATGAAGAAAGAAGATAACGGTCAGCTTCTACCCCACTACATTTAACTTAATAACTGTAAAAAGTGTTGGGATCCTGCCCTGCACTCCTCTCTCTCCTCAAGCTCCTTAAT